>NC_134042.1:25250308-25584042 GCF_965140245.1 Athene noctua | reverse complement strand
TATCCATTGGCTAGATGCTCTGTATTTTTTGGTGCTTATCTTCTACATAATTTTTCCACTTCTGAAGGCAGCAAGTCATATGTAATAGATGTTTGCAACTGGCTATATCATCTATGTTGAAGAGCTTCTTCAAGATATTAATTGAAACTCCACAGCCCTTGGGATAGAAACCAAATGACAAGAAATTTAAAAAGTCAAGTGCTTCTTAGTACACAGTCCTGACCATGGACAGGAAGTTTGCAGGCTACTTAGAGTTCATTAGATGAGCAGATTTGTACATACATTACTCTTATGATTATCCCTCTTATTCTTCAGACATAATTTATAACAGTGGTGCAGACATTGAACCATTCTCACTTCACATATTCCTTAAAAGAAAATTAGTTTCTGAAGTCATACCGTATTTCTTCTCTGTATTTTAGGAAAGTTATTTTTGTGCACACATATACTCTAGTGGTGAGAAGGAAAACAGCGATTGCTGAAGTATGTTAAACAGAACAGTGACCAGAGGAGTGTCTTTGATCCTATAAAAGACTTTAAGACATGTCAAAGATGCCACCTGATATTAGAGATGAGATGTGATTTAAGTCTAGGAAACCTCTGAAAACTACATACCTCTTTGTAATATTTATTGCTCAAGATACAAAGTCCTACAGAAGTACCTCATATATAGTTAAAACATAGGTTTCTAATGTATTTTTACCCAGAGAGGTTTGTGGATGCCCCCTGCCTGAAAGTGTTCAAGGCCAGGTTGGACGAGGCTTTGAGCAGCCTGGTCTAGTGGAAGGTGTCCCTGTCCATGGCAGGGGGTTGGAACTAGATGGTCTTTAAGGTCTCTTCCAACCCAAACTATTCTGTGATTCCATAATTTTTAAGCTGCTTTTATTGTTAATGGAATTTAAGAAATATAATTTGATCCAGTACTATACAGTCAATGAATAGCATATAGTAATTCAGATATTTTTTCTGTCTACATTATCACCACCCCCTCAATGCAGTAGTAGAGAAAGAAGGGAAATTTGCAGAATTGCAGTTCGTGGTTATAGGTGTTAGACATGACAAGGAAGGAGCAAAGGCAATGATACATTGCTTGTATTTTGACCAATGACTGCCTCAAGGTTTTCCATCTGCTCAATATATAGTGTTTTTTCAGGACCATACTCTTCTCTCTCCCACATTTTCATAATTTTGCTCACTCCCTTTACATTCATCAGTCATTCCCCTGTGATCGACTTTCCCTATTTGCCTTTTTCCCAGACCACAGGCTCATAGTGAAAACTTGCAACAAAAGCAGCAGTGTTTGTCAATTGTGAGACTGTGGTTTCTGCTGCCAGTTCCAATGACAAGTTGGCATCTTGTGACCTCTAATAAATGACTTCTAATAAATTGGCAGGTGATAAGTCTCTTAGCCGGTAGACAGGATGGCTGTTTGCATTTCCAAGAGAGTCTTGAAACAGAAAAAGGCTAAAAACTCTCCCCTGCATGTAATGAAACTTCACTTTTATTTCTGCAGAACTTTATGGTCAGCCATATTCTTGGGAGGGGTTCAGGCCACAAGTTGGACAAGTTACAGATTTTTAAAAAGGATAATGCCAGTGTACTCTGCAACATTTAGGTACACTAAGTCCTTCTCATACCTTAGTCTGGTCACCTCTCAGGCATAGCAGGGAATGTTGGATCCTGGGGATCCTTGGATTCCTATTTACATGCACAGTCTATATTGCACAAAGCTTAGACCCACAGTGGAGCAACTAAACCTACTGGCAGTCTTATGTCACACAGCAAACCAGTAGTGCACACTATGGCTAGCTCTTTGGAAGAAGATAAGTTATGCTCTTCTTCCAAATTGCTATCCATATAGCTGCTTCTACCATTAGCTAGCATATGTGCTAAGGAAAAGAGGGAGGGAGGTGGCACACCTACATGTCATACACTTAGGGTTTTATTTATTGTGCTCTTACTGTTTGGCATTAAACAAATAGCAACTTATGGACCAACAAAGCCATAACCCTACTCATTATATATAATAATATATATAGTAATTACTATTAATTCTGTATAAGCATGCAGAAGCACTTTTTCTAAGAGTCATTATTCAGCAAGCCCGTTTTTTTTATCAGTAGGCATTCAATAACTCGATAATTCTGTTAGTTTTATCTCTGAGTTCATGTAACGCTACTAAGACTTGACTACGTGGGTGTATGGTAGGGTGCTGTATGTGGAAAAGAAACAAAGCAGTAGTCCCTCAGAAATACTGGATGGCAACATCAGAACTGCCTTTTTTTGTGTCTGTTTTCCAGTCCTTGGGGTCAATAACTGAGTTGGATCGTCCATGTTAGTGTAGTCTGCCTGCCTGCCTGCCTGGAGAAGAATGTGGGCAAAATGCTTTTAAAAGACTGCTGTGACTGTACAATATGAAAGGAGTTTTTCTAGCTTCCAACTGGTGGTTAGTGAAATGGTTTGTTTTCTGAGATAGACATCACTGTAGCAGACCCTGAAGATACTTCCTTGATTTGAAGATTTACATGGAATCAAAAGGAATCATTTACCATTTCTTTTTAGAAAAAACAGTCTTTAAAAGGCACGAAGCTGCAAACAAGCAGTAAAATCTGCTGAGAAGTATAACCTCCAGACTACTGTACTGCCTACTACCCACAAACGCTTTGCTGAAATCCTCTCTCTTTTTCAAGAGTTGTCTTGCTTTGTACCTTTAAAATTATCAGCACTTGGAAAAGTCTTGTTAAATCTGAAAGAAGTTCTGTTTTTCTTTAGACTTAACAATGTTTCAGATACTGATTAAAAAGGGAACTCTCCCTTTATTCCTGAAGTCGGTAAGAAATATTATGGAAAATTGCGTTAACTCTTGCAAATCCCTCTACAACTATAAAAGTACAAATGAGATCGTCCCTGCTGTTTCAGTCAGGCCTATGAACCTCAGAGCAATAGGATATTTATAAGAAAATTCCAGACATAGCAGTGGTGCCGTGATCCATATGACCCAAAGTTTCCAGTCTTTGTCTATCCTCCTGTCTTTAAGGAAAAACAGAGGGGCATAAAATGAAAACTTGGAAGATCACAAATCATTGTTATGACTCATTATAATGAATGATTTGTGCATTACTTTATGGAGTAGTTAGGTTGAGTTTGGGGAAAAAAGAAACCTTCCTTTTTAATTTTCACCACTTTATGCCAATTTTCAAGCAACTGTCTTTCCTAAAATAACAACACTCTTTTTTCCACACTATCCTGGGTAACTAGTGAATTTTTTTCAGCTGGGAGAATGTGTTGTGATATAAAGGTGCAGCCTTGCACGGCTGTTGTCAAGAGCCTGTTAGTGTTTCCATTACAGCATTAAGTCTTATATTCTGGTGTTTAAAACTGGGCTGTAAAATACTTGAAGTTGAACGTTGGCAGTTTTCAAAATGTATTTACAAATAAGAAAAATATTGTCACTGGGTGGGGCTTTTTAGTTCTGTGAAAAAATAGTATCCTGACAGCTTTGTAGCAACTGTGATTCACAGTTTTGGATACTCAGATCTTCTGACCACAGCATACAACCTGGATTCTAGAGGCTCCTGAGTTTTGTTTAGCATTATTTTTTGTTGTTAACTAGTAATAGTATAAGAGTTGTCAGAAAAATAAAAATAAATCTACAGAAGTCTGAAAATAGCTGCTGTTTTTCCACTACATTGAATTTGTGAGAACGCATCTTTATTTTTGGAATATCTTCATATGGTGAATTAATAGGGAATATTTCCAGGTGTTAAAAGTTTCTCTTCACTTCCTAGGATAAATTTTAATGTTACACAAATTTTTTGAAAGTATGGTTATGTATGTGCAGACTCTGAAATCAGACACTGGCAAGCTACCATTTCAATACACAGCAAACTTTCCTTAGTTATGGGATTGGGGGGGTGGGGGGGGTGCTTTTTTCAGAGGGCAGTGCACTGTTTCAGATAAATTGCATTACAGAAATCAAGGGTGTTCCAGTATTTTACTAGTTTTACTTTAAGTCACCACAGCAGAGAAAGTCATAGCACTTCAGAGGAAATTTCATCTTTAACTTGCCTTGTTATGCCCTACTGTATGTTAAGAATTGCTGAGGTCGCTCAGCACTGGCTGATAATGAATTCCATATAAGCTGTAATATTGGGGCACAGCTGGGTGGGTAAGAGTTGAGTTTCAGTCTTTAACTCAGAATTTCCTCATTTTACTAGTTTCATTTCAAAAGGTAATGCTGCTTTAACAGTGTACATTTTCTGTCACTTAGCCATACAATTTAATAGAAAAAAGTCATTTTTACATGGAAGCAACATATGCATAGTAGGTAATGTCCATGTTATGTATATTAGCTATTAGTCATTTTAAATGGTTTGTCTGTTGATAGGAAAGGTCATATGAGTTAAGGTTTTCAAATACAGGGTATTTAGCTGTACTTTTCAGTAGAATAAATCTGGTTGTATCCCTTCCATTATTTTAAAAATATCACCCGCAGTATATTAATGCAATTGTTTCCCTTTTAAATATTTTCCAGAACAAGCATAGGAGGTTGGGTGAACACTCAAAACTAACACTTCTTTCAGCAACTCACAATTTCATTTTGGCTATTTTCCACTGAAAATGAATTTTTATTTCTGTATGTGACCATTTCTTTCCTTTGGGAGAAAAGATATTTTGGGTTATCTTTCCTACTTTGACCACAGGGAGCAAGTGTAATGTATATTTTGTTGTGGTTTGCAAATTTTTGGTGCTAAATCATTTTAATACAAAAAAAAAGTCAGAATATGCTAAGTTATGATGGGATTGATCTCATCTAAGAACTTAAAAGGCTAATGAATACTGAAAAGTATTGAACAACCCTCCAAAAAATCCTCCCCCAAAATCTTCTTGCCAAAAAGCCGCATTGATTTTCCTGCCTTCTCAGAAGGAAAGTGTGTGATTACCACAGGAGACACTGAAATCAAAGCTTTGTTGAGAAAGCTATGTAGAAATACTTGGCCCCTTCTATAGGAATTGTTGAAGAAAATAATGACTTTTTCGTGTGGGGTATAGATCTTAATTACGTTTTCCTAAACTGGAAGAGTTTTAGAACAATGCTTACTGTTTATATTTCAGGTTTTGTCCAGTAATAACCGATAGTAATTACTCATTTGAAGCCTTCCTGTGGCTTATCAGATACATGTTTTATTTTACAAAGCTGCATTAAGATTTGCCTTTGCATTGTTTTGAAGTAATAGAGAATACCATTACTTTTTAAAGGCAGCAAAATTATTCCTCTAATCTGGTATAATTTAATTAATAGATAAAATTTCATACTTACATTTAGATTTTTCAAAGGCTCTTATTTGCAGAGACTCAGTAATGGATTCATGTATCACAGTAATATCACAAGACACAAGAATGGCTCTACAGGATTAGACTAGAGGTCCATCTAGTCCAGCAGAGAGAGGTCAAGACAGGATACACATTTTTGTAATAGAAGTTAAACTGAGATAATAAACTGGACGGTTTTTAAGCAGACATATTTTACACAATGAAATCAACCAAACCACATTCTCATTTTTCTCTCAATCAAGACTGGATACTGGGGTCTTCATACAATTAATCTAATAGCTGATTTCTTGTGAAATCTCTTCTAGTCATTAGTTTATATTCCTCATCACTTTGTCTGTTGTTTCTTTATAAGCTGTTTTGAAGGAAAATATACAAGACTTTATCCAAACCTAATGAAAACCAGACTTCTTCTATTGAAGTATTAGGCCACGAGTGGCTACCCATATTTAAAATCAGAAAAATAACTTCATCATCTCCGACAATACAGAATTATTTCTCGTGGTGCCATTTTCAATGATTTGTCCAGTTTAGATAAGGTGCAAAAAAGTCCATAGATTTGGGGGAGTTGTTTTTACTTAGGAAATAGAGATTATAAGAGGTTTCAGAAATAAACTATCACTGTAAAAAAACAAAATGCTGTTTTTACCATTACTGGTTTCTGCAGATTGTTTCACCAGTGTTACTTTATGCATAAGAAGATGTAAACAAAAACCACAAGCAGGGTTTAAATTTTCCTATTATTTTTACAGCTGGCACTTCCTAGCCAATCTTACCTGCATAAGATTATTAAGATTACACACATTGCGTGATCTTTCATGCAGAATATTGTGTGATCTTTCAAATATAGCTGTCCCTTTACGATCATCACTGTCATCTTAAGTTGTGCTCAGAAGTTTTATCTAGACAGCCAAAGAAAAGTTTCAAAGACAGAATTGTGCCTTCACGGTAGCCATGACACTGGCAGAGAGCCCAGCAGAGCTGTTCCTGCCCTGGCAGGACTTTGAGATATGCTTTTCACACAAAAGAACATTAGAGCAGTTTCTAAAGGATAATAACAATGTGTGCTGTTTGCAGGTCCGTAACCGAGAGGAAAGGGTGGTACTGAGCAAGGAGCCCATAGAAGCCCACAGCTGCCAGTTGTATCTGGGACCTCAGAAATACAAGAGCAAAAAAGGACTCAGAGGCTGGGGGTTGAAGACAGGAAACACTGTGCACGTGCAATAAGTGGGGAGGACACCAGCTCGGAGACTCATTCCATAGTTTCACCTTGCTGTGAAACACACCAGTGTTCTCAGTATTTTCATCCTTGAAATAAAAGGGAACTTGCACAACATCATAGCTACAAGTATGCATGATGTTTCTCTAACCAGTTTTTAGTGTGGAACAAAAAAATTGTAATTTTCAACAATTTTTTTTGTTGTTGTCTCCACACACACATTCATTGATGGAATTAGATTATTCAAAATATTTTTGTTTTGAATTTAGTTTCTGCTGTATTTCTTTCTTGGGAAGGCATTAAAATATTTGCATGTAACTGTCATGACTAGTTATTTTTTTTTATTCATTAGGAAAATTACCAGAGTAGATTTGCATGAAACAGTTACATGGTTTAATTTGACCTGCTTCTGGTCAAGTTTATTTTTGCTAAATATTCTCTTCTAAAACTACACATAAAGGAAAATTTCTCTCATATTATAGCTACTGTGTGTTCGTGCAGGAGAAAAAAAGTAGAATAGTTCATCATTAGTAGCTGACAAAATACAGCTTTCATTTCTAGAACACTTTATTACACTCTTGGTATATTAGTACTGGTTCCTTTTTCCCACTGATATTTTTCATGGAATGATGTGCTGCTTAGCTTGAATATAAAAGCAAGAAATAGAGGAAAGTAATCTGTAAAATGAATAGGAAGTACAGGAAAAATGTTCTTTTTCTGATTAGTGTCCTTTTGTCTGGTTTAAGAATAAGACTCACACTTGGAGAACTTACCGAGTACCAGTGAAACACCTAAGCCGTTTTGTCATGTTTAGGACTTTGCTGTTTGTCTGTTCAATGCTGCAGTTCATTCAGGGAAATTGTTTTTTGAAAATCAGAGTAAGCCATGCATGGGAATTTCTCATCATCAAGGCTGAAAGAGGTTAGACCAATTATTTTATAAGTGTTTAAATAAATTGTTTTTAGCTAACCTAAAGGGGGGTGGCAACTGATTATGATCTTAATGGATTTACGTTTTGATCAGAATAGCCAATCTGTTCCATCTAAATTTTGCTCTAAATTGCTAAATCTCTTGTTGATCTAGCTCTGACTTTTTACTGTGAATGTACTCCTTATTCAGATGGAGGTGTTTGCTTCTTTCTCATCCACTGTTAATGTTTCCTCCTATTGCCCTACTTATATTTCATGGCAGTATCTGAACTCTTTTTGTCAAAGTATAAATTGCTGGATAACCAATCAGATAGTGAGAGGACAGAAGACCAGATCAGGACTGCAATAAGGCAGAGGTCAGGTGTGGAATGCACAAATTTATGAGTTGCAGTGTTTGATAAATACTTTGGTAAATGTGAGAGTTCATCAGTTTGTAGCTTTTTATTTGACCATCATACCTGTACCTGATGTTCTAATTCACATGAAAGTAATTTCTGCAGAGAACTGGAGTTTTTAGGGTATCTTCACAATTATTTCCATTATTGCTGTTCCTTTCTTTCTTAAAAAAAACCCCACATTCCTCCAAAAGTCAAAGACTTGAATAAACTATCAAGCATCATGAATTCCAACAAAGTGGAATTCATTTAGATAAATTTTTAAATCTTTTTTGTAATACTTCTCTACCCATGATTCTGGTTTATTACTTGTGAAGTAAATATGAACTTTATGAAAAATTCTGTGATTAGATGGAGGCAAATCTATATCTGCTATAGATAATGATTAGAATAAGTTCTGTTCCATGCCTGTTCTCTATGCTACTACTTTATTGTATTCTTATATGGTTTTTGAAGTTAAATAATTATCATAGCAATACTAAAATACTTAAAATATGATCCCTGCACTAGCAAAATTTATATCTTTGGCCTAAAATAATTGGGGTTTTTTTGTTTTGAAATGTAATATTCAGTTCTTCAACAGCTCATATGATTTATTGTTAAAATAAGTGACAGAATTATACTTTCAATTTAGTTATTATCCTGTAAGTAACATAAGCAACTCAAAGAACTTGAGCCAAAAAGTGAAATAAATTATATTATCAAGGTCCATTTTGCAGTGCAAAGTTTTGCATGAAATCTAAGCATCAGTAGATAGCACTAACTAGTAGTAACACCTGAATAAATGTTTAAGTTAGCAAATCAAAATCTTTTTAAATTATAATGCAGTTATTTTTTATTATAAGCATGTGAACTGTTAAACAATGTATATTTATATAAAGTTTCAGACTATGCATTTTTTATCAACTTATGCTGGTAGGGGTAACTACAGCTAGGAGTGTCTGAAATCATGGGAACTACTGAAAGTGCAAAAATCTATAAATGTTGTTTTCAGTTTTCCAAAGGCTGTACATCTATTTAAAGGTTGTTTTAAATTTAACATTGCACAGATAATTTAATTTGATTTGTTGTTATGTCGCACAACTCTTCTTTTCTTTATAGCATCTAAACACCTCAGTACCTGAGGTTATTTACTTTGGTACTGCATAAGACACAATTGTGGAGGGAGATGTTAGGAGCTTTATTCAAAATAGAGTAGAACAAATTATAAAATTAAGAAATGTGAAGAGAAGGAAAATGCAGCTACGACTGTCACTTGTTGGCAAGCACTGCCACATGGTATAAAGTCTGGTTCTCTGAGTCAGTGTTTTTCTTTCCCTCTGAACTTTGTGGTTGAGGAGCTAGTCAGCAGCATTGCATAAAAACAGCAAGAAATTCTGGAATTTACGCATGAGGGTATAGTCTTTGCAAAGCCAGTGGCAAGAATTTGGTGAGTCTAGTCTGCTCCACATCACACTGCGGTTGTCCTGCATAGCTGGGATTTAACTGCTCACTATCTACTTGAATCTAGATATGAAAATACTGGTTTCTTCCTTTTAGGTTTTAAGTTTACTAGAACAATTTCAGCATGAATTGGAGAACATTCTTCAGCCCGGATCAGTTAAATAAATGGGGGAGGATTGCTAGGTAATATTGTGGTGAAGAGACTTTGAACACTAAATGCCTGGATACTGTAGTGGCAGACATCAAGAAACTTTGATGAAATGTTCAGCAAGCATGAATAAAAAATTTAACAACTTATGCTGGTTTAGGCCCTGCCGGGACCAGAGACCACGTTGCCGTTGCCCCTCCCCCACCCTCAGACACAAGTAGGGCACAAACCCCAGGTTAAAATAAGAAGAAATTCAATACAACAGTGTAATAAGCAATCTGAACAACAGCAATAAACAGCAATAACAGTAAACATGACAAAAGATGTACAGAGAAATACCGCAATGGTTACAGACAGCCCCGTGCTTCCCGCGACCAAAGCCACAAAGGAAAAAGTTCCCACGGTGCACCGGACCTGACATCAGCATGGTATGAATAACCCAACTGGAGATCCCTTCCCCCTCTCTGCTGGGGAAACTTGACCCTATCCTAGCTGAACCAGGACACAACTGATAGAGAGAAAGAGAAAAAATATTTCTTTTTTGTTTGTTTTGGTTTTTCTTTCCAGAAAGCACATACATCTGCTTGTTCACCTATAGATATTGATTATGTTAGAAAAGACTACTTAGACTTTTGTAATAGGAAGCGGTCAGGAAAGCATCCTGTGGACTGAGGATTTTATAAAACTCGGAATAAAATACTGGCTATTGTAAAAGCAACAGGAACTGTAAGTTAGGCATTGGAAACAGATACATGTGTTTATGTAGAGTCATTGCTCCACAGTGTGATGTACCACTTCTTCAGTGGTAAGTCATTCAGAGAACTGATGAAAGGACTGAAGCATCTTCTGCATTGTGGGATTTCAGACTAGGCCCATCGAGAGTTATTGATCAAGATCTGTTATAACCATTAAAAATGCTTTCTCTTGTGCTATCAAAATAAGAATAATTTAGGTTTATTCATTTCACAAGTAGTGGTTACATTGATGATTAGTATGGATAAGTTAAAAAATTTTCATGGTTTTAGATCATACAGAGCTTTCAGTGAAAATGCTGCCTTTTGAAAATCTCAAATGGCTTTACATGATTTCCACTTTTTGAGATCCCAGCTATGTGTATTCTGGGATGAACAAGGAAGGACACCAATGTTCTCTTCTTAAGCATCCTGGACACTTTTATATCAAACAAAGCTACTGCAAAGGCACTGTTCAGTCAAAGAGGGCACAAAAGACTAAGGCCTGTGGGCTGCTGCTACTAGCCAGAAAGAGAGATTGTGAGGTCCCCCATGGTGTGGGAGGTGGAGGTGGGAACTGCAAGGAAGAGCCAAGAGGGCAGCAGTAGGTGCCGGGAGTGATCCCGCGTCAGAAGAGGTAACCTGGGGGCCAAAGTGCCCCCACAGCTCTGTGAGCATTCCCAGAGTGAGAGTGCTCAGTACCACAGCATGTTGGCCAGAAAGCCAAGAAGCATGAAAATGAGAGAGGAGGAAAGTTAGCCCGATGATCATTTTTAGAGCAATAAAGCTCTTGGTAAACACGTAACATACTGGGGTGTCCAGTGGCTTCTAATGCTTCTGTATGTGAATAGTGATAGCAGGTTGTTCATCCCCATCCTGGAAAAGCCTCTCTGCCCATATGTCTGTTCAGTGTGTCTCTGAACGGCTGCCTGAAGGTTCTTCTTTTCAGACTTCAAAATAATAAATTAGATCAGAATTGAATGCCCCAATTATATTTATAGAAAAAAATATCTTTTTTGTTCTAGCGAAGCTAATGACATACAAGGCAAGTATCCAGCTTTCAAAAATGCATGAAATTCAGTGGTTTTATAATGCTTTTAGAAAGGAATGGATTCAAAGCAGAGAAAGCCATTATGTATCCCCGAGTTGTGTTCATTCCTCTAAACAATCATCAAAGACAGGCCAGGTTGTTTTTTTGAAGTGAATGCTTTCACTCTTCTTTATTATTAAGATTACTAATACAGGCTGCTGCTGCCTCCAGAAGCAAGCAAACATTTTTTCAGCTCTTCCCTGAGCTTCTTATAACAAGTGCTGGTGATCAATTAGCTAGTTCATTAAAAAGTTACACATGATTTTATTGAGGCAAGCAATTCTGAATCAAAGAACCCAATTCGCAGATCTAGGTTGAAGCACATAATTGGCATGTATTTTAGGATCACTGTTAAAGCTATAAAAAAGATTTACTAGAGAAGGAATGGATCCAAAAACCCTAAAGGAAGGAATATGTTATTTGTGTGACTCAGTGTTACAAATGGACTCATTTAATACTAAGGTCTTATCTACATTACAACAAAAAAATGAAATAAATGTAAACCTCCTTTGATTTAACTTCTTTAGCAAGAAGTTATCCTTCATCTGATACACATAAATTACATGTTATTACTGCATTTTTTCTGCTATGATTTTGATTATTGCTATCAAAGATGTATTTTTATTATATCATTTAAATTTAGTTGAGAAGTTGACACCGAGTTAACTGTAAAACAAAATTTTAGAAGTATGTTCACCATGTTGTTGAGATTGACAGTGAGTCTGGGATTAAAGCTCCAGTTCCACAAACAGTTGTGCATGCACGGTTTAGTGGGGAACCATACACACATGCTAGCAGGACATGCTTGAGCATTTGCAGGTTGAAAAAGAGGGAAGGCACATTATTCAAATGATGTTTTAGAAACAGCGATGCTTTGTTCTGAGTTTACAAGCAAGCCAAATCTTGAAACTTGAGGAAAAGAGTTTGGGTTAAGAAAGCTTTATTTTTTAAGTACTTGGAAAAAGCTATTTACTGATGAGTTTTTGCAAGTCTTCTTTAAGCAAAAGAAAGCCATTTTTGGATTTGAACTGAGAAGTATAAAAAATCAAGTCTTAAATATATTAAAATGTGCATAGAATCTACTTCCTGTTATAAATTTGATTGCTTGATTGCCACAATGTAAAAGCTTCTGTAGCTGATATTACTGTTGGACTTTGTGTGATGGCATTGAGGCTTTTTTTTTTTTTTTCAACTATTAGCCTTCCCAAGGGTTCTTTTCAGACAAAATGTTATGCATCAGCTCTTATTTGAATGTAAGCCTATTGAATAGCATTCTCCTCTCTGCCAACTTGGCAGCAAGTTCTTGTGCTAATAAAAGAGGTTACCCCAGATAGAGATCCCAGATGTGCCTGAACTACTTTTATTAGGACTATGGAGGGGCTCAGTGTTTCCTTCTAACTGTTTTCAAAAAAGGTGTGGGCTTGCCTTCATAATTGCCCAGAATTGTATTACATCACTGGAATTTTTTTTCCTTAAAGTGAATAAAATGTTAGATGTGTTAGCACAGAATAAGCTTAGGAAATTATTGATGTTCAAAACAATGAATGTCTTTTGCCACAATACAAACCTTGATTTGACCCTACTGAATTCTGTTGAGAGAGAGTAGAACATTGCTATTTAACACTGAGTTAAAAATACCTTTATTGCTAGATATTAATGAGGTTCAGTATCATGATTAGAATAAGTAACAGTAGATGTTTCTCAAAGCAGCAATATATCTGTGGCGTAGGACATGCTTGACTATAATGTCAGTTATTTCTTGAAACCATAGAACACTATTTGTTGTGTAGAATTATTATTGAACTTAGTGATAAAGCGAACTTAGTGGCTGCCTGATATGGGGCTAATGTAGACTGGAATTGCTAACATCAAAATTCTTTTCTTTTTTTTTCTTTTTTTGTGAGTGCTATTTAGTAATTAACAGTTTTATTGCTAAAAATGTATTCAAAATTTCTCCATACTATTTAGTTGAATGTGCTGGCTGCAGTTTTAAAACTTCAAGAAACGGGGTAATCTAACTGAGATACTTAGTAAAATAATATAATTTGTTAAATTTACTGTTGCTATCCATAAATCATAAATAATAAGACGTTTACAATCTTAAATAATAATCTTGATTTTCCTTTCAAGGCCACAAACTTCCTGTTGAAATCTTTATTGTTGTCAAAATGTGAATAGAGAAAACAAGGTTTTAATTAAAATAATTCATTGCTTGCTTTTATTGTTCATCTTATTAAATTATGAAAAATGAATGGTGCTCTAATTTCTGGTCATGTCTCTGGTTGATTTTTATTGTCATTGTGCCAGATACAAAAAGAAAGAAACTGCACAGTGGATTAATTTCATAGTGAAACACATGATAGTATTCCATTTCAGATTTTCAAAACCAGAATTTGACTCCAAAAGTCCCATTAGTTTCAATGGGCTTTGGATCTGGCACAGGGTTAACAGCTTATTTTTCAAACAACTAGAAAGAGGTGTAAATGTCAAAGGTGATAGCTATACTGTGAGTTCCATAAACTACAAAAAAAGTTACTACTAAAGCTCTATTTTTTCTTAGTTTAACAGCTTCTATGAAAACAGTGTTAATAAGTATATCAGGAACAGTATATAATAATGAATCAGGTACGTTAAAAAACCTTTAAAACTCCTTTTATATAATAATTGGAAAGTTAAAAGTGACTTAAAATCCCTGACTTCTCATGCTGTGATGTAAATTGTATTTTTTTTAGGTTCCAAATTCAAAGAGGGAAAACTGATCCGACTGGTTACAAGAGCCTGGGGGACTGTTTTAGGACTATTTTCCAACGAGAAGGGTAAGAGTATATGTTTTTAAAATTGTCAATTTTATGTGACCTTTTTTAATCACCCATTTTCCAGACATTAGATCCTCTTTATATTCCACCCTTTTTTGCAATTGCCAGAATTTGGCAAACATTGTACTGTTACATAACGAGCACAATTTAAAATGTCTTAGCATTAGTTACAATACCAAATTTTGCTGCTAGGATGTGTTTAAAGACCAGAACACACAGCTGTGTAGAGACACGGGGACAAGCACTGCTTCGGGTCTGGGAGCAGGATGGCCACATCAGTGTGGTGCAGGATCTAGGCGCTTGTATCTTGTCCTGGTTTTCTGAGCTAGCTCAGCCTGAGCCATTACCAGTTCAGTGAAGTGCTTGTTTCCAAGCTCTGATGACCTGGCATTCCCAGTTAAATGTGGTAGACAATGTTTCCAGGACCTATTGTACATGAGCAAAATTCCACAGCTTTTCAGTTTGACAGAATATGGAAGAGGATTTATGGTCCTTAGTCACCTGAATCTACTGTCTTCAGAAGGTACCGCTGCTCTAAGCCTGAGCTCCTCTAAGGGACTTGGGCTCTGATCCAGAAAGACATTTAAATACATGCTTAATTTTATGAGCAGTCCAGTTAAAGCCAGTGAATGTAATGGGACTGATCATATGCTTAAAGTTAAGCCTGTTATCCACAGGAGCTCTTCAGGAGCTAGCCTTTAATCAAGGTAACTCTAATTAGTAAATACCAGTTTTGAGTAGCTGGCAGGCTTTCCATAAGAACTTTGTAAATGCAATAGCAACCCATTTTTCATCCATATATTCATCAAAATTGAACTGTTCTTATATATAGTGGCATAGATACCACGTATGGAGGCAGCATAGGTGAGGTGATGCAGACTTCTTGTGTCCACAAGCTGTACTGGAAAAAGAGAGAGGTGAGACGAGCAGTGAAAATTAATAACTAGACCAGTTTTTGTTCTTGCAGTGAGTTTCGGCTAAGCTACACTACATCAGTGTGTAGATATAGACCTGGATGGTTTGAATTGCTAAAGTAGGGAGATGTAGAGAAGTTTCATTAAGGTGTTGAGAGAGGAAGTTGTCACATTTGCCCTTATCAGTGGTAAATTCATATTCAATGAAAGACTAATGTTGTGCAATATCACTACAAGGCATTAAAAAGCTTAAAAGCTAAAAAGATTTCACAGAAATGATGGTTTCTGGGGTTTTCTAAGCTGAGCATATGTTTTTACTGCTTCTTAAAAGAAAACTATGTTTTTGCAATAGGAAGTATTAATATTTACAATCATGTCAACCTTTTTAAATAAAGAACTAGTTTCAGTATTTAAATCAGTGAGCATTAAAATGCTATTTATCTCATCCAAACTCACTGTTATTTTTATTTTGTTGAAGTAGTCACAAAATCTAAAATACAGAATGGGTAGGCATATCTGGAGAACGAGTCTAAATCAAGAGACAGATTCCAAGTTAATTGATTTTAGGGTTGTATTTTATTACCTATATGATTATATTGTGTAACTGGATATTTGTATAACCCATATGTATAAAGTAACAGTAGAACACTGCAAACTTCAATGTACCATACAAAATACAGTTCCCTTACTATTTGGGGGAGGGGGAGAAGGAAACAAATACTATATGTTTCAATTGTTTTATATATTGTGATTTTCAAATGCTTCTCAGAGATGTAGCTGTTACTTATTCTATGGGTTTGACTCCATCATTGTTCACACACTGTGCTGCCTAACATGCATAAACTGACTGTGGAGAAATGATGAAGGGTCTAAGCACAGTAGCCATCTGTGAATGAACTTCCCGAAGGAGAGATGAAGATTGTTGGGTTGGATTGGGTTATTTTCTTCACAAGGATATTTGTGCACCAATGTTGGAACCAAACCAGAATATTTGTTTATATTTTTATCAAGACATGACTCTGTAAGCAGGAAGATTGTTACATTAAATTATTATATATTTAAATCACAATTTAGCAGTAGATTGCACTAAATTTCTGTCAGGCTAGAGCTAATACAGAGTTTTACTTGCCTGTTGCAGAAGTATATTTAAATCAATACTGATCTAAACAAAAAGCAAATTCTATGAATACCTATTTTTCTTCTGGTAGTTAGGTAGAGGCAGAAGGTCACATTTAAACAGTCATCAGTAGGAAAAAAGGAAATGAATCTCAAATACAATATAATCTTAAATTTTGGCTAAAAATTTAAAAAGTAATCAACTAATCCTGAAAAACCTGTTTGATTCCATGAGTCTTGCATTGCCATCTGCACAGGTTGTCCAGTTTCTGGAGCATGATGATTATGACACTTGTGAGGAAGTGAGAGAGGTGACTGTATTTTAGTTAGTGGAAACCTTGAATCATGATAACCAACCCCTTCCTTTGGTCACCACAAAAATATGCAAAGAGAGCACCAAGAAGGGGCTTCACATTTAGATACCAAGCAAACAAAACCGATTTATTAATTGTTCGGCTTCAGATGTGTAAATCTGGGAGAAGGGTGTAAGAAATTCATTCATGCCTCATGTTTATTTCAGATTGGCAATATGACATCCCCTCATCAGTGTGTGGCATTTTTAGAGTGATTTTCTGAAATATCTAATTCAGTGTACGTTGACTATAAAGAGTCTAGACATCTTTCTCCAGCACTCAGAATTCACTACTGACATATGGGATTTTACGTTGACAGCAAAACAAACTAATTTAATAAATGAACGCAGTGAGAAAATAAATGTTACTAATGCTCCTGAAAAAGTTTACATTTGGGAATAGTGCTTGTGCTCATTTGTACTTATATTTTCAATAGTAGCAACTACGGTGAGCTAGAATGTCAGAGCCCAGTTCAGACAAGACACTCTCTAATGCCTTAATTTTTTTCCCTTGTTATGTTGGGGTTAAGTACATAGAATCAGCCTAGGAAGTACTTATTTTTATGAATCCATACGCAAATGTTTCATTTCCTGCTATGCCTCTTACTGATAATTAACCAGTATTATGTTACTACAGTATCACAGGAACAATCTGATGATTTCATGGAAAGCTTCTTCATCACAAATAAAGGCCAGGATTTCTTTAACCATCCCTCTGATTTTCTCCTCATTATAATAAAAAGGACAGAGGAACTATTTCCAGTCTAACCACTAATAAAACACTGTCCTTTTCAAAGAATCTGAAGATTCCTTTATCTTCTCAAAATACTAAAAATTTCTTAACCAAAAAAACCACAGTGAAAAAAGTCCTGCAAAATCTCCCATCCCTAAACTTCGAATGGCTCTTTAGATGGAAATAAATTTTCTCCACAGGGAATTAAATTCTTCAAAGAAGGATCCATCCCTTGAACTCTTTTCTTGTCTTACAAGAAAATGGGAGCCACAAAACATAAAACTTAATTGAGACTCACTAAAGGAAGGCTCAGTCGAGCAGAGCATTAAAGGTCACATAGCTTTCTATTAAAGAGAGGCAGAAGTATTAACTTCAGGGCTTTTGCAAGCTTGTGTTGAGCACGTCCAGTTGCTGCTGACTGACTGCACAGGGGCTGTAGCAGCGTGAATCCTCTTAGGTGGTGAGCAACCTCTGCTCAGCTGGATTCACCAGGAGCCATGCATCCCAGCTTCTCTGGTTTCACTTACAACATGATGCATGAATTGACAGATCTTTGACAGCAGAGATAAACCCACCAGGAGCATATCTGTTTATTGAGGAGTGACAGCTTTATAGCCAACATAAAAATAATCTGATGTTTATTGGGGAAAATGTTTGAATACAGGATTAACTGAAACCATTAATAGAGAAAACTTTTCATTCTTTTTAGATCCTGCAAATAAGAGGTTGGATTATGTTAAATGACTGATTTTTGTATCATCATCATCTTTACTGCATTTGTATTCACTCATTTTTTCTTTGTTAATGACTTAGGTTTGAATATGAAATGTAAGAATAAACCAACTGTCTAGCTGAATGTGTATGTTGCATTTATATTAAAGACACATGGTGTTGTGTCTCATATTAAGAATGGAAAATTATGCCCATCTGCACTGTCTTAATTTGGAGTTACAGCATTAAAATGATGGATGCTGTTATTTCAAGTCTGTAAACAACTTTGTTCTTATAAACTTGGATTTTCATGGGCTCATAATTTTAACAGTAAACGTTCTGGGTTAGAGTTGGCTTGGTAAGCACGCGGTCAAGATACCTGTTACTTTCTCATTCACTGGTTACCTTGCCTGAAATAGTAAAGGTAGTAGTGTCCTGGTTTCCAGTTTTATAACTCAACATTTGAATAAGTTACAGTTTAAAGTTCTGTTAACCTTAGAACTAGATGGTCCTGGGAAAGTGCAAAACACAATTTGTCATTGATCATTTGAGATTTCATCACTTTTTCTGAGTTATTTGATTATTTATGTTGAATTTGGTTTGGGAAGGAGCAATTACCTCCATGTTTACACAGCCCAATAGCTTTATAACTATTCCTGTCTTGTTCTCAGCACCACCTTACCACACTTTCTTGTACCTATAATTGTCTGTATGATCACACACCTTTTTTTAATAAGCAACACCCTGAGTCATACGTTTAGTGGGATTAGGTTATAAAGCTGCACAAAACTTGTCAGCTATGGGTGGAGTAGGTGGGAGAACAGCCAAGACCAAGCAGGAGCTGGATGAGTGTGGAGTTGTCAGCAAACATGCAGAAGCTGGAGGGCTCCTTGCTTACATGGTATCAGCGATCATTCATCAATTAAGAAGTTTTTTAGCACTCTCCTTTGTCCTGCCTCTATCCATTGGCTATCTGTCATGGTAACAAGTGCTTCAGAACTACAGCAGTGCTCTTGAGGCCTGGCTCTCCCAGCTGGCTGCAGATGATACTTCGCTGCTTCAAACTGCCAACAGGTCAGGGAAGGAGACTTGCAGGATTGCCAGCCCTGCAGGCAAGCACCGGCCTCTGGCACTCACCAGTAATCATAACCACCCGTTCCTGGGGCCCAGCTGGATGTGTGCTCTTCCAGCTGGGCTGAGGAGACCTATCAAAGACTGCCAAATAAGTGTTATACAAGATACAAATACTTGGCTACCCTGCACCTGAATCCTTCAATGAAATTGCCAACCAGGGAAGTATGACAGAGACAGTCATGCCAAAAAATCCCTTTTCCCAATAAGCAGTTATGAAGTGGAGATTCATTTCCACTCACTGGAGGCAAACATTCTTGTGGTATCAAAAGACCAGACTTTAGGCTCTATTTTAAGTGCTCTGAGGAGAGCAGAAGTGATAGATTAAGAAGTTATTTCACCCCACAGCTACCTGCCCCACTCTTTGGTTTCTTGTTAGCACTTCATACCAGCAGGAGCAGAAGTGAACTTGGACCCATGCTTGCTTGCTACCTTTGAGAATCTTGTTTCTTAGTAGAGATCCATCTGCACTGCCAGTTTCAGAGGCTGTGATCTTGCAAACTGAAGTACAAGCATCTTTTCTCTTCTGCACCCATTACAGGAAGAGTAACTTCCACCTGAACACTGAGAAAGGTCTGCTACCACTTGTACTTCAGAAATATCTATACATAGATCCATCTCTTTTATAGCCCTGTCAGCCTGACTCACAGTTACGAACTTGTAATACTTGTACAAGCCTTGCTAAAATGAGGCTGGAGGTGAAAAAAAGGGCACTACAGTACCAATATGTCTCTCTGTCTCTATCCCGACGCATCCCCATAGTCCATAGTATATTGCTAATTTGTTTTCTCTTTATCCCACACATTGTAGCATTATTTTGTGGGTCACATTATGCTACATTGGCATCTTCCTGCCATACTATTGTGTCTATTGCGGACTTCACTAAAACCCTGTGATTTAGAATATCAGAAATAATTATTACAGTCCTGTGTGAAATAATATAATCTGAAAAGTAAAATGTCAATTAAGCTTTATAACACCTTGCTGAACTGAGAACTGTAACTGAACTTGTGAAAGACAGTGTATTGGCTTAAACTGTAAACCTGTGTGAAATCTGTTGGCTTTTGTGGATAAAAATTAAAGTTGTAGAGCTGAGTTTTTAAACCCTTTTGCTTACTTTGCATATCTTTAGAGAAGAAACACTCAATGTTAGAAAAGCTACTATTTGCGTATTTTCAGGGAGAATGAGCTTGCAAAATTTAGGTAAGGATGTGGCAAGGTCTCATAGTGTATAATTAAAATTATCAACTGTTTAATCTGTACGTTTGCTTTTGGAAGTGAGCGATTCCATTTGTTTTGTCTTTTTTTTCTGAGATTTGACTCTTGCAGTCAAACCATGACACTCCTCAGCAAGTTCCCTCATGCCTGTGCAGTTTGGAAGACAAGATTCACATGGCCCTGTGGGGAATGGGGTTCACAGAGCTGCAGTGAAAGTAAAAAAAGTGCCTTAGCATAGACTTTATGTGCCCCATGAGAAAAGAATTTCAGAACTTCTTCCTAGTAATTAGCAAGAGTTCCTTCTTCATAATCCATGACATATATATGCAGAGTAATAGATCTGCTTTCCCTGTGACTGTTCTTGTGCCATTTACTCTCGCTTTACCCCATGTCTTACTCTACATAGACCTACGTGCAATATTGGCCTTACTGTTTTCAGTTCCATTTGGTTATCTATAGTTTGTCTGGACTTGTGACTTAAAACTGACAGGTTTGTTCTTACTTTGAATGGGTGCTAAGCCATAAATGATGGTACAACCTTGAGTAAAATCATCATTAAGACTAATTTCAACATCAGAGAAGAGGAAGGCAGAAAAATCTGACTTACAGAATTTCCCTGATAATTTACTTTAAGATTGTGATTTATATTATGCTCACAAGGTTTTAGATAAAATAAGCCACAAAAGAGACATCTTTTGTGTGTCATTATGAAGGTCATATGCGTTCTGCTTCCTTTTGTAAATAAACATTCACATTTGGTTATTCAATTTTGTCTCATTTCCCAGTAAAGATAGCAAAATTCTCAGGAAATTGTGATGCCTCCTTATGTTTTAAAATGGATGTACATAATGTGTATGCCTACCTGTTTATAAAGTGTTCATGCATTCTCTTAGTCTAAAAGTAGATAAAAATTAACCAGTTCCTAATCCAGTGAAGTTTTGCCAACAATCCCAAGTGACTATATGTTTTTGCAAAACTAGTCAGTCATGAAACAAAGATGATACTTGTTCTTTTAACCTATAGATCTCAAAACACTTCAGAGAAGGTAGTACCACTATCTCAACTGTACAAATGGGGATACTGAGGTGTAAAGTGCCAGGGAGTTCAGTAGATCTGGACAGGAGCATACACACAGGTGGTTCTCATGGAGCAGCCTGATATCATGTCATTTCTTTGCCCCACAGCGGCATGTTAGTAGCAAAACTCTGAGGGACATGTGTGTTGGATGTAAAATTGCATTCTTTGATACAGGCTCCTCATTCAGAAGGGGTCTGAAAACTTATTCTGCAATACATTTTGTGAACTAGTTTGTCTGAGGACATACATGGAGGTAGTGGCAGTTTTAAGCATGAAGCTGGATATCCTGAATTGATCAAGGCTAGTGACCCATTCAGTGGACTGTGCTGTCTCCAGATAGTCAGCAGTATTTACAGTGATGTTAATATCATGAGGTTTTCATCATCCCCTTCAGGCAGCAATTCTCTGTTCCTGACTGGAAGTTACCTAACCTCATCTTCATATGTTAACACTTGAAAACATAAGAAATGGCTCTGGAATGTGAAAAACTTCTATTCCCAGTTTTATGTGTGTAGCTCTCTGAAATACAGTGAGGTTGTACTGGTGTAACTAAGGGTAGCATTTGGCTAACTACATTTTTATTACTGATGGACACGCATTTTACTTGCAAAATTTGATCTGGTGTATATGGCAACATAGTAAACAAGGACACTCTTAGAGAATCTCTCCTGAGAATCATATGCTTTAAAGATGAAACATGTTCTTATTTATTTCCCATAGGAACAGAACACTATAAAATAATGTAAATCTTATGTGCACCTTAGAAGTAAGCAGGCCAGACCTTAAATGGCATTAGTCATTATCATTTGCTAAGGCCACAGGAGGTACACCTGTTTACATTGGGTAAGTGTCTGTTCTGTACTTTTTAAAGGTCCAAATTGTATTTTGTTCTTAAGTTTCAAATATATTCATAATCAGTGTTGTAATCTTGAAATTATGACTTCTTGAATACCTCTATTTTCTACTAATATAATGTAAATAGACCTCATTATAGTATTTATAGCAGTAGCTCCTACGGGCCTCAGTCTGGGTTCAGATGACTGCATTGTAAGATGTCTATACTTACAGTAGTAAGAATATACCTATAAGAATTGTTTACAATCCATTTTCATCTATCAACTCTATTAATGAAAGATCATCAGAGCTTAAATTTTTAGCCCTTATGATTTTAACATTCAAGCATATTTAGCATTGTACCACATTAGGTTCCTGTTAGTTTCAAACATTTTGTTTAAATAGATCAATGTAATAATTATGCTTCTAAGAAAACTCCTTTTAGTCTAATGTATGGAAATTATACTGTGCTGCATCATTGGATTCTCTGAGTGTGTTTATGTTCTCTGAATGCAAGGAGCATATTTCCCAAATTTGGTAGCCCAGGATAATGGCCACAAGTTTCTCTCACTTGAGTAACTGGTTCAGTGTGAGGGGCTGCAGTATTTCACAGCAGTGACAGCAACATTCCCTGGTGTTCCTAGCAGAGGTTTGCACCTGGGGCCCTGCTGGGGACATTTCTGCCCGGCACCATTTGCCCCGCTTCAGGCAGTGATGTGGGGCTGCAGCTGAGCCCCGAAACCTCCTGGAGGTGGTTCCCCTCTGCAGAGGGGTGCTCCACAGGCAGCCAGGCTGCTGCACCGAGAGCCATCTAGAGTTAGAAATCTGGTAAGAGCTTGCACAGGGTGTGCCATATATGTTGCCCTTGTCTGGGGCTTCCTTGGCTCCCGCAGGGCTGTATGAAAATTTTCAGCTAGTGAGAATTTTTCAGGTCAGGAACCAAGACCTGTCTGAGACTGGTCACAGCCAGGGCTGCATATTCTCTGAGCAAGGATTTCATGAATTAGCGTTCAAGTGGCTAAATAAGCTTAAGTCATCCTTTTGGACCATGCTGCTTTTTGGGGACCTTTCCTTACACAACTCACTCGTTCTGAAATGGGATATATATTGTGCCATCAGAGTCTCCAGAACTGAAACCTGAATTTTAAAGGTGAGAAACTGATTCTAGCCCTGATGGAGGGGTGGAGATCTCTCAAATCTGAGCCAGTGCAAGGCTGTCATGCCTAGCTGCAGGCAGATAAAAGTATCTGAAATCTTATCTGAAACCTCTTTCTTATCAAAGGTAATAGCTCTGAAACTTGATTATGACATTATCAATAGTCAGCTGTCAGAATTAACTATGTATCTGTTATGTAAATCTATCCATTAACATTTAACATAAACACAATAGTGGATGCATCATGAGATGGAAATTGTGGTTATGTGTTGTGTTTCTTTAAAAGGCAAATTGTTATTTATTTCTCTGTAATTTGGGCTTCTAGTAGCCATTAATTGTTAACCTATTCTTTAAAAGAAAAATTCCACTGTATCCAGGGAAAAAACAGGGACCAGAGAACAGATAAATCACTTTTATGTTCTTAGAACAGCTGACTTTACACTTTTATTACATTGTTTGAAAAAGCATCTTTTCATCTGGAAGGAATCAGTTTAAACTGTGATTGTCAACACAACGAAACCAGCTTTCTGTTTAAAATGGCTGCTTGTGAAGCTTAGAACTACAGTATTGCCAAGATTTTCTTTACAGGCATTAGTTACTAGAACCAAGAGATTTTAGATGGGATGTTCACAGGAAATACCTGGCAGACAGCGTAAAATGCAAAGTAAAGCATTTTTATTTAAGCTGTAGGAAGCATGCATGTGAAAATGAGCAACAGTGGTTTAGGCCAAAATCTTTCTTTTTAAAATAGACATTTCTAAGCTGTAGTTTGAAGAGGGCAAGAGAAGAAATAATCTTTTTTTTTTCATTACATTTGGCATATTTCTTAGACTATATTTCATATTTATAAATACACTATTATATCTCTCTAATTTTCATTTCTTCACCTCATCTAATTTAGTTTTCTTCACTGGTTACATCTGAAAACACAGCTTTGTCTTTTTTATGCCAATCCTTTTAATTACTATAGTCCTCAGTTGTTTATTTATATGTAAATCTGTTCAATTTGAACCCCTAAAATTTTTAAATGTCAAAAAAAAATGCGGGTGAAGATCCTATGCAAAATAAAATATTGCATTCAGTGATAAAACATTTTCACTCCAGAAATAATTAAACTTTATATTATATACATTTGCTCATTATTTTAACTGTAAATTAAGAAGTTATAATAAGACCACATCTACCTATTAGAATAGGCAGAATTTTTTCAATACACATCACACTTTTGTTTTCAGGCTAGGTTAATTATATGTTACTTACAATATTTTTACTAACAACTTTGTATTATGCCATACTCTGAAAGTATAGATATCCTCATTTTTTCCCTAATAAATTACTTTTGTTTCTTTTTTAATGTTGAAAGATGAATAGCATTATATGAGAAACTTCTAAAATACATCTTTGTTAGAAACACAATCTTTCCCTCACAGGCTTCTTTTTGTTGAGTCACACTCAACAGCTACCGTTGCAGCAGTAACTGCTAGGTATGCTGATCATTTCTCTCTAACACTATTACCAACCTCTCTTCTCTTTGCAATATTCTTTACCCAAGTTGAAGTCTTCCTGTATATCATGCTTCACATTCTGAAAGAAATTTTGCTTGACCCAAAATAAAAAGGCAAGGTAAATAGCTATGAATATTTGACAGTTATGTAGACTTTCCAAGGAATATATCTTAAATAAAATCAGGTAAAATGAGGAATTAGCATCAAGTATGGAAGTATTTTAGAAGAGTGTATTTTTATATAATGCTAACTCATACTTCAGGGCACGTTGCATTCCATATGACTCTGAGAATCAAACTGTGAAAAATAAATAGTTTATTTTGACTGTTATGCTATTTGCCTCTTCATAGAAAATAAAATTCTATAAAAGTATGAGGTTGGTATTTTTAGTTTTCACGTTCTTTGCTTATGCAACTTTGCTTACAGCCCACTGTGGTTTTTTATCCTATAGATAAAAATACTAACTTTAATGCAATAAAAATCATTTTATTTAATTATAAAAATGTCTACACCAAGTGTAGTGCATGTATAACACTCTGCACCTCCTTACAGGAATGCATGCATATAAGCACAGATAAGCTGTACCGTTGCATTCTGTCTATCCGGTGTAGAAAGCTGCTTTCACAGTAAGCCGGCAGGCACTTCATAGTAAATTTCTAAAGCTTTCATGTAGCATGTGGGGCAGTAACTCTAACTGAAGCATTGGCTCCAGCTATGAATACAAGATCAATTCCCATGCTTTTTTTTTCTGCTTGCATTCAGTGTTTGTGTGTTTTTGCATATTTTGGCTTTGCCTGAACTTGTGTATACAGTTTTGTAGCCGACTATCATGCACTGGGTGTCTCAAGTACAGAAAGATTTCTGGGGGTTTATTTTAATCTGATATATGGAATTTTCCATAATAAGTAAACACCTCTGCATCATAGGAATTTGGTAGCCAAACCCAATACATCTATTTGTTGTTCTTTGTGGCAATTGAACTCTACGGCAGGGACAAATACTTCCACACTCCTCATGCCTCCCAACCTAGGCAGCAGCTCAGATTACTTACGGTTAGAACATTTCTTAGTGAAACTCATTTTTTTCATTATTTGAATCCCATGTAAAATGATTTTATATCCTGACAACAAAAATCAAGTTTTGATCAATGCACCTTCTTTCATTTGCAAAACCCCATTTTATAACAAAAAAAATATTCCACTTATGTCTTAAAGTAAAAATATAAATTCAAATGGTTTTTTGTATAAAATACTTTATAATATCTAAAAATGCCTCAGGTATTTTAAGAGCTCATTTTTTACACCACTTTTATATGGAAATATCATCTATCTCCAGTATGGATTACCATTTAGTGTATAGGTAACCTTTATTCTTTTGCCACTGTGATGTAGAATAATCCATTTTGTGGATAAAAGTAAAGTACTAAGTAGCTCTTGAGCCTTTGTTTTAATATATTCTCATATAATATGCCTCTTTGAAGACACAAAATGGCATACTTGCATAATCAGATTTTCATGTTTATTGGGTCACAACATATTAAAGAATTTCATCTCAATTTTTTCATCATTTCTTAACAAATGGGTAATTGAATTAAAATATCAAAATTAATTTAGGTATTCTTTAAGAAGTATGTAAAAGGCAACCCAAAACTTTCAGTTACATTTTTAAAAATTCTGTGCAAATGAAATACATTGTCCCATTTTTGAGAAAAAGAAAATGTCTTCATCAGTATTTCAACAGTTTATGTTAATAATTGCAATTAATTAATAATTTTTCAAAGCTGTAACTTTACAAGAAAAATAGCAGTATGTACAAATAGCAATTTTCATAGGCTTTCTCCAAAATTTTATAATAGTAATTTTATTAGTTTTAAATTTAAAGTTACATTAGTTAATTTAAATTTAAAGTTACATAGAGAAAAAGGGGAAAAGGCAATTTAATGTATTCCTGAGAACAATTATAGTGATGTAAAATGTGAAAAATTTACTAGTGAGCAGTTTAGTATAGGGAGAGTTAGCTGTCGTTGCAAAATGCTAGGAATCAGTGGCAAGAAATTTTTCCTCAGCATCCTGTTTGGGACAATGCAGTTTTAGAAGTAGGTCTTTCTAAGTCACTGTGAGGGAATGCTTGGAATTTTGTCTTTCTACCAAAAGGATTGGTTTTCCATTGATTGTCATCAGTTTGCTAGGTTGTCCTGCTATTTAAGCTATTAAAGACTGGTGTGCTGCTTGGTCTCAGGTGATCCATAAAAAGGAATGAAGCCTTGGGAAGGTAAACCATCACCAGACTGGCTCGGTGTATCAGCCTTCCATGACGGAAGCTCTTTGTTGAGAATTGTTGGCAATTGCAGCAGTTTCCAACCGAAGATAAGAGCCGGCGTTCTCGGATAATGCCCTCGATCACACACCTGATGACAGACTCCTGCATGCAAGTTTTTTCAGGTGCTATGTTTGCTCAGTAATCCTTCAGTGCCAATCTTTTCTAAATGGTGAGCAGGTCCCATCAGTAATGGACATCAGCCATTAAGCTTGTAATATTTGTCATATATCAGGTTACGGCTTTGTTACTGCAGTGTGATGAATGGATGCTGTTATGCTTAGAGAAAATAAAGAAGTGCTATAAATTTAGCAGCCAGTACTAAATGAGTTGCTACTTTAAGGGCCTGATTCACATCCTTTCCGTAGTGGAAAGTATTCTGTTGGCTAAAGCCTTTATATCAGGTCTTCAGTTTTCTTTCTTTTAAGGAAGAGAACCCAGTGCTGTCATTAAAATACAGTTCCCCGTTTCTCACTATATGCAAGTTTACACCTAAATAGTAATTTTAATATAACTCTTTATGTCTTAATGTTTATGTTCTGTGCAAATATTTTGGTTAATCATGGAGGCATACAAAGAATTAATCACAGAACCGGACAGGTCACTCATGAAATTATCGCAAATGGGATTGGTGTGTTCAAAAATTCAGGAATTATTTCTTATAGCCAGTTCTTTTTCATGACCCCAGTAATTCCTATACCAGATTTTGAAGTCTGTGCTCTAATTTAATGCTTTCTTTACTTGTTGACCATTATTCTGGAAGCTACTCTGAATGAAGGCAAAGTTAAAATGTTATTGAGGACATTAGAATCTCTCTATGGCCAAAGCCTGAGTTGTGTTTCATGCTGTTTGCCAACTTTTTGGGAAGTTCAGATACTGCCCAAAGAATTTATAATTCATTAGAATCCTAAATTTCCTTTTTATATTCCAGGATATAAGGAAATCTAGTATATATGAAAAAATAAAGCACTGTTTTAAGGTATAGCCATGCAAGTGTTAGCCTTTGTTTGTTACTAGCCTTGTATGCACAGCAGTTTAAGCTGACTAGGGGCTGCTAAAATGTCCATTCTAGCCACATCCATAAAAATTCTGTACAACTGTTTACTTACTAGCTAGTAAATATGCTATAGAAACTCTAATTTCAAATTACATAATAGATATCCTGCTTCTGGCAGATAGACTGTCATTTTACCATAATACAGATGGTAATATGTGCTGCTTAAATGTATATGCTTCTTTTTAAGTGATAATTAATCCCCTCAAGTTCAACCTATAATTGCTATACAACCCTCATTTTCATACTCAAGCTAGTGGTAGTATTATATAAAGATTTATTCCTTCCCACTGTTTCAAAATATTAGCGTTCTCCTTTGTGCTACTAGTGAGATGGCCTAAATCAGATATAAAATTGAAAATAAGTACACATGTTGCAAAAAATTAAGAAAAGAAAGGTCAGTCGGGAGAAATACACAGAAACTTGTCTAACTTGGTGTATTATTGCTGAGAGACCTTCTACATGAAATGCATTCTTAGCAGGTATTTGACATAGAAAGAGTCTGGGGAACGATGGTAGTTAGAGAAGCAAAAAGAGAAGCAAAGAGTTCCATAACAGAAGATGACACAAAGACAGAAGTAGAAGAATAAAAAATTTTCTAGAAGTAGGTGTGAAAGGGTACAACATACAACAGTGCAGAAACTGGAATGTATTCTTTCTGGTTTATGTAAGCAGTAGTATTTGGTTCTCAGCAGAGGAAAAGAGCAAATTTCCATGGAAACTACTCAAGGTGTGCAGATCCTGGTTCTTATTGCTTAGATTATACTAGTGCTTTAAAACTTTATTTAAAAATTTTTCAAAAAAAGAAATCCAGGATCTTAGAACAGTATAAGCTGCTGCTGCTTGTCTACTCCTTAGGACCTTCCTTGATTCCTTCTGTGCCAGGTAAGTAATTTCATTCAGAACGAAGCTCATGTTGCCTTCCAGAGCATAGCACATAAATTTGCTTCTGTCCTGCTGTGTGATCATTATAGTCTAGAGTGCCATAGGCTCTATATAAACAGTACTCTTTCCACATTCATTAGTGACCTGCAAAATTACCGATTATTTACCAAGTTCTTCTACACTACCTTTCTAAGTGTTTTCTGGCATATTCCCTAAACCTGTGTTTAAGACAACATATTAAATTACACACTTTTTAATTTTACAATTGCCCTAGGTTTTAAGATACCTAGTATGGAAAGCAGAATTTATATATAACTTTTGCATATAAGTAATAGGCATGTTTTGTGCCAACAGGTGTCTAACAGGCATTTCTACAAGTCTACATGGGAATTGTATAAAATTTGAATTCAGATAAATTTGTGTAGACAGTACTTGAAAATATATGGGCTAGTCATCATCTGTTATACTATTTTTCTTAATAATTTCCTTTTTTTTTTAATTGCAATTCTTTTCATTTGTGAAGAGTCTTGTTCTTAATCTTAGATATGAGTTTTCATTGTCATAGCAAATGTTGCAGATAGCAATGGTGAAATGTGGGGAGGCCTGATAGCATTCCAGCTAGCCTTGTGTGTCTACATTTCCTACCTTAACTGATGCATGACCAAAGCTTCTGCTTCTGTGATTCATCTGAGACCACTTTATAAACACCTGTGAATAGAAATTCTCTCACAGGAAGAAGTTAATTTTAAAGCACTTATATAAGTATATGTGTAACTGTAACAGAAATATCTAAATGACACTACTTGCCCATCACTGAAAAACAGCTGAACTAAGAATTCTGTTAGCCCTCAGGGATTGCTACTGACTTCATATGTGTACTTGACAGTCGTTTCATCAGAAAAGAAACTAACTTAAGCACCTATTTGTGTTTAGCAGAATTTTGAGATAATCCCTAAATGTGTGGGACAAAATCTGCTTTGTCCTTAGAGCCAACTACAAAGCTTGCTTAGCAACCTACTAAAGATCATCCTACACAGAGGACACCTAAACAATGAAGCTGTCCAGACTGTTGCAGGCAGAAATATATGGTCAGAGCACCACTGTGCATGCCTTCATATCTCTAGAAAGTACTACCAGGATAGACAGTGGGACAAAGGGCAACATGTGGCAGTCTGGAGTGTGCACAAGGCCCCAGGATTTGGAAGGTGCAAGAACAGCTACTTTAAAGCTACAGTATTAAGTGCTTATGAATAAAACTACTTACAAATCAGTCCTGTACAGATACATTTTACTTAAACCAGAAAATATGTGCCAATAGTTAGTGTCATGAAAACTGATAACATCATTTTATGAACAAACTATAAAATACTATTTTTCCAAAGTGTTTATTCTTCTTTTAATTTAGAAAATCAGAATTAACCCCAGTTAAACTACTCTTTCTGGACAATACCAGAAAGTTTGGTTTTGGTACTGATGGGTGACACAGATAAATAAAGCCACATTCAGAAAGAGATATTATCACCTAACTCTAAAACTTACTGTAAGACAGCTCACGCAGTTGCCAGGTGGAGACACATGGTAGGCTGTATGATTGGGCTCCTCATAAAATACAACTGTGTCTGCTACCTTGTTTTTGAGAAATAACAGGCTCTGGAAGATATTTTCCTTTATACAATGGATTTAAGGGCTTGCCCAGGAACTGAAGATTCCTACTCCTTCTGCACTTACAGGAATCCAGACTGTTAGTTCCCACTTGCTGGAGCATGGTCTAACCATCATTTTATAGCCTCTTTTGGTAGTCATAGAGCAGGGAGAGTAGAGATGGGAATACTCATTTTACATTTCCTTTGCAACTGTGTACTTCAAAACGTATCAGTCTGGGGAGCATGGCATGTGACTCAAGGACAGTGCATCTGGATGGAGTCATGGCTTCTAATTATTTTCCCTAAACTCTTTATGACAACAAGTTTATTAAAAAAAAAAAATCCCTTGCAGATGTGGAAAAGGACAGTTGAACCTGACTTTCTGGTTAAGAGAGGTAACTAATTCTTCCTGCCATTTCCCCTGCAAAATAATAGGCATTTATCTTCCTGACTGTCTGTTTTTTAGGGGTGACTGTAAACCATGAATCATAAATGAAGGAAAGTGCTCCCCACTAGGCACTTTACACAGCAATAAGAGGTAGGGTATTAAATCTGCTGTAGATCCAGTCAAGTGGCTGCTATGCGAAGTGAATGGGAGTCTTGCAGTACCCCATGCTTGCATGCTTATTCTCTGCAGAACTATCTCTGCTCATGAAACCCAGTTCTCTGCTTGTGTGAAATAGCTGTCTGTTATCTTGAGCCTGTGAAGTTTCATCAACCTGTTTCTCACCCAGCATAGCAACACATCAGGTGTTGGGTCACAACACCTTCAGCAGTTACAGCACCCTGAACTAGACATTCTCTCTCTTCTAACATCACCTCCCCTGGGAGGTTGGTCACTTATCAAAACTCAAGCATTTAATAAGCATGTCTACCCAAAGCTGTATAGAGCAGGTGTTGTGATCAGAAAGCAAGCAGGATGTCATGCCACAGGCCTGCTTTGAGAGGCTACAGCATGTTATGATGTATTTTCCCATTAAAAGTTTCAACTTTGGACTCGGGTTCCCTGTAGCTGAATAATGAAGCACATAAAGTCTGTAGCACAGCACAGTGCATCAAGTCTGTAAGTCCTGAAAGGGGTGTCCCAGAGAAGTGGGATTTGAGAGGGGCAAGTCCTCAAAACAGAACATTGTGGGACTGCAGGAACTGGCAGTGGGGACTGCAGCACTGGGGGGAGCGTTTACAGCCCCTGAAGAGGAATTTCTTGGTGTTGCTGGGAAAGAAAACATGCTGTAAAAGCAGATCTGCACTGCAGGGATAGCACTGACTGCAGAAGTAGAGAGGTGCCTCTTGCCAAGTTTTTATAGACATTGCTGAGGCAGGGCAGCAATATCTGCTTATTTTGCTAGCACATGAATGCAGCCTGGCATGGTTTTAGAAGGATACTTATGGGGCTTTAGTTCTCCCATTAGCACCCCTTGGGGCCATGCTGGTGCTTTTGCAGCACGTTCCACTACTGCACAACTTGACCAGATTTCATCAGGTCTGCATCTGCTGCTGCACCGTTGCTGAGATACATAATACATGTCTACAAAACTATAACCTAATATTTTATTGTTCTGAAGTAGAGAAAAGTCAGTACCTCAGACTTCACTGAAGTTAGGCTCAGAAGCATCTGTTTTGGAGTCTTGTAGGCACTGAGTATTAAATTGGAATAAAAGAAAGTTATTCTAGTTAATTTCTGTTTCCTGTTTTTTCATGTTTGACCTGACTTATGGAGAACAATTAAATTTAAAACAGACATTTTTGATGGATCTGATCTAGTTGTAACTACTTTTTGGAACAGTTTGATCTTTCTTTTACCGTAACTTGCTTATATTTATATTTGTGTTTCATTATTGGAAAAAGGGCTTCAGACATGCCTGATAAGAGCGTGGTCATTAGTGTCTTGAGTACTCACTGGAAACACATTCAATTAATGAGAAAAAAGAGTATAAGAAATGTTGAACATTTCTTTAATTGATTATTTATGCATTTTTCACTGGAAGCTAACCACAGTCTTTTTTCAAAAATATTTTGTTCTGAGTTTTATTTATTTAGCTGTAGAATTTCCCTAGGCATCTAGATTTTGAACCAGATATTTAACTTAGACCATGTATTGCCAGAGATTACTACATCAGTTACTGAGGGGTAACTGAAATCTTAAATCAAGACTATTGAAAAAAAAGAGAGGCCCAGAGAGAGCCTGCTCACTCCTGCTGATTCCTCTAGAAAGGGGAGTTTGACACAAAAGGCACATACTCAGAGCTGCTAACAAATGAGGGCTGAGTATTCATCAGCTTCCTGGCTCACAGTAGAAATATTTGATCTAGAAGCCAATGCAATATTTACAAAAATTGTATTCCATTACTAACTACACTAAAACACTATTTTTATGCATATTTTAATATATATCTTTCTTTTTAAAATGCAGTTAATATTGTTGTTCATGATCTTGTACTGTAATGTCATTACATTCCCACAGTGACATTCCTCCCACTGGGGGAATGTATATTTTACTGTAAAGAGATCAACTATTATTGCTTACGGAATTATGAACTGCACATTCTTCTGATTAGTCATTCTTAAAACAGGGTGCTCTGAACAGACACCAAAAAGATATCTAATAGATACAGCTTCTCATTTACAGTCCAAACATTCCTTCAGAAATCCCAGAAAAGAAAGATTCTTTTAAATATTCCCAGTAGTCTAGGAGTAAATCACTGTAAATCTCACAGACTTCAACAACTGGAATAGAAAGAGTCCTGAGGTCACACCTGAAACAGAGTTTTAGGGAATAACATATTGCATTACTAAATGAGTCACTAGGCCAGCTGTGTTTATATATATTGTGCAATTAAAAGTTGGTGATCTTTCTTCTGATAACAATGGGGTATGCTGTACTCTGAATTCACGAGTCACATGGAGAAAAATCCAGTTTGGCCATTATTCAAAAATGACAATGACAAGTACATGAGCAAGTGGTGATTTGTCTTGAAGACTCTTCTTTTTTTTACTTTTTTTTTTACTTTTTTTCTTTTTTTTTTTTTTGAGTTCTGTTATTTACAAAGTAATAGAAATGTTGGGCAATAATCAAGCATAGAGAACTGACGGTATTAATATAGCATCGACAGACTGGAAACCAGATGGTCTGTCAGATAATGAAGTATTATCTGGCAAGAGATTGTTCCTGAAAGCCAACATCCTCACCTATTTAGCACTCTGGAATGTCGACATATCAGTTACCACATTCATGAGGTGGTATGTGTTGTACTTTAGAAGCCATCCATAGAAGAGGCTTTTTAATTCAAAATTACTGCCTGATGAGAGGGTAAAAGTGCCATTATTATAGCACAGCTGGATGAGTATAATATACAGTGAGATGTAAACCATACATCAAAAATCAAGTTAAAGAGGAAAACATAATAGGCTACATCCTGATTTCTGTCTAACCGAAGCCATGGTTTCATGGATGCTTTAAACCAGCACTGCCACTAGAAGAAGCAATGGTGTATGCTGTATGTTCCTGCTTTTATGCCACACTCTCCTTTGGGCCAGCACATACACTTCTGCACCTGGTCAGGAGTCATGGATGTTGGAAAAATGGTTAATATTATCCTGGCCATTAAAAAATAAATGTGCTGGTAATCCAGAAGGGTTCCCAATGTCTGGCTCATCATGTAGGCACACAGACCTTTTGCCAGTGGAAAGGAAGGGATAGCACAGAGGCAGGACAGAGCGACTGGGAAAGGAAGATGAGGGAGGTGGTATTATTTCCTCTTTGTCAGCAGTCTAGTTTATGCCAAATGTGGGTGAAACCAGAATTCAAGAATAGCCAGAGTTTTTGCAGACAAATGTGGTAAATCCCAGTTGCCGCGGCTGCCACCTGAGAAGACAGAGAAGAGAACACAAAAGGCACGGGCAGCTGGAAGGCTTGGTGGGGCAGTGCCCAGGGTTTGGAGATACTCCCTGGATACCGAAATGTCTCACTGTGGCTCAGATTTTGCATTCCATTTTATGCTATAATGAAGAAAACCAACATGAAGTAGATGGAGGGGTTTATTAAAAAGATGACAGAATTGGTAAGGCTATTATCAGTAAGACTGTAGTTTACAACTTTGGCTTTAATTCAACAAGCCATTTTCACTGACCATGATTACTCTATTGAAAAACAGCTGGCCACATATTATCTCTTTAACTCCTGTCCATTCTACATAGTTAATATTTTCATAAGGCGTTTTCTGTAATCGTGACTAGGAAGTCCTTTGTTCACATGAAGGAGGAAAAGTGGTACATGTTGCTATTGGAATGAAAGAAAATAGTTACGATATAATCTGTCAAGATATGTAATAAATAACTGATGACTGCTGTTTAAGAGTAGAAACATTTTTCCATCATTGTTGTCATTGTTCATTTACAACACCTAGAAAATAATTTACCTAGATAACATAAATCAAAGAGCTTCCCTTCCATGCTTTCAGTCCTATAACATTCAATACTGATCATATAAATAATTTCTTGAAAAAGTCTGTCCCACTTAGCAAACTGATATAAAGAATGGAGTTTCAAATGGACTAAAGTGGATTTGTGGTATTACTGGGCCCAGTTATCTTGGCAGTGTGAATTTTCTGTCTGCCAGGCAGATGACAGAATTCAGAATTTCCCTGATGTGAAACTAATACTCTCACACACTTTAAATATGTATGCTGAAATATTATCAGTTAAAGTCTTTTTTTTCTCAGGCTTCATTTGGGAATGCTTCAAAGTCATTGTTATCTCTAGAATCAAATGTATAATTCATCACAATGCTTAATATTTTTGAAACAAATAAGGAACAATAATTAAGAGTGGGAAGATTTTCAGTTAAATAAGAAATAAAGACAAAAAAAAAAAGAAGCCACATACAGAAAGTAGAAATTAAAATAAATGTTTAAAATTAGTATCGAGTTTTATTCCTGGTGAACATTTAATGAAGTTGGTAAATGTTTCAGTAGACACAAAAACTGGTGGGGCAGTAAATGAGGGCAGCTTATTGTTTTAGAATCACAACCACTTTCATGATTACTGCGCAACTAAAGGCATTTCACATAACCAAATACAAAGTAATTCAAGGTGGAATCAAAATTCAGATTCTACTTGCTATATCAACAATGCAGATAACATTGTCTTAGGAAGTAGTAACACCAAAATAATTACTTGTTAAAGATAATTACCATAAAACTGTCTTGGAAGGAAAATAAGCCTTGTGTCATAAAATTCAAGGGACTTAGTTTTTTCTCATTTTGAAAGAGAATATCGAAAAATTGCTTGATTGCTATGTATAGGTATATTTTTTACCTATGGAAAAAGTTTTCTGGCACCTGTGATTTCATGGGTTTTCAGCCTTGCTCACCACAACCAGTACCTGGAATCTGATGCTAAGCAAATGCAGCCTTCAAACAGCTTTATCTGAATGCAGAAAAACACTGGAATAATCATCCGGAGGGCTTTTGCTGGAGGGCCATTACTTAAGTCTTTCCAAATATTATTTAATGTAGTTTCTAGATGATAACCTGTTTCAATAAAGTGATGTATCCTAAAGGGTCCCTTCTGAGTTTGTAGTCTAGTCTCATAACTCATTCCCCGTCTTGTATTAAGCACTGAGAACAGGAAATCTTGCACTGCCCTAAACCTACCATAACACTTAGAGGTTTGCATTATAGTAATGACTGTACTTACATCATGCTTCAGAGCTTTAGCAAGTCACTGTCAGGGATCAAGAGGGATTATTTTTTCTTAATGCACAATTGACTAGATGCATGATAGAGAGGGTTTTTTTCCTTCCTTTTAAGCATGATTGGATACAGATGAAGATGTGATAGCATGGATTAGTCCTTCGAGGTGAAAAGGAAATCCATCTGAGGGGGATGGTTTATTTTTGGAGGCTCAGAGTCTTGCCTATTTACAGTTTGGGGGTAAGGAAGGAATTTCTGCCTCAGTCTGGTAAGGAATATCATAAATTTCCTGTTCTAAGCATCGTCTCTGGCTCTTCCTGGCCATTCTCTGTATTCCACCTAGCCTGCTGCTCAAATTCCCTGCCTTCAAGACCAATGTTGTCTTTAATCTGTATGCAAACATATACAGCAAAATGAAAAGTCTTTTTATCCCTATTGAGCATCCCTTCAGTCAGCCTGAACAGGATGTAAAACCATAAATGCTCTGGTTACACATCCATCATGGGTTTAACATTTTAGCTTCTTTTGCTCTCAACCTGTCATCTCTACATACATTTCTTTCTTTCAGAAGATTTCCATTGCAGAAATACTTTTTAGTGTTCCCAGCATTTCTTTTTTTTAATTCCTTTCTCCACTCTTCAGTGATCTGGTGTACAGTGCAGTTTTACTGATAATTGTATTAGCACGAATGAACGTTGAAGACTGTGGTATGAAGATGCTATGAGCACCTGGGGAAGTCTTTGTTAGGAAGGTGTAGGCTTTTCTTAAATGAGGTACATCACTGAAGAATGCTTGTCCTATAACAAGCAGTTACTAAATACAGCTATTTGTGCACTTACTAAATGTGTTTTAAATCTCTCTGACTTATTTTCTGTCACAGATCTTCCCTCCTATGGTAGGCATCCTTATGCTTTCCTCTCTGAACTACACTACCCATATATACAGGTTGTCTTGCTTATTAATGTTCATCCTTGCTATACCTCCAAATGATCTTCTTGGCATACTGCATTTTATTCTGTAAAATTACTTTCAAAACCTCTTTGAAAGTAATTTTACAGGCTGAAAAAAACACTGTAGGTGAACTCATAACCCCAGCACAAGCCTCCTACAGTATCTTTACAATAATTCTTAAGAACTTAGCATTTAATTCAGATCAAGATTTAGGCTGAGATATAGATGAGGTTTTACTCTGTCCAATGGTTCACTTTGCCAGTCCAAGCACATACAACAAGAACTGCTTGTGACTCAGCAAATAACAGAACAAATATAGTTTACTCCTCTGGTGGCTTAGTCAGTGATGTGTTACACTACTAGAAAGAAACTTGGTGCTAGGATTTTCTTTTTTCTTCTTTTTTGTTTGTTTGTTTGTTTGTTTTGTTTTGCAAAGCAAAGCAAAGTTTGGATCAAGTCCAGGCAATTGTAATATATTGATTTAATCCTAACCAGTTGGCACAAATCTGAGGAGTAAGAGACTATTTCTTCCACACCATTCATTCTCACAGGCCTTTCTGTGTAACAAGCAATAGTTTTATTCTACCATTTTAGAACAAATAAATGAAACTTAGATTATACTATAATGTCATTAAAAGAATTTTAACACAAAAGTTGATGATGCTCAGATGGTGTATGTGTGGTAGTGCTCCACTTTTTTAATCTTTATTTTTACCTTATAAGATAAGAATTAATGATTACTGTGCATGGTGCTTTGGTGGAAGACTCTATTGCTGAATTTCTCTTCTTATTCTCTTCAATTCTTGTAGCCTAGGCTTTGTTTGCAGTTCTCAAAATTTTCAGTGACAGTAGGCCAGTTTCACATTGCATCAGTCCACCCACTTCCAAGAAAATGTTTCCAAAGGCTATGTGTACTTCTGAAAACATGAAGACTGAGGCACCAGTGTTTTCTTTAATAACTGATGAAAATAAAATGTTAGTGATTAGAATCTGTGTGGTTTTACTCGATTTGGGCATACCCCACAGAAGAGTAAAAAAAAAAATAATTGCCAAAAGATCATCTATTACCAGTGGATAATTTCCTGGACACTGAAATGCAAAAGATCCAGCAACTCACAATTCTCTATGTGTAGAACTGTGCTACAGATGTTTCCACTGCTGCAGAATTCACTAAAAACTGCCAGGGAATTTGGCCCAGATGTGCTATAGAATTACAGTGACCCTGGTAATAGTGAAACTTTAAGCAGCAAACACCAGATGTCCAGTAAAATGGTTAAAAATGAGATCCAAACCATTTTTTTTACCACATCATCACAAACAAGTATGGAGTGAATAAGCTGAAAATCTCAAGTAATACTTCATTATTCATCATCTCTAAGATGATTCTATGTGCTTGACTTGTTGTGATGTAGTGCTATTCAAGTATAACATCTCATAGGAAGGCCATGTTCCCAGAGGCTTAAATAATTTTGAAAAATGAATTAATTAGACAGATATATACATTAAACTTAATACAAGGTTGAATTTTTCTCCTTACCTCCTTTCTTTATTCATCTTGCTTGAAAAGTGATTCTGGCTGTGTACTGTGCTGCTGCCTTACGATAGCTTGCCCACAGACAGGATAAATGAACTGCCGTTCGTGCCAGCTAATGTAGTTCTGCTTTAGCTCAAATGGTAGCAGGCTCGAGCTGCAGTACTAGGGCTCTGTGCACTGCTGCATTCTGCGTCTGTATGCGTGGTAAATGTACTTCTCATACAAAGTACAAGTGTTCATTACATTATGAGGCACTGCTTTATACTTTGTGGTTTCCGAGGGGTCCATGTGTAGGGCAGACCCCAGAGACGATGGAAAGCTTTACATTTCTCTTTCCACTCTCTATTGATTATTTATGATTTTTATATCCTCGAGTGTAAGTTTTATACATTCATTATCAGAATGTACACTTAGCCATTTTTTAAGTGTCTCTAAACCAAAAAATCATTTCTGTTACAAATCCTGAATCAAGATGTACAGTGTTATTCATGGAAGCCTCGTTGGTTTTGTTAGTGATATAGTTCTGTATAGGGCAATAGACATATATCAGTATTCATAAGTTAGGTTCACTGGTTTTGCTTAAAGCTTCAATGTAGCAGTGGTCAGCACTGTTCTGTCTCTGGAAAACTAACGGTATCAAGCCTTTTTACTTGGAACTGTGATTATAGGCTTCATAGATAAAAACTGAAGAAAAAATAGGAAGAAAGAATCACAGGTATAAAAAGGTCTTGAATGCTTAGAGAAAAAAACAAAGGAACATATAGTGTTTGAAGGAAAAAGGAGTAGATGTATTCTTTTTTAAACTCTCTTAAAACTCCTTTGCAAAAGATGTGGTATGAAATCTATTAAAATAAAGAGGACTACTTTGACTTCAGTAGGAGCTGAATCAGTGAAGAAAATTCCATAGCTCTGCCACTTTTACACAATAAAGTGTAAACATTCATTTACTAAAAAGTATGTTCTTCCCTGAAAGAAAAGGTCATCATAAACCAAACAGCACATCATGGCAGAAAGTTAGTTAAGGGAAACTACTGCTTTCAGAAATACTACTGCTCAAAAATGTATGATTTCTCTCATTTTTTAGTTATTCAGCTGTTTAGATAATTTTCAGCTGGCCTCAGGTGATATCCTTGTCTCCTTCTCCAAAAGAACACAAGGCTGTTGACAACACTGCTGAGTTTCCATTTTTTTACTGTATTGCCAGTTTTTCAGTACAAAATCATAACTTGCGTAGTTCTTTCTTGAACTGCAGACACACATTTTATTAAAAGCTCACTGACACTTGTGGGCTTTTCCGCATTTTTAATTTACAGCAAAACAGAACCCATAGAAGAATATTCTATGTTGTCTATCAATGCTGATAGTGTTGGATGCCTTTTCTCAGAGCATTGCCTGCAGATGCCCAGCATTCTGAACAACTTTGCCACCTGTTCCTTCAAAACCAGCTACAATTAGAGCAGAAACCATTGCACTTGGAGCTCTCTGCCCACCCCTGCCTTGCAAATCTGCTTGTAGCATAGACTTTCTTGACATCCACAGCAGTTTCCTAGGCACAAGTTTGCAAGGATACTGCAGTTTTGATTGCTTGTTACCCCAGTTATAAAACAATATTAAATGGGTTCTTATGTCCTTGTCACATCTCTAAGTCAACTCTGTAGAATACCAGGTAATTGTTTAGTCATGCCTAGTGAAATGTTGTTTTTATTGACTTTATAATGCTCTCTGATGATGGTGAACAAGGAATTAGTGTGGTTGCGATTTTCAGTTACACATACAGAGTGTGAGATTATGGCAAATCATACTGCTGCAGAGGTGCAATGATAATCTCTGGCTAATCAGACAGAGTTCTAAATCCAGGTCAGAGCTGGTTACCAAGGAAGCCTCGTGTCATGTTTGTGAGCTACCATGAAAAAAGATTTCTCTTTTGCAAATTCAGAGAAAATTAGAGATCTAGAAGAAAGCAAATTTGACCCAAATTGACTTTATTTTTGACATATTGATAGTTATAAAGGTATTGTTATTTTAAGTCATAAAATGCGGAAAGGTTTGACACAAAAAAATCGTGCTGTCTGCTGTAAATAGCTTGTGTGGCATTTACTTGAATTGCTACATGAAACACTTAGTTCATCTGTAAAGTACGATATTCAGCATGCTTTAAAAAGTAACTTGGGAGAGAGGGTTCATTTGTTTTGTTTATTCAATGCCAAAGTGGCAAAATTTCTTTTCTGCAGAAGAATTCAAGTTGAGAAGAGAGCTGAATCAGAAGAGTATATTGAGAAAAAGAAAACATTTCAAAAGAGATGTTCAGGTTAAACCTGCTGAGGCAGGTTTGCTGCTCAAAAAACACGTTGCAAGTTTTTTTTAAAAAAGATAAATAATCCAGTAGAAACCAACACATCACTGAGACACAAACTCCTTTTTTTTTTTTTTTAAATCTGTCAGGTTTCTGTCTATGCAGATGAGACTGTCAGCAAGTGGGACATTGCTACAGAAAGCAAGAGTAGATCACTGAATAATAAGTAGCAATAATAACAATTAGGGCAGCAGCTTCTACATGATGCTCCCCGTCACACATTTGTCTTGCCTGTTGATCTGGTCCCAAAGGGTTATTGCATATCTCTGCATCACAATCTTGTAGCAGTTTTTTTCATCAGTAACTATATTAAAGTATATCAGTGGTGTAGATAAACTCTTTCAGTCTGTTTCTAATCATTTAAGTCAACCTTGTTTGGAATCCTTTAGTAAATCTTTCATAAGTCTTCTTCATTTCTCATTCATTTAAACCTATCTTGACTGTCCTTTTTCTCTTTGAGAAATTCAGAGTGAAGATTAATGACCTCTCCAGACAAAGAAATGACATGATATCATAGTGCTTTATCTTATAAATTGTGTGAGAAGGATGAGTATAATGTCATCATAGTATGGGAGTTTCATAGTATTGAAGGTGTATTGAAGGTGGAATCTGTTGGAAGCATTGTTGTATATTGTCTGAAAAGGGAGCTTTCACATTTAAAATACACTGTGATTGAAAAAAAAAAAATAATAATAATAACTTTGTGTTTCATGTCAGCTCTAGTTCTTAGACTGGAGTAACACTGAGGAAAATGTGTTAGCCCATATGGTATTTTTAGGGCTTTTGTTTGTGGTGCATGAAGAATGGGAGGTATCCTTTTGGGCATCACTCCAGCATCCTTGACAGTCAGTGTATAATGCAGAATTTTATCTGCCAGAGTTTTCTTAAGCAGTGTAACATGGACTGGGGTGAGCTGGCAGAAACAGAGGGCTGGAGTTTAGTTTCACACCCGGAGTTTAGTTTCACACCCACACCCTCTCCGTATCACACTGGCACTGCATGAGGACACTCTGGTAGTGGAGGAAAGATCTGTCTCTGTACCTAGGGACAATACCTGTGACTGTAAGAAATTTCTGCTTTTTGAGGAATAGTTTTCTCATTCCCAAGTACATAAAACTCTTTATAATCAATTTCTTAATGAAAAAATCTGTTAATGCTTTCCCTTATAGAATCACAGAACGGTCTGACTTGGAAGAGACCATAAAGATCATTTAGTTCCAACCCCCCTGCCATGGGCAGGGACACCTCCCACTAGCCCAGGTTGCTCAAAGCCCCGTCCAACCTGGCCTTGAACACTGCCAGGGAGGGGGCAGCCACAGCCTCTCTGGGAAACCAGTGCCAGGGCCTCACCACCCTCACAGTGAGGGTGAATCTAAATCTACCCTCTTCCAGTATAAAGCCATTACCCTTTGTCCTATCACTGCATGCACTTGTAAAAAGTTCCTCTCCTGCTTTCCTGGAGGACCCCTTTAGGTACTTGGAAGGCCACCATAAGGTCTCCTCAGAGCCTTCTCTTCTCCAGGCTGAACAACCCCAACTCTTTCAGTCTGTTTTCATAGGAGAGGTGCTCCAGCCCCCTGATCATCTTCATTGCCTCCTATGGACCTGCTCGAGCAGGTCCCTGTCTTCTTACTCTGGGCACCCTAGAGCTGGATGCAGTACTGCAGGTGGGGTCTAAGGAGGGCAGAGTAGAGGGGGAAAATCCCCTCCCTTGGCCTGCTGGCCATACTTCTCTTGATGCATCCCAGGATAGGGTTGGCTTTCTGGGCTGCAGGCACACATTGCTGGCTCATGGTCAGTTTTCCAACAACTACTACCTGCAAGTCCTTTTCTGCAGGGCTGCTCTCTGTCCACTCATCACCCAGCCTGCATTTGTGCTTGGGATTGCCCCGACCCATGTGCAGGACCTTGCACTTGGCCTTGTTGAACTTCATGAGGTTCACACAGGCCCACCACTCAATGTAATGATTAACTCTTAGTGAACAAATACTCGAGACAGAATCCAATTTCAGCTACACACAGAGATATTTTTTCTGACTTTCAGCAGGTAGTTGCCATTCGTGCAAGTTTCCTCACACATCTGTGTAATAATAGCTTTCGCTCCCATGGTACATCTAGGTACCACAACTGTCTGCCAGATGGAAATTCAAGTGCCAATATGTGTATGTATTCATGGTGCCGTTCACTACCTAAATAGTGCTACAAATTCTGCACACTTTGTTCATCTAAGACTGTTGGTCTCTGCTGGTGCGACTATCAACAGTATCGCTGTTACAAAATGCTGAATCTTTTCTGATTTCCTGCTAGAGGTACTGTAAAGGGAGTAACAAAAATACCCCAAAGATCAATATGATAAAAGATTAAATCAAATTAATTATTATGTGCATGTTTGTATATTTTTAATGGTGCCCTGATCTTTTTAATGCTAAGAAGTGCTGTCTTGAGATTTTTTTGAGAAACAGGAAAAATATTTGTTAAAAACGCTATAAAACCACTACTGATCTAGTTCTCCTTTAGACCTCAGAAGATCAATGTGTTTATGAATCCAAATCATTGCAGACAAAATTTTGCACCTGCAGTTATGGTTGCCTGCAGTTCAGTTCAGTTTAAGTATCTACATCACTGATTGCATCTGTAAATTAAAAACATCTAAGTAATCTAAATTGCAAGCACAAATAATTGCAGGTGTAGAACTCATGCAAACACAAAATGATCTCTGAAAGTTGGTCTTCTAAATCTCATTGTGAGTTATTCACTGTATCATGAACCTAGAGCCCTCTTGGGAGAGTCACTAATCTATATAATGACACTGAAACCTCTTGAATCTCATATTTAGCTAGCAGATGGGAAAGAATACATGTAGTCATATAACTCCCTAGGGATTAGGCATGGGGATATTGAAGAGTATAACTTATTCCAATGAAGGCTAACATTAACTTGCAATCAAAAATTTCCTTCCTGAGCCACATTTTTTCTGATGGAATTAAAACAACTTAATGTTGTATTTTTATGAAGTCACAACCAATCTGAGTAGGACACACTCCCAGGGCAAGAACAGAAATTTTGCTCGTGTCATGATTTTTCATGTAATGAATCACAGCATCAGTTTAACACAGAGAAATTTTGTCAGTCTTTTCCAGAAAAGACATCTAGTTATCCTCTCTATGATTTTTCGTTTTAGTGTCACAGATTTCTAAGCACATAGCTACAAAAATCTATTTTTTTCCCTGATATCAAAACTAAAAATGAATCATTTTCTTGCATTCTTTAGCTTCAATAGACGTAGGTGTGGAGCTACTTTAAAACAGTGACTGCTTCCTGTCATACCAGTTACAGCAGTACTGTTAGCAAAATGGGAGAATAAAACCCTTAAATTCTCTTCTAGTGTTTGAACAACTAAAACTCCTACTGAACAAATGAAGCATTCTGCCAGTTCTGACAATCCAAAATGCAATGAAGAATTTTTTCTGTTTCAGAAGCTCTAGGCAAAGCTGTTTTGGCATGTCTGTAGCTTGTTCCTATTGCAAACAAAGGGGCAGCTAGAGGGAAAGTCTTTGGGGGAAGAAAATGCTGTCAGTTGTAAGAAATGAGACATGTAGACCCATTCTACAGCCCAGCTAGTGATTACATGCAGGCAATTTTGTAAGAGCCTAGACCAGCTGCCAGTGATAATAATGCTGCCATTTGCACTGATTTTAACAGGAATTACATCAAACAGACCAGCTTAAGCCTTCTCAGAAGCATAGGCAAAACTTATATTTTGTTCTTTGGTGATGGGGGCCAGACTACAAGTGTTAAGAAAGAACAGGCAAAGGTGGCAGGGAGCCCTGCCGAGTGAGCATTGCTGCTCCTGCTGCTGGGTTGGCAGTGGTGGGAGCCAGCAGTGTGTGCTCCTCCTGGCAGGGTCCTGCCTCTCCGCCTGCCAGCAGCCACTATCCTCCCAGGTAGCCCGATTCCTCCCTCAGCAGCAGCAGTTAGCCCAGCTTCACAGGCCCCTGGCACTTGCAGACTAAAGTGGTGGAGGTGTGAGCGTATCTACATTTTTAAAAATCCAGTTTAATTTAATACAATCTATTACTCAAGCAGTAATGGTAACAATGTACCGCAACTAATTAATTTGTAATCATCTTTGGAAAAAAAAGCCAGAACAAGATGTTATTTTTTTGCACACAGAGAACTGCTGAAGCTATGTTGTGCATTACAATGCAAGGCTCCAATTTCACCTTCCTAGAATTTTTTTTAGGTCTTGGGTATATAAAATACAGAAAGCATGTGAGAAATATGTAGTATAAGAGCGATCTAGACCCTCATTTGAATAGAGAGAAATTCTGACAAAAGATTCCTTTTTTTCACTCTCACTTTTTGCTGCCATATCACAATAAAGGAAGGAGAAGGTTTCATCTTTCCCTTTTTTGAGGGATTTATATTTAAGTATGTCCTGTAACTCATAGAAATTCAGAGTGCAGCATAGAAAGCCAAAAATTAGCAAGGATTTTGACCAAGAGATTGAGAGGTGATTAAAACTCATGGAAGAAAGACTCACTTCTCAGTAAGAATAACAAAGTCACATGGTTGATGGTTCATAATAACTTCATAATCTGACCCACATGCAGTAAATATGGTGAAGACTGTCATTTTGAATAAGTGAGGTAGATTGATGCTGATTATTAATCCATTTCTTGGCCAGTCTCATTGTTTCTGAGCCAGCTCCTCCACTGTTTAGTATTTTTCTGAAGTGTCTTAATACCTTTCACTGTCAGTCCCTTCCTTTTTAACCAGTCCCTTTTCATACCCTGTTTTCTTAACTTATTTGGGGGATTTCTTTCATGAATTGGTCTGATTCTAGTATTCTTATAGCTGGACACTTGGTCTTATTTTAGCATCAGTGGTACTACAGACACATGGTAACACATAATTCTGTATTACATTTACTTGCCGAGAAAAAAAAATTGTTTTTTCTTAATTCCCATGTGTTGCAATTAAAGCTAAATGAAAAAAAAAAAAAAAAAACTATGAAAATCAGTACCTAGTATTTAGTGCTGGTGTCTAAAATGGCAGATATCTGTATAATAGACATAGAATAGATAAAGAAATGTATTTGCATAATAGAAATTCAGAAGCCAACTTGGCTAAGGTTGTCATTGATAGCTTTATATGAAGTTCCTGTAGGGACATGTGTTTAACATTTGCAGTAGGATAATATACATAACATACGTCACAAGAAATAAGCTCTTTGGAGAGCAATAGAGTGTCCAAGTCTGGTTTTCTGTGAATGTGTCCAACTTTTAATATCTTTTCAAGTATGCCCGACTCTGTGCCTATTGCTCCTGAATAACACCCAGACTTCCCTATGACATACCTCTTCAGCTGGGCAAACGGTTGTAGGTGCTGTGATTGAGGGTGAACTACATGTGTGAACTCGCTAGTGGCTTACTGCTCTCAAAATAAATGGATAAATTTTAAGTCCCTTTTTCTCACTGGTAGGTAGTAATTTGTGCCTGCCTTCACTAATCGCTTGCTAGTTTTTCTGAAACTTCTGGGAATGTAAAATCTTTTAAATCTCCAGCTAGGTCAACATAAAGATTACTCCACATTAATAGCTATATTAAAGTAATATTGCCCTGTTTTCAATTGGTTTACTTTCTGTTAGTAATAAATTCACAATATGCTACATACCATGAGCTAGAAAGATACCTTTTTCCTGGTATAAATTAAACTCTAAGCAAATTTTATTACATTTAGACATATTTTCTTCCTCTTTTTAAAGAACACCCACCCTTTTACCAAGCATGTCTTCAAAATTCCTTCCCTTTGTTGAAATAAAACATTTTGTAAAATCAGAAAGTTGCGCATTTGTTTAATGTAGCTGACGTCATGAAACCCAGGTCTTTTATTTATACTTGGAATAGTGCAGAGGTAATGAAGGCAGAATTGGACCTAAGAGGTTTTTTGTTTCAATTATAAAACAATGTGGGTAAGAGAGTTGGATTTGACAGCAATAGAAGAAAGGGAATATTGTGTTCATGCCTTCAATCAGCTTTATTAGATCCTTAAAGGGAAAATTATGTGAAATAGGAAGAAAACAACAAACTAAGCAAGATCCCAATTTCAGTATAATTTGGAGAAAATAACTGATTTAGGTTGGTCATCTTGCCAGCGTGAATGACTCAAGGCTTCCAGACAAGAAATGGAAACCAGAAGGATAGCGAAAGCCTGAAAGAACAAATTGAGAAGATATGATTGACTGTAATGCTTCAAAATCAACTTTGCAAAGATGAGCTTGGTCTGTTGCCCAGAACACAATTGAATGGTGATGTTCATTTAGACCCTTAACTCTGAAACAAAATAAGATGTAGCTGTGTTTCTGTTAGAGATTTACTTGTTCTTTCCAGTGTCTCTAGCTAGGGATATGATGTCACATCCTCTCTGTTCTATCACATGCTGCAGCGATTTCTGCTGCTGTTCCATAATTTTTCTGAACACCAGTTTTCTGAAGGAAGGCCTGAATCCAGGTGATAATATCTTTCAATGTGGAATGTCATCACCATTCATTATGTGACTTTGAAAAACTGTAGACACCGTGTGCAAGTAGGCTAACTCAGTGTTACTGAGCATGCTAAGTAACAGAAACTTGAATGGCTTTGTCAGTCAGAAAATACGTACTTAGCATGCTTGTTTTTGAAAATTAAGTAAAACCTCATTCTGCAAAGATTTCAAATAATTTATCTGTAATAGGCAGAATTTGTAAAGCAATAATTGGAAAAGTTGGGGGCAGCTTGTTCTCCACCTCAGGTACAAAAGGAAGAGACTATGCTATATGTAAAAAATTAGTCAGTTGACAACAGGCAGTGATGAGATGGGATTGTCTTCTACTTCCTCCTTTCCTTTATTCCTTTCATCTCACTGGCTGTGCTTACTAACCTTTTTTCTGTTTCTATTTCAAATGAGGCAGAAAAAAAAAACCTAAACCACAGTTCATAATTAAATACTGAGCTAGTTCTTACCATGTTTACTGAATTACATATTGCATATATGGATGTATATCCTCGAAGTTTTCATGTGTTTTTAGATTTCTAAACTTAATGTGTTCCATAGGAATAGACTTTAACTCCTTCCTGTCTTTCATGATGAGATTTGGCTCCACAGAGGAAAGGAGGAGTAAAGCAGTGAAACCCAGTTACAGATCCCGTAAAATTTTAGGGATTCACAGAGCCATGAATATAGTTGCTGAGCTCTGTGGATTCTCCTAGTGCACAGTAGATATTCCTCCAGCAGAAAATCTTCAGTGTTGACCTTACACCTGCAATAAGCAGATCAGCTTGGCGTGACACGCACAGAGATATCTTTGCACAGATATCTTTGCTGCAGGGTGGCTGACCTGGCAAAGAGGGCTTTAAACCAGGAACCACAAGGGAAGGGAGAAAGGTATCACAGCTCCAAGGGACTAATGAACAAGGAACACAAAATGAACAAAACAGGGCTTAAGTGGCATCACCTCAAGCACTTGCATGTAAGCAAGGAAGTCTCTCCGAGTGCCTGCACACTAAGGCATGCAGCATGGGAAGTCAACACGAAGAATTAGACATCTGTGTGCAGGTGCAGGGCTGGGATCTTGCTGGGATTCCAGAGATGCAATGGGTGGCTCACTGGAGTGCTGCAGTGGAGGGATACAGACTTTAGGAAGGACAAGCCAGGAACAGGAGGAGGAGGAGTTGCCCTTTATGGCAGAAAGCAGCTGCTCTGCCTGAGGGTGAATGATGAGAGTTTATGGGTAAAGATTAAAGAGCAGACCAATACTGGTGACTTCATAATGGGTGTCTGCTACGGCTACCTGACCAGGAAGAACAAGTGGAGGAGGCCCTCTACAGACAGCTAGAAGCAGCCTTGCATTTGCAGACCCTGATCCTCATGGGGACTTCAACCATCTTGATACCTCCTGAGGTTGACCTGAGGGTCAACATAGCAGGGCATAAGCAATGCAAGAGGTTACTGGAGAGCATTAATGATACTGCTTGACACAGTGAAAGAGGAGCCAATGAGGAAAGGTACTCTCTTGGACCTCATACTCACAAATAAGGAAGGCCTCATTGGAGATGTGAAGGTCAAAGGGATTGTTTGTTGTGACTGTGAGATGGTGGAGGTCAGGATCCTGAGGAGAGGGAGCAGGACAAAAAGCAAGATCACAACCCTAAACTTCAGGGGAACAGACTGTAGCTTCTTCAGGGATCTGCTTGGAAAAGTCCCATGGTATGAGGCTCTGGAGGGAAGAAGAGTCCAGGAAACCTGCATAGTATTCAAGGATCATCTTCCACTCAAGAGAAGTCCATCCCAACACACAGGAGGTCAAGCAAAAATGACAAGAGGCCTGTGTGGTTGAGCAAGGAGCTCCTGGCAATACCCAGACATGAAAAGAGAGTATACAGAAGGTGGAATCAGGGACAGGAATGTGGGAGGAGTATAGAGGCTGTCTGAGCATGCAGAGACATGGTTAGGAAAGCCAAAGCCCACCTGGAGGTGAACTTGGTGAGGAATGTCAAGGGCAACAGTAAGGGTTTCTATAAGTAAGTATCTAAGTGGCGAAAGAAAGACTCGGGAAAATGTGAGACTGCTGCTGAATGGGACAAAGGCCCTGGTGACACAGGACATGGAAAAATCTGAAAAATCTGAATGCCACCTTCACCTCAGTTTTTAGTAGCAAGACCAGCCTTCAGAAATCCAAAGCTCGGGAGAGAGCGGGAAGGTCTAGCATAAGACTTACCCCTCATGGAAGAGAATCAGGTGAGAGAATACTTAAGCACTCTTGACATACATAAGTCCATAAGCCCTGATGGGATGCACCCACAAGCGCTGAGGGCACTAGCTGATATCGTTGCAAGGTCACTATCAATTATCTTTAAATGATCATGGCAACTGGGAGAGGTTCCTGGGGACCGGAAGAAAGCAAATGTCACTCCTATCTTCAAAAAGGGCAAGGAGGAGGATCCAGAGAACTACAGGCTGGTCAACCTCACCTTGATCCCTGGGAAGCTGATGGAGCAACTAATTCTGGAAACCATGTCCAGGCACATGAAGGGCAAGGCAACGACTGGGAGCAATCATCATGGATTCATAAAGGGGAAGTCATGCTTGACCAACGCAATAACTGTCTATGATGAAATGACTGGCTTGGTACATGAGAGGACAGCAGTGGACATTGCCTACCCAGACTTCAGTAGGGCTTTCAACACTGTGTCCTGTAAGATCCTCATAGAGAAGCTATTGAAGAATGGACTGGATGAACAGACAGTGAGGTGGATTGGAAACTGGCTGAATGGCCAGGTCCAGGGAGCAGTGATTAGTCGTATGAAGTCCAGCTGGAGGCCAGTAACTAGAGATGTACCCAGTAGTCAATACTGGATCTAACATCTTCATTAATGATCCAAATGATGAAGCAAAGTGTACCCTCAGCAAGTTGCTGGTAATACAAAACTGGGAGGAGTGGCTGATAGACCAGAGTGTTGTACTGCCATTCAGATGGACTTTGTCACACTGGAGAAATGGTCTGACAGGAACCTCATGAAGTTCAACAAGGGGTAGTGTGAAGTGCTGCACCTGTGGAGGAACAATCCCATGCACCAGTATTATACTGGGGCCAACCATCTGGAAAGCAGATTTGCAAAAAAGGACCTTGGGATCCTTATGGACACCAAGTTGAACATGAACCAGCAATATGCCCTGCAGCCAGAAGGGCTACTGGTATCCTGGGCTGCATCAGGAGGAGTGTTGCCAGGAGGTTGAGGAAGGGAATCCTTCCACTCTACTCAGCACTGGTGAGGCCACAACTAGAGTGTTGGGTCCAGTTCTGGGCTCCCCAGTACACGAGAGACATGAACATACTGCCAAGAGTCCAGCAAAGGGCCACTAAGATGATTAAGGGACTTGAGCATCTTTCAAGAAAGAAAGCACCTTTCAACGAAGAAAGGCTGAGAGAGCTGAGACTGTTCTGCCTGGAGGAGACAAGGCTTGGGGGGAATCTCATCAATGTGCGCAAATACCTGAAGGAAGGGTGCAAAGAGGATGGAGTCCAGATCTATTCAGTGTTGCCCAGTGACAGGACCAGAGACAGTGGGCACAAACTGAAACACAGGGGGTCCCATCTGAACATCAGGAAACACTTTTTTACTGTGAGGATGAGTGAGCCCTGGAACAGGTTGTCCAGAGACGTCGTGGAGTCTCCCTCCTTGGAGATATTCAAAAGCTGTCTGGACGTGGTCCTGGGCAACTGGCTGTAGGAGGCCCTGCTTCAGCAAGTGTTTCCACCACATGATCTCAAGGTCCCTTCCATCCTCAGCCCTTCAGTGATTCAGAAGCAATGGATAACTGGTTTTCATATTTTCAGCTCCCATTTCTCTAGAATTTTCAAACAATCCACTGCCTGGTCTGCTGATCATCTGAATTGCTGGTATTTCAACACTGAACTGTGATAGAATGGTGGATTACTCTTTAGAAGTGATTACCCGCCTTGCAAGATTGCTGAGATGGCAGATCTGTTGCTCAAATTCCTGGTATATCCTTCCCCTCCACATTCTCTCTGAAAAGTTTTCCCTGAGAACCTCAGAGACCATGAGAATGTTACAAGGCTCATATATTCAATAATTGCATACGTTTGAGTATACAAGCAGGCAGCCTGGAAAAAGCAACCTGTACTGTTGTGTAAGTCTAGTTAACACTGCTGTGTGGTTTTAGAACTGAATTATTGCTTTACACTGCCTATTTCTCTGCTTATCTATCTTTTACTAATGAGAAAATCTGGATTAAGCTTGGGTCTCACTTTTTGGTAATCAGAGCTACAATGGTGAGTAGAGCAGTGGAGCAATTTTCATTTCCCAATTCCAATCATGCCAGAGTACTAGAAATTCCAAACAGAATGCCTGTTTTAGATACACCTACAGTGTTTTAGACTGAGCTGAAAGGAAGAAAGTGTTTATAGGGATCTGTGTTCCTGTGGCTGATCTTACTTGGATCTCAGTTTCAGTTTGAACTCACATTAAACTGTATGAATCACTTGCTTAAAGTTATTCAACATTTCAATAGCTCGCTGAATCAGCAGGAATATACTCTGAATAGGTATGAACAGTTAAACACTAAGACTGGATCCAGTGTACCTATATTGTTATATCCATATCTATAGATATCTACAGTTATATCCATATCTATGTGGATAGATACAGATATATGTATGTATGTATGTATACATATTTATGTTTGGAAAATGAGACTTCAGGGAAATTGAAACATCTGATGACTCAACTGAATTTCTGAAATCTACCCAAGGACCTTCAGTGTTTTGTCATGAAACCTTCATTGTATAAAATGCTCAAAGTTTCCTTTTATCATAGACTGGAATTCATAACTTGCTTACTTCAGAGGAAGGATAAGTGATATTACCACTCTGGAGCATCTTACAAAGCCTAAATTATTTCATTTATATCGAAGCATCTTAAGACGAGAACTCCAGCGAAGCATTAGAAGAAGGGTGGAAAAAATGGTTTAGTATTTGTGGTATTTTACATTCACATGGGCAATGTGAATTTAATTGTTTTCCTTTGACGTTCATAGGATAACTACAGGAGAATCTGTTGATGTGATGACTCTTCCACACCCTGCAAAGATATTCCAAGTAATAGGCTGTTTTAGAAACATGATCACCACCTTTCAACATCACCACCTTTCAACATTTTTAAAAGACACAAATGCTTTGCTTTAAGTTATTTCTTTTGCAGACAGAATCTTCTTACAGTTCTGAAAGAAGTGTATAAACTCTGAAGATGGATAAGTTGTAAAATATACCCTTGTTGGCTGGCAAGGTAGCTTTTTGCTGATTGCATTCGATGCCTTTCTGAACTCTCCCTGTGCAATATCAAGGTTAATGTGGAGACCTAGAAGACAAGAACTATGTCTGTTTTTACCTCACCTGGGGATTTTGAGAACTACATGTCATTTAAAGTGTTCCCAAGACTCAGTGTTATGCATCTACATTGGCCTTGTAAGCAGAGCTCAGGCTGCCTGCAAATGCCATGCATGTTTGTAGCAGGCTGTATATAGATATATATGAAATTTAGATGATGCAAAGCAAAGCACTGCAATTGGGTGTTTATGGAGCCAGGCAAGAGGGGCAAGGACATGAATGAGTATAGTGGCAAGATATTGCCCAAACATTCTGTTATGACTCTGTGAATAGCTAACTTGTGTTAAAACTAAGTTGTAAAAAAAACCCCTTCATCTATTTTGAGACATATTTAAAACTAAACTTTAAAAGATGTCTTATCCTAGCGTCTGAAGAAGAGCATCCATGTTTTTTGTATGCAACTTGCTGAAGTCACAGTTTTTTCAAAATCTGTATTTTGTGACTTCAGTATTTAATATTGTCACTCCTATATCAAAAAATTAAAACAAGGAAATAATACTTCCTCTTCATTGTCAAAACAGTTCCTCTTCCTTTAAATACAATTTCTTGTCTACTCAGAAAAAATAGATTGAATTATTACTTACTCATTGCTGATGTTTTGATATTATCTCACCAGCACATAGTAGAATTAGTAGCACATTAGTTACTTAACAAGTAAGCAAAGAGTATCATTATTTGTCTGTATGCTTGGAAATACCGAAAGGTTAGTTGCTTTACTCAAAAGTGAAAATATAATTGTTAGCATGGTAGTGATATATTGTTTATCCATACAGAAATAATTTCTTTTTTTCTTCAATAGATTGTTTGGCTTCTACAAAGGAATATTTCCTCCCATCTTGGCTGAGACACCCAAAAGAGCAGTGAAGGTAAAAACCCTGTACTTTCTTCTTTAAAAAAACGAGTAAGGACAGTGACAGCTGTAAAATATTTTATTTCTCCCCTGATGATTGACATTGGAATCTTAAACTTATTTGGCATATTAATCATCTGATTTTTACTAGGAGGAAACTGTCCTCTTGATAGAACAATAAAAACTGTGCTTGATTAAGAAGTGTAGGATAAGGTTCTTAAATTCTAGGGTATTTTTGACTGTATATATAGTTACTGAAAAACAAATTACAATTAGTTTACATAATCAAAATTAATAAAATACTTTAAGTGATATTTTAACTTCATATTTAGCTCTGGTTTAAACATTTTGTTTTACTGAAAATGCCTGGCAACTTGCAAAACAACTAAGAATAGCATAATAAGTCAACAGAAGAAGCCGTTAAAGAAGCCACTCCTAATAAGCACTTACTCTGTAACTTGAAGGAGTATATCTGTAGGTTTGAAGTGCTGCCCAGAGTTTTCTTGTAAAGAGTGCTCTACTCCATACTCACATTTTTTGCAGATTGAACATAGTAATGGGTACAACTCTTCCTCGTGCAAAGAACATTTTACTCCAGCTCTCTTAGAGTTGAAATAGATGCTAGCCTATTAAAGTGTTTTTGTCAAATCAACATGTCAAATGTTGATCAGGTTTTCTTTTATTATCTTTTACGTTAATTTGTAGAGCATTATTTTAGTAACATTCCTAAGCAAAATACATCAATACATCAATTTTTTGCAGTTGTCATGTAATCTTTTTAATTAAAACCTAGTAATCAAGCACCTCATCTTAAAGTTCTAAATCTACCAAAGCATCCATACTGTTATGAGCAAATATTTCTTTATCTTTTACTTTAGAACTTCAAAGTTTCCCATAGTTGCAACAAATGTGTCTAAAAGCAGTTATTATACAGAATGTCTTGATTTTCCTTTCTTTTTTTGTTTCTTTCTAAAAAGGTTGTGCATATGATTCTGGTTCTTAGTCTGCAATTAATCATTCACATTCCAATTCCTTTACAGAGGAATAATATTTGTATAAAGTGACAGGATGTGACCTTGTAATAGAATCCTAAAGGAGTTCTGGTAATGTCATCTTCTTGTTTGCATTGGCATTTTAGATGTAAACGACATATGTCACCTATCTCAAAATTATTTAATGCAACTAAATTCTGTTTCATAGCAAAATGTCAGTGAAGAATAGGTGGATGATACTTGGAAGATTCTTAACAACCCATTTTCTTTGGACTGTGATATTTTTTCTGTCTCTCCATTTCATCTTTTTTGAAACAGGTCAAAGTCAACCTGATCATGCTTTTTAGACTCCAGCATATATTTAGTTAAAATACAAACCTAGGTTTGATTTTTCTCCTACCAATCTGAGTCATTCAAAAATCTTGAGTCACTTTCTTTTGCTCAATTTGATTAAATTGGCTTAAAACCCACACTATTCAATATAATTATAGGATCATAGGAAGGTTTAAGTTGGAAGAGATCTCTGGAGGTCATCTAGTGAGCTTCCTGCTCAAGGCAGAGCTGACTTCATGGTTAGATCAGGTCATTCAGATGCCTTGTCTAGTCAAGCTCTGAAAATCTTCAAGGATGGAGACTGCAGCCTCTCTGTGCTCCTGCTCCAGCACTTAATTGCCTTCACTGTGAAGAATTTTCCCTTATATATCCAAACCAAATTCCTCTGTTGCAACTTCTCCTTATTGCCTCTGGTCCTTCTGTCGTGGACCTCTGAGGAAGTCAGACTTTGTCTTCTATATAACTTTTAGGTGGTGGAAGACAGGAATTAGGTCCCCTTAGCCTTCTCATATCCATGCTAAACAGACTCCATTCTCACAGCCTCTTGTACATCATAAGCTCACAGCTCCTTAAAATGTCTTACTGGTGCTTCACCCTTAGTGGGATGCTTTTTACCTAATTCTTAGGCATTTATGTGAGGGCTCAGTACTGTTTCTGCAACCATGAGAATCAGGTTTAAAGGCTAAACATGTTTTTTAGTTAAATCCTTTAATTCTTTAATTGGTTACACTATTCCTTTAAATTTTTTGCTGTTCCTAGGACACTAGGAGACTTCAGCCAAATTCTGCATTAGAAGAATTCAGTCACAGAATAGGGCATGACAGTAATGTCCTTGTAAGAAGCTGGATACTGAAGCAATTTAATGTGAGATAGACAATTCCTAACATGCAAAGTGGAGTTTGCACCCATGCTTGACCTGAAGAGAATCCAGCTTGTCTCAAATTTCCACTAACCTTATTTGGATATGACCCCAACGGAAAAGTCACTGCTTCATTTGGCTCCCTCTCCACCTTTTATTATTCTAATAGTTTTCCTCATTTTAACAGGCCCCAAGATGTCCCTTGTCCACTACCAAACTGACTAGTGAGATTTAAGAGGAAGACTATGTCCATGCCTATGGTTCTGAGACTTGAGAAAGCACAAAAGGTAGAGAGGCAATTTCTAGGCTCCAGCTTCGTTTGTGTTTGTAATGAGGTTTTTTTAAAACTTCTAGTTGTCTTGTATATCTCATAAAATTGTATAGAGAATGGACAAGGGAGATCTTGTACTAAGAAGTTTTCTTGTGCTACTGGTATATTGTCTTTATCTGGTGTTAATATTTGCAAATAAAAATAAAGCTGCTAAAATGAAGTTATTTAGCCCCAGTTATTCAGCTAAATGTTGAAGGTACAGCTCCCCTTTTAGTCAACTACATTCTCATGTCTGTCTTGCTATTTCTTTTTTTCTCTCTCTTTATTTCCCTTCTAAAAAGAAAGCTGGTATTTCTGGAACACGAAAAGTCAAAGTTTATAACTTTATGTTAGATTGAACTTGGAGGAAAGAAGTGATGATGCCAGTACAATGGTTAACAGATGAACTTTTGGGGCAAATTTATATTGTTCATGTGTTCCCAGACATCTTGTTTCAAGCATATATTTTTACCTTAGAGTTATTGAGACATCTGGTAAGTACTTCAGCTATTTTCTGTGTAACTTGAATTAAAGTGTATCTTTGCCAGATGGACAATATTGGTTATTATATACACAAAAGCATGTTTTAAATACATTTATTCAGAGATTTTTTTTTTGCACAAAGCTATTAACTTAGTACAACTGTAGAGAAAAAGACAAATCACAAAAAAAAAAAAAAATTTGGGTGGATGCACATGATATAAATCTATATGATATAGCTCAATAATTTTTGCTGAAATTGTATATATACTACCTACACTGGTACACCCAACAACGTTTATATTAAGTTTTATTGCTATTGATTTGTTTTCTTTAAGAAATTATATAAAGCACAGTTACTATTAAGTAGATATTTTATTTATGACTCTAGGAAGCTTTTGATTTTTAAGGTAACATTTTTAAGACCGAAAAATTGCTAGGTAATGTATTTCTGACTTTATTACAACCATTTTACAGATCTGTAACACTATGGAAAACATTAAGGAATACCAGAAATTCCATTAAAGGTTAGGAGGGTAACAATGAGTAGAAAGATGCTGGAGAGAGAATAAAGCAAACTTTATCACAGTAAGAAATTAATTTCATTCAGTGAAGTAACTCACCCACCCACAATTGACACTTTCTCAGAGACCTATAAAATGGCTCCAGTTATCCAAAAAGGTAGACCTAGTCTAAGTAACACTTCTACCTTTTCTGATTATTGGCAAGGCCACTACAATTTTAAACATATTTGTAGGACGTTTGCATGATTAGTGTTCAATCTGTACACTATTTGGAGGGCAGTTAAAATCTGGGGCCCAAATCTAGGACCTTTTCTGCAAAATTAGATAATAATTCCTACTGAGGGTAAAAAAAGTATCTATCCACTGGCCAGAGTATCAGTCCTTCAGTTTTAAGAATTTAACATACTAATTTTGCATTATGTATAAATATTCCCTCCTACTTTAAATGTGGTGTCATTATTAACACATTAACACCCAGTCCTCTGATGATTTTGCTGGGGTTCTAGTGACTTTTCATTTGAAGCAGGTCTTGACTGAAAAATGGTATTGACTTTGCCATAGAACAGGGTTCTGAACAAGTTAAAATGACAATGTGGTGCTTATTACTTGTGTTCCTGTACACGTGGTTTATGGAAAAACTGTTTTGTTCTGATAGGTCTGTGGTAACTGAGCCCTGAGGGACTGAGCTTGTCTTCTTTGGCTGAGACCCAGCACAGATCACCCAGTCTTTCTGTTTTGTCTGAAAAACTTACTCCTTTACATTTGTTACGATTCCCACATCTCTGTTGACCTCACTTGCCATTGCCTTTCTCTCATGGTGAAACAGTTTGACTGTCACATGCATGGGCAGGTGCTATGTGGAGGGATGACAGCCTCATGTGTGGGAGTGAAATGCACAGACTTTCAGAGGATCCCACCTTCATTTCCGTCAGCTTGCTCTAAATTAAGCATTACCAGTCAGCTTTAGAAAGTAGCCAGGAAAGTCAGAGGTTCTAGTTATTTACTTTTGCTATACAGGGATATGACAGCTCTTGCTGTAGGGGATTCTCACCTGTGCTGATGCAGTTTTGGTGAAGCTGTGACAGGGTTTTGTTGTTTAGTCCCATAATACTGGATGTGGGGTCTAAAAGCCACTTTCCTTTTGCATGCGAAGTTGTGAATACTTCTTGGACAAATTACAGGGCTCAGAAATATTGAACCGTAGTTGCAGACCTTGCGTTGTTCCATGTGTGAAAATTATGTGGAATAAATATCTTTGGGTTTACCTGGAAAATTATGTGGAATAACATATCTTTGGGTTTACCTGGAAATCAGATACCTACTCTTTATAACCGGTAAAATTTTCTGCTGTCCTTATTCCTTATGCTAGAAGATCATTTTCACTGCCTTCAGAATTGTCTTACATGGTATCAACCTGAAGCGCTTTTTCAGTGGCTTCAGCAAGATATTCGCAGAATATGAATGCAAAACAATATGGGACTTGGGGAGATTTACTGTACATGGAAGCACTGGACCAGAAAGGATCTCTTAGGTCAGCAAGTCTAGTCCTCTGCTGTTCTGTAATCTCCTTCATAAATTTATCAAACTCCCCCTTACAAGCGATTAATATTTTTTCCCTGCTATTCTTATTGGAAGACTATTTCAGGACCCCACTCCTCTGCTTGTAAGAAAGCTTCATCAGATCTCAAACCACACTCTATTTATGACTAGTTTTTACTTTTATACCAAATTACTTTATGTTACATTTCTTTCCTTTCTTTTTCATTCTCTTGCAGCCTCTCTTCTGCTAGACTGAATGAGGCAAGCATTTATTCTTCTTCAGTCTTCATTCTAATAATAATTTTTAAGTTCTTTTTATGGTCCTGCTAGCTCTGTTTTGAATATGCTGTAGTCTGAGTTCATCTTTTTTGAACAGAGGTGGCCAGGATTGTGTGCTGTATTTCAGAGGGCATCTTAGCAATAATTTGTCAAATGTCACAAATACTCTTTAGAGTATATCTCGACTGATTCGTATTAGACTTTGTGTCCACAAATGAGGAAATAGACAGTGAAAGTCTGTCTGTCTTATGTCAATAGGAAACTTCTTACTGACTTCAGTGCAATCAAGGTTATTCTCAACACTTCTTGTAAGAACAAATCCATTAATCTATTCTGCTTTGATTTTTGGAAGATTTTACAAAAGGCATACTGAAAATGAATGGATTTGGGTGGCCAGAAATGTTCTATTGAAAGCGAACCACTTACAAATGGTTGCCTTTCTCCATATTTGTGCAGGTGAAACTGAGCTTCTCATTTCTTTCTTGCAAAAACCCAAGAGTACACCATTCAAAATTCATCCTCTAAGGACTTGCAGATACTCAGAACTTCTGAACACCACTGACTGAAAGCAGACAATTGGATTAAAGATTTATTTGTAAAAAGCAAAAATTAAAAGAAATGTATCTGTTGACAGTAAAAGATTACAAAAGTCTACAGACTTTTCAGCTTCAAAATCTGCAGTTACATCTCTCTGATGAAAAGTAGACTAGTCTCTGAGAAACGTGAAAGTGATTGCAGTATATTATATTAAAGATGTGACGGTGGGTTTGGGACAAATTATAGTATCTGCTACTACATTCTGCTACCAGTATATGAAAGTTCAGTGCTAAAGGAAAAGTTTATAAATTAAAAACAACAATGATGTGTTGTAAGTGAACTCTTACATAAAATATTAATTGGACTTACGCTGCTATTATGCATAATACACTAATAAAATCAGTTCTGAAGCCTAATTGTCTAGTATTGTACATCTAACACTGCTACAGAGAGTGTGAAACAAAAGTGGTTTATATTTATTTCGCAGAACTGCAACAGCTACTCAGGATATGAGGTAGTGAAGCTCCATTGTAGTTTGGTTTTACTAATTTGCATAAGTAACTCATGATTTTTTTCTACACAATTTCAGTCTAACTTTTATTTACAGTTTTTCACCTTTGAACAATATAAGAAGCTGCTAGGATATGCAACATTACCACCAGGACTGGTATGTATGGATACAAAACTTCATGTTCTAATTTAATATACATATACTGAATAGTCCCATCCATTTCCTCCCATAAAAGCAGCCCAAAATTAAACAGGCCAGTTCAACCAAAAGTTTTTCCAAACAGAATTGTCCCTTGAAAACACTGATAACAGAATTTATCAAAATGATAGTCACATTAACTTTTTAATCAGATGACCTCAGAATAATTCCCTACAGTATCATAACATTTGTTATCACGGATAGTGAAAGTCAACATGGAAGAGTCTATATACAGGCTGTCATTCTTTGTTCTTGCAAAATAATGAAAAAAAAGTAGAATATTATAATTATTTATTTATTCATGTGATAGTGACAAGTTTGATACCTCAACTTCAAAGTGCTGTTCTGCAAGGCACAGTGCAACTATAACAAAAATACAGACTTCAGTCTTGTTCTAAAGACTTTATGATAGAAACATAAACTATTGATAAGAAACTGCTACCTCCCTTGAAGTCAATGGCAAAACTCTCTTATACATCAGTGGAGTTAGGATTTCATCTCAAGAACAAAACTATTTTATAAACAAAATACAGGACATGCATATAGTGCTTTCTGTGGTGTAAGAATATAAGTAATAGTAAATATCTGTTTTTCACAGTAATGGCATCACAACTGAAGGAAACAATTGATTTTTTTATAGTTATGCAATAAAGGTTTTGGTCTCTTTCAAACAGTATTCATTCCATTTACATCTGCCTTCCATTGCAGTGAGTGAATGGTCATGGAATCATATTACCTAGTTTAAAGCAAGTTTCCTCTTCCTCTTAATTATTCCACTGACCCTATGGTTGTTTGCAGTATCTCCACTTTTATCTTATATCTTTCAGCAGACTCTTCTCACCCTTAGATGTAGAGAGGCTGATATTTGTTCTCTAGCAAGTGGAAAGGACAGAGTTTAAGGTTCCATGGTACAATAGCACTTTTTTGGGAGGAAAATATGCTGGAAACTTATAAACATGCAACAGCTGACCAAAAGCTGCTCTGATTCATATAGCAGATGCAGCAACCATCAGACAACCCTGACTTTTTTGGTGCAGTACTGTTAACATAGAGACATTTTTGCCCCTAAGATAGCTGTGGTAGCAAGGGAAAAAGAAGACTGGGAGCGATTCTGGTCTGAGCTAGGCAGAGTGCTTCTAGGTGCCTCAACAGACCTCATATCAAGACAACATTTACTGTTAAAAGAACATACATACATTTGCACCATCTTCCTTCTGGCTTCAGTCTCATGGTTGATGATGAAAGGGATAGGTTATGTTCCCACCTCATATTGGAAAAATAGATCTGTGGGTAACACAATCCTTTCCAAGGGCACTAAGGCTGGAGCTCGCCACTACCCTTCTAACTTACCATTCTTCTTTCTTGAGCTCTCAAGAGTCCCTGCTCAGATCCCTCTGTATTGAATAAGTTTTTTCTCACTATTGTTTTTACTTACCATTGGTTTTCTTGGATTTCAGCAAATGTTCTCAGTGTATTGTATTTTGGTCCTGGGACTCTTTTCAGCCCCTAGAAAGTTTGGAGATATTAATTGGAGGCAATAAGTGTGTAAATTGATCACTAAAATGAACCCATCTGAATTTTCTCAATTGACCTAAATACTTGAATATTATTTTTCTGTTACAAAGAAATTAAGATATTTTTAAATGCTGTGTCACGATGGAAAGCAAAGCAGTGAATATCTCCGTATCTGTGGCTGTAATGTACCATCAGCTTCTAAGTAAATGGAGTTAGTTCATCCTTGCAGTGAATACTGACATTTCCATGTGTGCCACTCATTCCCATATAAACCTTTCCAGGATTGATATTTACTTAGGAGAACCTTTCTTCTACTTGTGCAATTAGCTGAACTACTGCACTAATTTAATTTCTTACATTTCTTTTGTTTTTAAGTTAATATGATAGTGTTATATGCTTAGTTAGTTCTCAGTGAAGAGTTTTTATTTTTCCAGTGCTGCATAACTGCATTTATATTTGTGTTTTTATTCAGACTCCACCCAAAGATAACATGAGGGCATTGTTTTTCCATGTTTTCTTATAAATTGGTACCATAATTTTTCTTCCAGCTGAAAAGAGAATTCATTGACAGCGCTATGAAATTTTATTTTGTATTTTTTCAAATGCAGTTCATGGCTATTGTCATTGTCTTCATGAACTGTCAGCATCTAAACAAGGGCTAAAGTCGTGTAGTAATAGAATACTGCTGCACTATGGTAATCTCACAGTTTGCATTGTATCATTCAGTTTCATCTGATGTATGGGGAATTTTACTCCTTCATTTTTAACTAAAATTTTAACTTTTCTAGGCATTTGCAGTTGCTGGCTTGGGATCTGGGTTGACAGAGGCAGTTGTGGTTAACCCTTTTGAAGTAGTAAAAGTTACTTTACAGGCAAATCGGAATGCCTTCACAGAGGTATGAGAATTGCTCCATTCTTCTTTTTCTGCTTTATTAGGCACAATGCACTTCAAAGTTTATATTTAGAGCAGAATGTCTGTAATAACAGAAATGGAAAAAGAGAGGAGACTCAATAGACAATGCCTTCAGAGACGCATACAGTATTGTCGGTAGTGTCAGCATCTCCATTGTAAATATTCTGTGCCTGAAGGTCACCTTCATCCCTCCAGAGTAGGCAGCAGCCCAGCACTGTGAGAAATCGTAATCCAGAAGTACGAACATGAGCCCCTTGTACACAATGCATTTACCCCATCAGGCTCCAGACTTCAAGTAGAGCACCAAACACTGACATAAAACACCCCAGCCCCATGCCCTAGCCAGAGTCCAGCTGGGGTATTTTATGTTAAAAGTGTAGCTGGTAGATTACAGAGTCTTGGATGAAATTATTCATAAGTCTTCACATTTATAACCACAAACCAGGAAACAGTTATGTAATAAAGCACACCAATAATTTAAATTCCTGTTTCACTTCAGAGTTTTATTATTCAAATATTGTTTCATTGAAATAAGTCAGTGTGCAAAACTGACTTTGTCCACGGTTCTGGGTACTTCTGAAAGGGGAAGAAGATTAAACTGGAAAACAGTGATTCATCAAAATCAAGTGTTCCCAGGAATGCACCAGCTTCAATTAATTTTATGTAGAAAATGATCCAGTCTAAAGGATCTGAAAGAAGGCAGTAACACAGTTCTTTCTTTTCTCAGTGAATAAGACTAACAATTGTCAAATCAGCTCTTTCAAAATCTTTTGAGAAATCAGCTGTACCATGGTAGAAGTGCCAAATCACATAAGCATGGCATGAAGAGTTGGCTGAAACCCTGGTGAGGCACTATTTTTGCATATTCTACAACTAAGTTTTGATTGAGTTAACACTTGCATGCCTTGTAGCACTCATCTGCACAAACTGAACACTCTTGGGGAATGCATAGTATAGACATTTATCACCTGGCCATTTACATAAGCTATTTGGGCCAAACTCCACAGGTACTCTAGCAAAATATTGCCACCGATTTCCAAATCTCATAGACTAGCTGGTACCTGCTCTGTAACTCATCCAGAGAAATGTTCTCTTCCAGAATGAATTTTAAAACATTTGGTAAATTTCTGTTCAATCCTCAGTGCATGCAAAAGAGATGTTTGGTTGCTCCAAGTCTCTAGACTAGACATTTTTTAAGCATGGGCAGAAGAGCCACTGAAACAGAGAGCTAATAAAGTATGGGAGTAAAAAGGTTTGAACCCTGGAAGGAGAGAGACTGAAAGTGGGAGAAAGCTGTGTGTGAAAGGATCTCTCTCTCAGGAAGGTGTTGTGAAAAAATTATGAACTACTACTGCTGCAGCAGTAATAAACTAAGCAGGTATTATGGATCTTTCTACCTGGCAGCTGTGAAGATACAATTAACCTATCTTAATAAAACCTCTGGTTTTGAGTGTAAATACACCAGTATTATATTTTGAACAAACTAGTTCCTATAAGTTGCAAGAGATCAATACATCCTTTGGCTTCATGCATGTTAATTTTTTTCTCTATTGAAAACTTTATAATAAAGTCTGTGGTGTTTTAGTGTGTAAATTTTATGCAATTACTTACATTAGTTACAGCATCCCTTCCTTGGTGACTTTCAGAATACTCCAGTAAGCACAGTATATCTGTTCAAAAGCATTCTGAGTTGGTTTGTTTCAGGTAAATATTCTTTGAATTTAATTTAAATGCAAATCTTCACAAAATCCAAATACTATACTGTACAAATAAAATTGTAAAAGAATGCTATTGCAGTTCCACTAGAAACCTAGTTTACACCTAAAATATAAATAAAATTGCTGTAATGACAAAATCCAAGACACTGAAGTTTTTAAATCACAAAGTTAAATCACACACCCATTAACTTTTAAAATAACTTTTTTTAAAAAGTGTTAGAATTTCACATTTTGCTGTAAATCAGGAAAACTCCAGTGTCTTCTTTACCATGATCTTGAGTTCTCATTAGGAATATGTTAAAGAACAATTCCACACTAAAGCATGTGAACTCAAGCCTATTGGAAGGAGCATGTACATGTTATATTATACCACATAGGGCAGTGGTACACTCGTTTCATTACCATGCACTGTTTTTTCTAAAAGGTTTAAGTAAAGTATGTACCTATCCTATTGTGAAGCTTTCATACTGTATGATGAAACCTAATGCAGTTCACATATTTCTTTGACTATTGTATTGAAATAATAAATATCTCTTGTTTAAAAGGAACAAGGAAGAGCATGAACACACACCCACACCCAGACTCCTGCACACCCCCAAAGCAAATATTCATACACTTTGGTGACAGCTGAATTATTCTGTGGTACCAGATCGTCTTTCGAGGGTTGATAGGTTTAAAGAGGAAGGCCACTATAAATCACATATCAGCACTTTTGTAATGTGAATTGCTACAGGTAAAAAATAATGGTGACTTTTTGTTCAGGTAAACTGTTAGAAGGTCCAACATGTTGTTTGGTTTGGGTTTTTTTCTTCTCCCTGTAGCCACGTAAAACTCACTGGCTATAGAAACTGGTGTGGTAATAAAAATCTTCTCACCTGACTTAAGAGTTCTGATTAATTAAACAAATACAAGTTTCTGCTTTATGATGAGAAGAATCTGTCTCCAGATTCCATCGACTAGGTCTCTTATTAAGCATAAGTCAGCAGTTGTGTGAAGTGAATTAACTCCAGATGTTTATACAATAAATTCCTCTATCTGAATTAGTCATCCTAAAGTCCTTCCCTCATCAGTGATGAAACACGGACCTTCTATGGCTTGATCAGCTGACATTTTAGATGCCTACATTGGATAAAGTGAAGTGCTGTCTAAGAGAACACTCTTTATTGCTAATAGACTGAAAAAGGGAGCCTGTCTTAGTAGCTTAGATGTAGATATGACACTGCAGGTATCCACATTTGGACAGATGAATCCCATCTCAGGTGTACAGCAAGTGACAGGCTTACCCTCTGAGTCATTAGTAAATCTCTATTCTGGAGGAGACCAAGGAATACCTTACTGTTGATAGTTACTTTATTCAACTTAAATCACTTTATTCAGGATCAGTGATTATTTTTCAAAGAACAAATCCTCTTCTTTTGTGCATTAGGAAGGATGTTATTGCTAGTATCTTGATCATATTCCATGTTGGGTGTCTACATTTTAGAATAGATTCTGATTTGAATCCCGGGGGGTAGTTAGAAAAGTAAACTATAGTAAAATGTATGCAGAACATTAACAGGATAATATTAGTTACCAAATATGAAAAAACAGAATGAAACTTAGTGTTAAAGACTAAACTTATCAGTCACCTAAATAAGCTGTCAGATGTAATAGGCATCATTTGGCTGATGTTGTTGATCTACCACAGTGATATTTTGAAATGGAAAACTATTAAACAAATAAGTGGATTGAAATTAGCAGTGTTCACAGCGTTGTAGTCAAAATTATTCTATATTTTCATGTTTGAACCTCCTAGTGGAAGTCATGTTTTGCCTTTCTAATTAAATATTTGGTTACCCAGAGCTAGCTTTATGCTTTGGAGAAAGCCAATCGCAAGTCAACAACTTTTTGAAAGGAACTTTTGTATAAATCTGCTAAAAAGAAATCTAAAATGTTCAAAATGAGAACACCTGATTCTGAGTATCACAGTACATGAGAAAAGAGATCAAATATGCATGTAGTCAAGCAGATCCTGTCTGAGGAAGGGATCATTATATAAGTGAATTCTGAGGAAGTTTCTTGCTTTTTGCCTTTTGTTAAATGGAAGTTGCCCGACTCAAATGATTTCTATGCCTTTTGGGCATTATTTTCAAAACAGGTTTTCTAAAATCCATTTCCTAAATCTGTACCTTGTAATTTTAAATGGGTGTTCTGATTTTCAAAATTTAACTACACTTTTTAAGTCACATAATTCATTAGGAGGGCAAAACAGTATTTCCAGTTGGATGCTTAAAAAAAAAAAAAAACAAAACAAAAACAAAAACACAAAACCTCAAAACCTCACCCTCTTTTCAAGATTTTCAACACTAGAAGAAAGTTTAACATGTGATCTGGTTTTTAAAAGTGCTGTGTATGCAATAACTCCTTCAAAAGCCAGTGTCTTAAACTGGCTTAAATTTGAGTTCTTAATAACATGAAGAACCTCAGAAGATCCAGAAGGGTTCCCAGACAATATATGTGCCTTTTGTCACCCTTTCAACCCTATTCCTAACATTGAATCTGGAAACTCCAAAACTGATCTTCAACACAAGTATTTGTAGCCTTCCTTGGTACTCTAATTCGTGGCTCCCAAGCACTTGCTTCTATAGCCATAATGGCTCAGAAATTTCCTGTTCCAATTCTGTCCCTTTTATCACTCCCTCACCATGCATATTCCATGAACCTTAGTCTTTTACAGTAGTTGAGTCGTGCTTTCATCTTTTTCCTGCAATCAGAAAAATGAGGAATTTTTTTTAATGAAAGTTGTGATTTTTGCATGACCACAGGAAACAAAAATAACAGATATGGTGAGACTTAAGATAAAATTACAAAAATTGGCAACACTGTGTTTGTCAACAGGATTGAAATGATGCTATAGTTACTGTTTTCTTTTTGTAAAGATGATCTTTTCCTTCTTTTACTTAACTTATGTAGCAACCATCTAGCTTTGTTCAAGCTCGACAGATCATTAAAACCGATGGTCTGGGCTTCCAAGGGCTCAACAAAGGTCTTACTACAACACTGGGCCGTCACGGAGTTTTCAACATGGTTTACTTTGGATTCTACTTCAATGTGAAAAACATTCTTCCAGTCAATAAAGTAAGTCCTTCATACAGTGCAATAGACAAACAGATAAGTTTGGCAATTGAATTAATGCTGTATTTTTCTGTGCAAAGCTGTGGTATTTAGTTAAACGGTGACTAACCTAGCTCTCTGTTTTGCAGAAATCTATAGCATTTTAATGGAAGCAGAGCAAGAACTTGTACTTCTCACTTTTTATGCAAAGCTGAGTATAAATAAAGTTGTCATGTTTGAATTCTCATTTTTCTGAATTTCCCTTTATACCATGGTAGCAGTGTAAAAAAGGCAGAAACCAGGATCCAGGTAAGTTATGCTTATGTTAGGTTTGTATGCACTCTTTTGTGGTAAACTGCCTTAGAAGAGAAAAATCAATTTCTAGAACTTCTTTCAGTATTGACAAAGAGCCTAAACTTGAGAAGATGGGAGAGGTGCAGTATGTAGGGTATTCTGGCTATGTACCAGGCGTATTTACTCAAGGGAGAGTTCAACTTTGTGTTGAAGGACAACAGGGCAGATTTATCCATATGGGAGGGAGCCAGCACAAAACAGGACTTACAGGGTCATGCACAGGGGCTTTATGTGGTTTGTAAATTTTAAAATAAAATAAAATAAAATAATCTTTATAGCTGTAATTTCACTTGAAGCAATTTTATTTGATAGTCTTATATTCCTTTATATAACAAAGGAAACATTTCCCTTTACAACAAAGGGAAACTTTACTAATGAAAACATGGCAATACTGGCAACTTTCTAAATGACTGTATGAGTAACAGCTAATGGTTTATTAATGACTCCAGTACTTTACTTACTGAACTGTGTTTTCACTAATGTGATTTTTAGATGATGACAGTTAAACAGTCACAGGTGTAATATGTAGTGATATTCATATAAGAAGCTGCAATTTACATCAAAAGAGATCAGTTTCTATTCCCAGATGAAGTAACACCTCTTTTTTTTCTGCACTTCTGAGTAGCCTGGTATTTTTGTTGGCAATATTGTGTAAATGGAGAAAAACTCCACTTCTTATTTGCAGATCATTACAGTAAATTGAATTGTTCAAGAGAACCTAACCCACAAGTTTCTACAAGTTTCTTTTAGTGTATTTAAGCATACTTCACAGTCTACTTTAATCACACATTCTAAAAACTCAAGGCACAAGCATAGCTTGATACTAAGAAGTAAACACATTTACGTTGATCCAAAGATGAAAAAATTATAATCACTACACGGAACATTCAGAATCTTATGCAGGTAAGGACGAAGAGACTTGTGTGTAACTTCTGTGGAAATCCTGAAGTGTTCTTGCATAGCAATTGAAGAACAGTAGTAGTATTTGACATAAGCATGTTTTCCTAGCCTTTCAGATTAAAAAAATGAGACACAATTATTACATGATTAGAAAGATTCAGAGCTTTATGATCTAAGAGAAATTAGAACTTTGTAGACATTTTTTATGATACAGAGAATTGTTAACAACTACGACGTAGTTTTAAATACATCTAGAAAATGACAGAGAAATTACTTCAATGGTTCCAGCCAGTGGCCCAGCTGTCCTGTACATGCTATCAAAATCAAAAGACAATTTAATCAATGTAGGATCAAATTGCATTAACTGCAATGTGGAGAGGTTTGCTTTGTGCTCGATCATTGCAAAGTGACTTGCACAGTGGCTTGCACAGTGGCTACATCTGTGCTAGTAAATTGAGCGGCGTCACTGAAACTCAGTCATCTGTGCTGTTAAATGTTCCCTGGCACAGCTTTGGCCCAGACCAGCCAACACTGTTCTAGGTACAGCTTAGGAGCTAGCACAGACAAGGAACCATTCCTTATAGGCAGGTTTCATGCAGCCAGTCTGTTTTAAATGGTAATAGCATTTAATAGTGCTAATAAAGTTAATAGGACTCTCCAGGCCAGCTGGCATCAGTGCCATAGACAGTTCTGTACATACAGATATAGCCAATAATTCTAATCAAACTCCCATTAAAATCAACGCAAATCTTACCCTGAGTTTAACAGAGCTTATATCAGGCCTCATCTGGCTTGTGCTAGCCAATGTTATGGCTCAGGTGTTTACATGCATTGACCTTTACTGACTGGAAAATGGAAGTAATCAGCAGTACTTTGGGATCTGTAACTTAAACCTCTTCTGTCAATAGACAGGCACTAGAGGCTAAGAGTTATCAAATGTGTGCAAGGAATTTGGTAGAAACTGTTTTGCAGTTAGTCTGAAAAATATTAGACAGTTGTAACTTTTCAAGATTTCTCACAGACTTGATTTCATTACAAAACCTAATTTGTTCACTTTGTATATTTTGCCAGAAAGGAAAATCTTAAAGTCAGTCTTGCAATATTGACAAACATATAAAATTTGTGAATTAAGAATACTACACTTCTGAAATAATTTTGGCTCTTGACTATATATCTGCTGTTCACCATCTGTAACGTAAGTGGAAAAATGTATGGAAATGTCCGTACGAGCCTTTTAGCTGTCAACAGTGTTAAACTGTGCATTAAATTTGCATCCCAATTAGGGATGTTTGCAGCTTATTTTGCCAAAAACAATAAACCTTTTATGTTGAGTGGTCAAATGATATAAATGACATGTGTGGGTTGTAAATGTTTGTAATGAATAATTTTTCGTATGTTCAGTCTGTTCTGCTAAACAGACCGTTTACAGCCAACCTCATGCTCTGTTTACTGAAAATGGAATAAGCCAGACTTGTTTCAGTTGCCACTAATGTATCAACCATGGAGCATTAACAGCTATGCATCTGCACTAGCAATCAAATTAGTCTGCAAATTTATATCGTCTCAGTTTTATGGCACCTGCTTTTATAGCATGTTTCATAGGCATCCAGCAGCTCTCGCTTTTCATTTTTTTAAAAAACCTAACAATCAGTTAGGTTTGATCGTAAATGTTAGTTTCATTAAAACCTTTGCTCACTACCACCTCCAAGTGGCTGTCATATTTCTTAACAATATGAAATTTCCTCACTGTCTGGTAAAAGCCCCCTTTGAAATGTGGCCAGATGCAAAACTCATTTCGAGTCAGGCACTGCCTGCCCCCATTGCCACAGATGTGCCGCCTGTTAAAAGGGCTGCAGCATCAGGTAGTGGAAGCTGAGCGGTGTCGTGTTTTGTCAGAGAAAGGGCTCTAAATTTCTGTAGGCAAAAAAGAGATGAGAAAGAAAAATGGGCTGTTCACCTTGGTGAATAAATAAGATAGCACACAACAGTTTTATTTTAGTTGTTTTCAGATCTATGCCAACATAAAGTATGTAGGGACAGCAAAAAGGGCATGTGGTGCAACAGAGTTGAAAAAATAGGAAACCAAAGTGATTATCCAGTACAATGTTATATAAGCCACCTATTGATCAGTATTCTCCCCTCAGGTGTCCTGTGGCTGTTGAAATGACAGCCTGTGTTGTTTAAAGACTTCAGCCCAGGCCATCATCCCCAAAAGATGTTGTATCAAAGGGGGAGAGTTGGTTGCTACCTACCTACTCCTGTACTGTGATATTCCTTTAGGCAAGACAGGCATGAAGGAGAGGAACCTTTGGTCAAAATAAAAACGTGAAGAAACACACGTTTCTTCTGTTTTCCTATGGAAATGGAGATAATGCTGAAACTGATAACCAGGTTCAACCATAGCTGACAGAGACACAGGCTTAAAATAGTTAAGTTCTTGCAAGATATACAAGTAATCATTTAAAAGGAGAGACCCTACAAGTGCATCTTATGAGTGCCCCAACTCAGTGGAATTTTCACTGGGAACTTACACCTTATTAAACACTGAATTCCACAGGAAAAAGCCCATGTAGGCCTTAGTCTGGGCTTGCACCTTTCCAGAGATCAGTGTCAATCTGTTACAAGGGCTGATAAGACATCAAACTTACTCAGTTCTGGTATTCATGGGGATACTTTTTTTTCTTCATAAATTACTGTATAACTAAGAGTGAAGATGGATAGTGCAGGCAAAGGTACTAGATGCAGGGGTAAGCAATAAGGCATCCATTTCTGGGTACCCTTTTCTGCATAGCTAATGTCTAAATGATGCCAGTAAAAGTTGACCTGCTTGTAACCCCAACACTTTATGAACAGTCTCATCTGCATAGACTGACTTTGTGGGGGGGAGCTGCTTGGAGTTACAGCAGAAGCCTCACGTGAATTTGGAAGATCGATTCTGTTTTTACCACTGTGATTAATGGTTTTCCAGGTGTCCATTACCCAGGAGCTGCAAGAACATGCACTGAATAGTGAATGACAGGAACACTAGGTACCCTCTCTTGCATAAACCTGGCAGTCATTGATATAGGCAGCTATGGGTCTAAGAGAGAAGACAGACAATGAATTTGTGAGGACCTAAAGAAATTGGGCAGGAGTTTCTTTTGTCCCTGTGATGTTCTGCTTTCAACAGTCTAACAACAATCTACAAAAATGATGATCAATAAGAGGAAAAGGTACAGTTGTATTTGATGCTTCTCTTAGTGATTGCACTGACTGAATCTCCAGAATTCTATCTATTTTGTATTTGGTGCCCACCAAATTCTGTTGTCTCTTGATTTTTATTTATATCCAAAGTTCTTTGGTGCAGATGTTTGCTTTAGGACTAAGTGAAGTCCTAACCTTGCCCTGTGGGTCCAAAAGGTTATATATAGTAATAGATAATAATGCTACCTATAAATCTGGAGTAAGAATAATCATTTTATCAGGAGATTGTATTGTGAGAAAAACAAATCACTGACTGTTTGAAAATGTATACCTGTACAGCAGACAGTCATGTAACTCTGGAGACCTGCCAGGACATCTATCCTGCTGACTGTCCTTCATCTTGTTATGCTGTCAGACATCTGACAGGTGGATTTTAAAAACTTAAATGTCTGCTGCAATGAGATTGCGCTCAAGGAGGCATCTGAGGTGATACCAGTGTGAAAAAGCACATTTAATTCAAAGTACAGCTGTGACTATGCATTTTGGAGTGCCTTTCCTGGTCATCAATATGTTTACTGTAGTTATAATTTCAGCATTTCCTATGCCTTTCGATAAAGATCAAACCATCATTGTACTGATCAGACAGCAAGCTATAGTGTACAATAAGTTTACTATGTAAATGCATGAGATGGACAGAAGTTCAGGGTCAATAAAACTATGAAGCTGTTCATTAAGCTGTGGTCAAATCTTGATTAAGTCACCACAAAAATTGTGAATAATCTTTAAAAGAATCAAAGCATGATGTTATCACAACAGTGATGAGACTCACTTTCATCTTTTCATTTTCTGGAGCCTTGCAGTGAGTCTACATAATTTCCTCCTCCTCACTGCTGATTTCTGTTGGGAGTTTAAATGCCTCCAAATCATGTGATCACATCTGTACCAGCCTCTCCCTCTCAGAGCAGAATGTGACAGCCTTTCTTCCCAGCTTTCCTCTAGGACTTTTCAGGAAGACCCAGGCCCTGTCTCCTCCGGGTTCTGGCTCAGTGACTGTGTTTAAAGCAACTCATTTGAGTTTTTCATCTGTTCCTTGTTGCTTTCCTGAGAACTATCTCCCACCTTGCCTCTCTCTGAATATACCTTTTCTCCTCTGTCTTGGAAGCTCACATTCCTCAGACTCATGTGTTCCTTTCTTACACTGCCTGTTGCCAAAGAAAGCTCCTTTTAGTGGTTAAAACCAATTATCAGGCTAGTTAAAGCAGTTCCTTGCAGCCTGTTTTGCTGCCAAACACTTGATTATAATCGATGTAGCCTAGGTCAGGGCATGTGGCACCTCTTAGCTTAACATAGGAGTTCCTGTGCTATTACGTTTTACCTTAGCCAAAAGGGCCAAGAAGCAACTTTACTCCTTATTCCTTTCCTATCTGCCTCTTCAGTCCTGTAATTCCTAGGTATACCAGGCAGAACCAGAGCTGGACAAACCAAAGCCTTGTCTTTTTAAGTCTCCCTTGTCACACACAGGGAGGTGGAATGTGGAGCACACAGTGCAAAGCCTCTCAGCTTCATTCCTGGCTTCTCTGCTGACCTGTTAGGTGACCTTGAGCAAATGTATTTAAATTTAATGGTCATTTCAAATCACTTCTGGCACTTTTGTGCCAAGTGTAACTCACCTATAAAACTAATACTACGGGTAACATTTTCAAAGGAGTTTAAGAAACTTAATGCAAATATTCCACTCTAGGTATTAGTTTTGGGCTAACTTCAGTAGACTGTTTTGCAATTACCAATGTCAAATATTATTCTACTATTATTATTTATTCTTGAAGCAAATTGTCAGGAATTGGCATTCTCCTTATCCAGTAAGCATTAGTCCTTTATAGTGAACTTATCTACAAGGTGCTCAGAAGTACCAAAATATATTTATAACAGTATTGTTTCTCATAAGATAACGTACCTCCACCAAGTGGGGAAAAAAAAAAATCTCAAGACATCCAAATATTGAAGCAACCAAACTTCTAATAATAGCTTCGTTAATATTTATTGATCTTTTGATTTTATTGTGGGTTTTTTTTTGCTTAAAAATGGGATTAAATTGTCTTTGCAACACATTCTGCCACTTTTATTCAGACTGAACAGGGCCTCAGAAGGAAAAAATAAGTAGTATTCCTGAGAGCCTCTGTGTTCCTAAACACTATTATGCATGTCAGTGGACTATCCACATTATCTATTTCTGCTCTACTTCAAGCAGCCTACCATAGGGACTTTGAGCTGTGCCTTTGAAGGTACTTACTTCACTGCATATACGATGTGGTGTCCTACCTTTGAACCCTTGGATTGCATCTAAGATGGGTGTCTAAATCGGTACAAATATATCTACTATGGTGAGTCATTATCTATCCTAAAATGATTTTTCAGTTATTCTGAAAAAAATAAATTGAGTTCCAAGCATACATACCTTTACCAGAAGGTTATTTCATTGTTGGATTAATAACTGTGCTGCTTGTTGAATTAAGTGACCTTCCTTCAGTACAGATGAAGATAGTCTGGAGGATTTTGATTGAGGTCAAAGGTTTAAACAGAGGTTTTGACAAACGCCCAGCAAATAAAGAAGTGAATGAGGTGGTAAGGAAGGGAAAGCCCTGGGCGTTGGAGAATTAAACTGATAAATTAAAACTGTCTCCAGTGGGTGACACTCTTGTACATGAGTGTGTATGTGCTAGATTTAGGGCTACAATTTTGTGTTGCTGGAAATTATGGAATATAAAAGAAGGAATTAAGCAGCATATGATTCAGGGGGAATTTATGGAGTCTCCACTTATTTAAAAATGTTATGATAGGAGTAATGGAGTATAAAAAGCAGAGACATCTCAAAATTTTTTCACCCAAAGAAAGCAGGGAAATCCAGCAGGACATGCACAGATACAGCATTTATTAGTAATGCCTTCTTCTCTTTTTATTTTTAATGGTTTCTGGTGCTCACAGGGCAGGGACTGATGTTCAGAAAATGTGATTGTGAAGAGCATGGTAAAAAGGTGAGATGATCACAGGTGACATTATCCAACCACAGCAAAGTTATTCCATTGTGAATAAGCAAACTGGTATTTCACTTCCTTGTGGTATATAGTGTGCTGTGGTGTGACACCATCTAAATCAAGTTTCTGTTCTGTATGTTCTGCTCATACTACATAAAAATCACTTCTGCTTAAAAAAAAAAGAATGCCTATGATTTTTCTCGAGTTCTACTATTTATGAAAGCAAGAGGAGCTTGTCAGAATCTTTTTTTCTAATGTACAATATAAGAATGATATGATATTTGGTCGATGAACTGCATGCTGCAGAAGTTGGTGACAATAAAGTGATGATAACACCCGTGCTAGCCAGTTGCAGCATTAGCACTAGACAGACACCTTATCATTATGTTTCCTTTCACAGGATCCTAGACTGTTAGGAATATTTTGGCATTGTCCATGAGGTAGGAAAAGAACAGATTTCAGTGTAAAAAGAAAGACACTGGTTCCTGATAGCATCAACTTATCCTACATGATAGACAGCCAATATTCCTTTATCCATGTAAGGAATATGTCCCATGTTTGGAAATCTCTTTTTTCAACTAGAAGCATTAGCACAGTAAAATGCCACTAAGCTATGCTTTTAGAAAAATAACTTTTTAATTATTTTTAACAGATAAGTTTATTTTTAATGTTATTTGAATGAAATGACCCGGATATTACAGTGATGAATGCCATAGAATCATCATCTTTCCCATGAGATATATTATAAAGAAATCAATTTTTATATATTATAAAGAAATCACATTATATAAAAAAGCACATTTGGTTAGCATCCAGTTTTGTCAATGGGCAAAATGCTGCCTTTCAACTTTATTTGTGTCACAGATAATGGAATATAAATAAAGCAGTTTGCTTTAATACCCCTTCAGTTGTGTTAGTGTGGTGTCAGGTCTTAACAGATGCTCACTTGATCGGACAGCCGCTGTATCCTATACTCTGTGGCACTCTCAGTCATAAAGCAGACAACACTGGCACTGGGAACTCAACAGAGTATGAACATGTTCAATCATTCAAATATAAATGATTTCTCAGGAGCTGCAAGGCTTGAAATTCAGTGTTTAACAAGTAAATATTTTGCCTGACATATATTGCCTAGCCCAGAGGGCAGCCCACTGTCCTTGGCAATATGGAAGAAAGTGTCCTTGCGTCAATTTGTATGACAAATGACAGAGCAGTGGTAGCCTCCTTGCTGCAGCCTGGTTTGAGGAGGTTCGTACAATCTGGAATAGTACTTAGCTGTCAGGTGTGGGTATAGTGACATGCCTGCTGCCTGGAGGTAGGTAGGCACTAAGCTGGAATGGGGTTGCCATACTGCTGCCCCTCAAACTTCAAGAGGGGTCCTTTTTTCTTCTCTAGATACCAGAAGTACTGGCTTTTTTTATTAGCATTTAAACCACTGTCAGTATGTACAGAATAAACAGAAAGTTGTTGCTAAGCTTTTTGCTCACACAGTCTTGCAATTCGTTATGTACCACAAGCCATTCTAATTTTTAAAAGGTATTACCAGCATGTTTCATGTTTTGTGAAATCAAGGTGTTGAGTTTTTCTGCAAGTACTAAAAAGCCCTGTTGATTTTGACATTTCTCTCTAAACACCTGTATGGACTTTGTCCAATGCATATTATGGAAGTTTTAATTTATGTTTCTTTTTTGTTAATCTGGAAAGAAAAACTTCTTCGTTGTTTCCTTTTTTAGTCACAAATGTACAGGTTTTGGAAACAAAGAACTCTTACATTTTAATATTGTGCTGATGTTATAACAAGACAATTTGTTATTTTACTGATTATTTTCTATAATTAAAGTACCTTCATGAAAAAAAATTGAAGTGCATATATAGAGTCTGATATAGCAAAAAAGTGTCCTTGCTGTTGACAGCCAACAGCAAAAAAAATAAGTGCATAGGAAATGCCCTGAAACACACTTCCCTGTGACTTCCACTACTTGAAGAAATAGGATTAAACTTGCTTCAAGAGACTTTGGCTCTCAGATAAACTCTGGGTTCTTTGATGTCGTAGAAAATGCCACGGAAGGAGGTCTTTCTAAAAGATTAAATAAAACCCAGTTGAACTGTGAACTGTGAGTGAGCAAAGAAGTTTTTAGATGCACTTCTAACCTGCTTCTAACTTTTACCATGAATATATAGTAGGGTTCAGAAACAATCTGTTGTAAATTCTTCAGCCAATTAGCTCAGTGAGTTACCACCGTTTATAATGCGCAGAACGTGGAGGCTCTTTTGCAGTTGCGCCGAGTTGGATTGTTAATAACAGGAAGCTAGCACTTCTCAGTACAGTGGATCAGCTACATGTGAAAATAAATGTAAAAAACCTGGAGGGGAATGGCAGCAGACTGAGATTAGCCTTTATTTAATTTAGCATTTGGGGGTCCAACACACAAATGAGCGTTTTAGTAGGCTTCATGGTGGAAGTTGCTGTCATTTGTAAAATATTCTGGCCAATTAGCTAATAGTGTGCTTGGATTTCTCCTGTTTTGATACAGTAATACTAAGTACATTGTGAAGCCCAATTATACAAATCATCCCCATATGCCATACCAGTCTTTCTTTATGAACTGTGTTTATAAATCCTGTGTGAGGAAATGTGTACTTCAGCAATTTAGACCATGTGTAAAAACATAGCCAATAGGATTGTCAAGAAAACAAGTTCCAGCATAGGAAATCCTAATGTGTTCCGCTAAAATAACACGGGTGTGTTGTGTTGTGTGTTTTCTGATTAAATACATATTACTTTCTAGTACTTAACCTGCATAGGTCCTTCCGTTTCCCTTTTTATTCTTTCTTTCTTTCTTCCTTTCTTTTTTTGTAGGATCCAAATTTGGAGTTTTTGAGGAAATTTGGAATTGGGCTAGTCTCAGGAACAATAGCCTCAATTATTAACATTCCTTTTGATGTTGCAAAAAGTAGGATTCAAGGACCACAGCCAGTTCCTGGAGAGATCAAGTACAGAACCTGTTTTAAAACTATGGCAACAGTCTATAAAGAGGAAGGGTAAAACATTCTTATTTTAATAAATGTCCAGACCTCTTTTTTAGTTCATATGGGTCCATAAAACCACACTGTTATATTTTAGATTTGACGAGGACCATTAAGCCACCCTGAACTCACATATCAAAAGAGCACAACGTAACATTTTGAAAATGTATTTTAGAATTACAAGGAGATATCCTCCTACTCCATGTGAGCTTTTACAAAAGACTTGGGTTGGGTTGTAAAAATTTATGTTCCACAAATAGATGCTTCATGTATCTCGTGTAATTTTTTCAACTCTTCATTTTGTAGAAGGAAAATAGCAACAGAAAACACAGTATTTCCCAATTTAATCTAATTGTCATTTTACAGACCTCTGTACCTTTAAAATGACTGCTGAAATAATTAAATTGGGGACAGATCCTTGTGGCAATAACGTTTTCCATCTTTTTAAAATATTTCTCAAGTGAGGACTGAGTTGTAGCTTTGATATTCAATTATAGCAGTCATTTTGTCCATGTATGCAGCTGTTGTTAACAGACTTGTCTTGAAAGTAAAACCATCTCACTGATTAAAGTCATATTTCTGATTGGCTAGGCTCACAACGTTGCTTTTGTGACTGAACATTGATTAACTTTTTCTCTTCATCTGATCTGCCTCTGTAAAATGTTAAAACCCAGATACAGCCTGCTATTGAACATGTGTAATTTCAAATAATTGCTTCTAAGTGCTCTGCCAGCATTTTAACAAACACATGCTAAAATTCCATTCTTCTTTTAGAGCAAGAATATTGTTTGAAATGTTTTGTTTGTTTTTCTTCTGCTACAGATTTCTGGCTCTGTACAAAGGCTTGGTTCCCAAGATCATGAGGCTTGGACCAGGTAATTTTGCCTCTGTCATTTCTATATCGCTTTTATTCTTGCTTTCTCTTCCCATTTTTCAGAGTCATGACAAAATGTAGTAAGTATCAGTCAAATCAATGAAACCGTGTACCAAAAATCATCAAAATCTCTTTAATCTTTGAATTATTTCTTTTGATAATTGCATTATCTAATAGTATCATAGATGAGCTTGACTAAATATGTGTCTAAAAAAAATCATTTACACATACACATCAAGGATTGCAGATCCAAGTAACTGCTGGTTTGTGCAATTGCTTTATTTGTGAACAAGCCAAAGTGCATGCATGCAAATGCCAGAACTGTAAAATCTTTGGAAGGGTTTCTTAAAACTTCCTATTCCATCTAATGTGATATTTTTGTTTCACTGGGACTATACTGCACCCATGTAATGTCACCTTAAAATGCAGGGTAAAGTCTTTCCAGTATAAATACTCTCAACCAGTTGAAGCATAGCCCAAGCATATCAAACTCGTTACTTTCTTCTGTGCTCTGCGGGGGCTGTAAAGAACAGACACTAAAAGGCCAATAGCATGAGCTTGGAAGAGGCTTTCATGGCCCTAGAAGAGTTGAAGGACAAGGATGGCTTAATACTGAGTTTGTTGATTGACACCTTCTCACTAGTTGTTACTCCAAATGTGGGAGCACAGTGGTTGAGAGCTAGATCTTCTACTTTTAGACTGTTTTTCCCTGACTGGTTTTGATTAATCATGAAAGCAAAGTGCTGGGCCCTTAGAGTTTGCCAGCCCACAGAGGCAGTCTGTCAAAAAGAGCAGAAGCCTCAATTTGAACAGTATCCCATTCCTGTGAAATTTTATTTCCAATTGTGCAAGGTGGTTTAATAGGCAAGAACACACATGGTTAAAAGCAAGTAGGTACAGAGTCTGTTCTACAGTATAAAGGAGGCATTAGGTTTGTTTGTAAATATTTGCATATCCAATCTGTCTGGCTAAGTGCTAGACCATGCCTGGTTTTTGTGCAGGGTAAAGGAAGAAGGTGGGGAGGGGAAGCAAGGCAGCTAAACATAAGTCTGAAGCTAAAAGCCTTTTCCCTCATACTCCGAAAATACTATATTACATACAGGACAAAGAGAAGTCAGGGTTTCACTTAGCCAGTACCCATTAGCACAGCAGATTTTGAAGTAAAATTTTCCATTTTTCAAATGATTATGTATTCTGGCCCAGATCCAGCAAGTCAGTTAAGTGTGCACTTTGTTTTAAATACTTTTGTAGTCCCATTGACTAAAATATAGATTTGGCTTTCCAATGAAACAATAATGCAATCTTTATTGTGACTGGAAAAGTAATTCCTTCTTTCAGCACATGAATGCTTTCAGGAAAAGAGATACACAAACAGATCACACAGTATGAGAACTGGAATCAGCCTTGATTTGAGTTCAAATCACATCTTAGACATTGTGCCTGTGATTTGTTTGTTGGTCAAAGCCTTTTGTAAACTTTTGCTCTGTTTTGCTGTCTGTGAGTTGCTGTTCATAGAGGATTTCAAGTCTGATGATGGTTCATTAGGATAAATGAAAACTCTTGTGGTAGTTGTGTGTGCCTGGTTGTCTGATCCTATCCCATCTACCTAGAAAAGTCAGCCCAGTTCAACAGCAGATCTCTTTGTTAGAGGTGCCACTCTAACCCACTAACAGAGCCAACAGGCAAAGGCCAGAAAATATTTGTGCCCCAGTGCTGGCATCCCCAAGTAGCACATTGTAACACACTTTTACTCCTGCAGCCAGGAATCTGATTCTCTTTCCCCTTCTTCTCCTAGAAGCTTCCTTATATGCTTAGGTATATATATATATATATATACCTTCTGAAATGTTCCCTTCTTTAGCTCATACTGTAATTACAGACAGCTTACAGAAGGGCTTTAGTCTAGCTTCATCAACAGTAAAGATACTTTATGGCATTTAAACTGGGATTTTATACGGTTCTCATTTCTAGCACAATGCCATTTCATCAGATCAAAAATTTGCCTGTGGATTCATAGATCATACTCATTTCAGTACTGTGATCTTCTGCTTTAGAAATGGTAAACAAGCAGCTGAAAACCTTTTTTGAAGCTTGAATTTTTGTCATTCCACCACTCAAGTTGCTCTTTCACAGCCAAATCTAAACACACAAATGTACACATATTCAGATTAAAAGCTTCATTTGTAAAAGAACAAAGAAAAATATTAATATTGAAAAAATATTACAAAAAAATCACACTGAGGGTGATTTTTATTTAATATACAAGCTTTTCACATCAACTTGGTCTGATATTAAGTAAAAATGGTATGGTTTAAGAATTGTCGAATTTTTCATGAATTAGGGAATTAGTAGAATTATCCATTTTGCAAATCAGGCTTTGCCATATCCTGGTCTAGATTAGACACTACAAATGCTCTACAAAATCTTGAAAATACTGAATTTTGTATGTAGTAAAATAATATCTTTTCTTCCAGGTGGTGCAGTGATGCTTTTGGTTTACGAATACGTTTATGCATTGCTTCAGGACACAGTTGATCACAAGTAGCTCTTCTGACAAAAATGTGCTCTTTAAAACTATATACATTCTAAAATACACTTTAATAAAGCAAAAGTGATTCTCATCCTTTACGGTGTTGAATGCCTTCAGATTACACTGATGTTAATACAGTTCAAAACATGTTTGGTTTTCAGGTCCTGATCCAAGAAAACATATAAGCACATGTTTTTCTGTAAGTGCGTAAGTAAATAGAACAGTTGATTTTTGTTATTGTTTTAGTGGATGAAGAGAAAATATAAAGGAGACATAGGAACAAATTAGTTTTTCAAGAACAAACTGAAAATTATGGACACTGAATTACACTATGTAGTCAATACACCTTTTAAAAATTTCAGTTGAAGTGGCAAGATAACAACATTCAGGAGATTTCAAAGAAAAAAAATGAATCCTCTGGGGCCAGATACTAAGCTAGTGCAAACTGACAACTCCATTGTCTCCAGGTTAAGAACGTGAACCCATACTCTGCAAACTCTTGTGTCAGTCTTGGATCCAGTTTCAGTTCAGTCCAGGACGATTTCAACATTGATAGAAGAGCATCTTAAGTTGTTGGGAGTTAGGGTAGAAAAAGGACAGCACAACTAGCCACAACCTTGAAGTCACACACATACTGTTAAATGTCCTACTTGTTCTTAGCCATATATATTGTATAAATCTCACTCAAGTCACAGAAGATACTGCATATAATTAGTCTGAATTAAGTTACATAAAAGTGCAAAACAACCATGGGAATCATAAAAGAAATGAGTAAAGAAATTAACATGATGTCCCGTGATAAAAATGCTCAATGCACCTTAACTGCCCCTTTAGCCTTTCATTACCACTATGGAATGGAGAAACAATGTTCTAGACTTAAATCACATATGCAGTCATAATTAGCTACCCACACCTCAAAGAAATGCACATTTCTATACATAAAAAGTGTTGCTCTAGTGGTAAAATTGTTGCTTTTCCCAGTCACTGTAAATATAAATAATATTTCGGTGGTGTACTCCTGTCTTTACTAGCCATTCTAACAAGCTCTGTGAATTATGACAATTTCTGCAGTGCTAATTGAAGACATGGTTTCAGTTCATGCTGTTGTGCCACTCCACAATTTATTTTCAAGAACTCTTTAAATAAATTTATACATTATTCTGTTACAGAAACGTTCCCATTATCTAAACTTGGTTTGTTGTCAAATGAATGCATATCTTGCAATTGCTAAAAGTTTCTCTATCGCCCCATACTACATTCACACTGTTAACTTTAAATGTTTTTCCTCTTAAGGAGGTACAAACTTTTTTCCCAGCAATCCTAAAGAAATAACTTTCCAGATTGTTACTTGAAAATGACAGTTCACATGTTTCATCTCATGAGTGTTTTTAATGCATTAGAAAAGCAACAAAAACCTAAAAATAGAAGTGCATTCTCAGCGCTTTCAAGGATGCTTGTACTGACATGCTTAATAAACCTCTCTTTTGTCTAAATTTGACAACAGCAACTTCTCATACCTATGCAACTTCATAGCTAAAATCAGTAAAAATAACTCTGTTATGGTTCATAATTTTAAGGCAAATGTTCCTCATTGTTGCATTTCATTATCAGTACTTAGCCAAAGAGAAGACACTACTAAGATAATTTTGAAAATTAAAAGCAAAATTCTTTATAATTAGTCTTTTATTAATTTAGAGCATTCAAAATATAAAAATAAAAGGCTTTAAACATACTGTATATACATATATAGCCTTAGGTTTTACATCCTTTCCAACATGATTTTTTTTCCGTTAATAGCTCAGCCTGATCCTTGATAAAAAGAGAACCACTAAAAAGCAGAAAACACAGCATTGTTTTAGAAAGCAAACCCGTGAATGTGCCATCCCAATCCCCCATCACTCATGGGGTCTGATTCAGTTTTACACTGGAGGTCTTCTGTACTGGGATCATGCAAACACTGTGGGGCTGTCACAGAAGGGAGTGCTTGGCTTCACTGATTTCTTTGAAGACATATGACACTCTGGGAACAGAGTGTAGACTTTTCAGATTAAAAACTTAAATTCTGCACTCACGTATACGATTTCCCAAATTAATCCATTCACCTCAGTGGGTTCACTCCAGATTTATACCCCTGTACCTGACAGCAGCAGTTGACCCTTATTTGGTTGTTGGGGTTTTTTAAATTTTTTTAATCCCTTTTTCTCCTTTGTTTATTGTGAAGTGGCTTAAAGTTATGTGGCTAATAATCTGATGTGGTTTTCAGTTTACCCATGAGTATAAGCAGGGAAAAAAGTCCTTGGGCAAAGGAGTATTCTGCATTGTAGGTTTACATTAAAAAAAATAATAATTGCTATGTAAATTCACACCAAAAAAATCTATCACAGGCAGTTCACCAAGAGCTAAGGTCAGGTACCTTTGCTCACTCTGAACAACACTTTCTGTGCACAGTCCCACTGACTTTCCACTTGGGGGTAAGACATTATGTACAGCAGGCAGATGCACAAAGCGCTGTACCTAAACAAACACAAACCAAAAATGGTTCACGGTGGTGTATTCCCACATGAGGAATAATTAACATCATGTCTTGTCCTTGCTTTATAAATTATCCTGATTTAGCTGAAAACAAGATAATGCAAATGACTGATAGAAGCTAAGGACCTGTCTCTCTGAGTATCTTCCCAAACACACTAATGCCTCATGGGACTATCGGAAAAGATGACTTTTATTCCAGAAATTACCTTGTTGCTCCAGAAAATTTTGAAAACTTTTAACATAGGCACACTTTGTTAGAGGCTTGTGAATTCTTGGAGCTCAAAAAGCTGTGCTATGGAAGGCTTCTCTTCATTTTGTTGGGGATTTTTTTTCCTTTGGTGTACCTTGTTTATGCTGTATGAGTAACAATAAATAGACAATAATTCTATAATCCCGTAAAAACAACTAGGTTGAAAGCTGAAATCCTGTTGCCAGATTAATCATTCATTGACTCGTGACCTTTTTCTTATCTTTCTTTTTAACCTCCATTTTATTTTTAGTGAAGAGCTTGTCGAGAATTAAACCAATTTCTCTTTCATGGTGTTACAGTTCGACTTACTTCAGCTACAACTGCAAAAAGGCAGAATAAGGTCCATCATGTCACTAACAGTGTGGCAGAGCAGAATTGCACTTGTGTGCATGTTACCTTTAGTGGTTTCAAAGAAACATTCTTTAGAAAGTGTTCTACTGACTAACAAGGGTTTCAGCGTCTCGTTAAAGATGAGCAGCTGTCGAATGCCTTTGAGGCTGAAGGATACGGGATCACATCCGAGATCAGATCTTTCTTTCCTTCGGGCCATAATACAATACCTGTGTTTTTTATAGAAATACAGTTCCATTAACTATTTTTTAATGCAAAAAGCAAAGGTGGCAGCAGCCAGTTGAGTCCATCTATATTTCAGTGGATATACTGTACATAACATATGTACTGGTTACTTAGATTATTACAAAAATTTACCCACAGCTGTCTTGGTGATGAAAGCTGGAAATCCACAAAGAGGGGACTGTATTTTACCATCCCACTGAATTAATGTTTAATGTGGTATGCAGATAGAGCAATATTTGAAGAGTGAAGTTTTCTTCTCTGCTTTAGCTATCTCTAGTGTAATTTAAGTTATTGCACAACATTTATAAAAATACACAATATATTAATAATCTATGAAGGCTATGAAATGTCACACCAGGCTTAATTTTTTTCCACGTTCATGTTCTGAACATACCTACAGCATGTGGAAAGCATTCTGGAATAATAGTCAGAACTTTATTATTGCCCAAGGAAAACAAGTAAATTTTCAAAGATTGGAATGTTAGCTCTCTTGGGATTAAAGTTTAAAGCAAAATAACTGGCACAGAGTACTTGCCACTGGATACAGAAATGTAGAAAAGGAATTTGTTAATATTAAATAATATCTGTGTTTGTAGCACCACCACCACTATACCTATAAGGGAAAAAAAATATTTAGAATAACAATGTAAACTTTACCAAGAGCCATATTTTACATTCATTAAAACAGAAATTAAAGACAACTTCCTCTTAAAAAAAAAATACAACACAATCTAGGAGCCAAAAATGCTGGACACAAGTGAGCTGACAATGACGGTACAATTCTGTTTCTCAGAGGGTTTGTTGACTGACATGGCTTTGTAAGCATCTCCGCACCAGTTGCACACTAATGACATTTTCCTCTACAGTTTTCAGTTTCGGGTATTTTCACCCATTTCCGTTTGTACACTTAATGCGAATGTGATGTTTCATGGATCTGGGAGGCTGGGTATAGCTGGAGAGAGTTACTTGGCTGGATTTCTGTCTTTGAATCTTCTGCTAAAGAGATAATTGTATTTCATGAGATGCTGCAGCCTCCACTGTAGGCACAAAAACACAATGAAAAAAAACCTTACCTAAACCTCATCACCTGAGGCTATCACCCCACCACACAAAGACACAGAAAATAGCTAGAAAGTCGTATTTTTAACTTCAAAAGAAAAAAAAAATAGAAATAAATGTACTGGAAGGTGAAAACAAATGCTGTCAAAAGCCTATATTTACAAATGGATAAAAACGCGAAGGTGTTATTACTGCCTGATGATGGCGACATGCCAAAAGAATCTGAGAGTTGCCTATTGCCTTGGTTCTATATTTTATTACCAAAACCCAACAAAGCAACCAAAAGTGATCTCTTAATAGTGGTGGATTGTATATCCTCATTAATGAAAGGCTTGTTCTCTAGGCAATTGGCAAATGCCTCCCATTTAGCCGCCTTTGCTGATTCAAGGCATAGCAGAATTTTCTGTGGTGATTTTTCTTTATTGATTTTTACACAAATCTTAATAACAATTGCACATTTAGAAAGTCTGTGATGATTAAGAATAAATACATGTGGTTTGACCAGGAAAGAGTGGGACAAGGCTCCACAAGCCTTTAGGGACGCAAGGTCTTTACTTAAAGAGTGCAACACCACACTTCTCTCAGTTTCTGATGTCTTCAGCTCTTTCAATCCCAAGCCTTACGGGAGACAAGTCACAAGGAGAAATGCCAGTTATCACTGGCACGAAGAGAGAAGTCCATGAGCCAGGCTCAACCAGCCAGCAGGCTCATGGTGGTCCTGGACCAACTCCTGCATCAGAGGGCAGAGGCTGTGACCGAGTGGCTGCCCTCCCTGGCCGTCTGCATGCCCTTGAATGCCAGTGAGGCAGGGATGTCGCAGCTGTGAGGGGACAGCGGGGTGCCTCCAGCATGCTGCCAGCCATGGCTCGCCATGTAGCTAGACGGGGCAGCGCTGTACGTCATGTAAGGTGACACTTGGGCTGGTGTGGCATAGGGAGGCATGGCTGGTGCTGACACGAAACTGCTGACAGCTGGGAGGCCATTGGTTGCCTGAAAGGAAAGGGAAAAACATTTCTAAGAGTAAGATACAGCAGATCTGCCGTAAAAGAAGCCGTGCTCAGATGCTGCAGGGGCTTTGTACAAGAACCAGAGCCAGTGGGGACACCCAGAAAGCCACCCAGAACCACGCCTCTGAATTTCAGGGGCACAATGGCCCCCTTGTGCTTTGCTTTTAAGATTACCTACCCCACATCAGCCCTGCAAACCTCTCCCAGCAGCCTGTCCCAGACAGGGAGCAGCAGCAGACATTTAGGGAACACATACTGTGAGCAGGGCAGGAACCACCAAGCCCCCCCATATGCCCGCCCACCTTCCCGCAAGCTGTTGTTCAAGGACTTTATATAAATCCTCCTGAAGCCCATGGTTGTGTCTAATCATTACATTTCAGAGCTACTGCTGGAGGTATTTGTGATAAGTTGGTCCCAGCAATCTCACTAAGCACCTTCATCTTCTTGGCAATGAGTCCCATGGGTTGGAGCAGGCAGGCTGTGATATTTATCCACTTTTCCCAGATTTTGCATGGAGTGTTAGCCACTGTGGCCGGGCTCAGGCAAGTAGTGCTGTGACACTTTAAGCTGGCTACGCAGTGAGCACAGCCATACCAGTGGCAGGAGAGATGGACCCTTTCTGGTGCCTCACCTACCCCAGCTAAGAGGAGGGTGGGCTCAGCCCTGAGCTGCAGCAGGCAGGCGTGGGCATGGAGCCCGAAGCAACACTCCCTGGAGCAGAGAGGTAACAAGCAGCTGAGGGAGGTGGAAACGTCTTAAACTCTTTGGTAACTGTTTGCTCAGAGCATGAGTCAGAACTATAGTAGCAGTATTATTATTGATGATGTCTTTTAAAATCTGTTTTCTAGATACTTGGGATATAACCTTGCAAATGTTCTTTGCTCACAGCTTCTCCTGATTTCAATAGGGCTTCTGTGCATAAAACAATCACAGGGCTGGGTCCTTTCCTGCGAGCTATTTTCCTAGGTCCTTCCGTAGGCTGAAGAGAAGGGTTTCTATTTAAATAGAGAAGGGAGGGTCCTTCAGTCTGCCATGGTAGTATTTCACAATGAATGACTCCTTATTTAAATAAAAAGGGTTCAGTGGTTTATTTCACACCCTGTAAATGCTTCTTCAGCAGAACACGTACAAACCAAGATCATTTATCTTGCTTAAGTTTCAATTTGTGTAGTGTTTATGTTTTAGGATTTGGAGTGGTATTTTTCCCCAGAAACATTTCCTATCTGATTATGAAAGAACAGGTATCAATTCAGCAAATTATCTAGCATCTGTCATTTTTAATCACCTGGTAGAACCAGGCCTAACCTGGATAGTGCAGAATCAAGAAATGAAACAGACTTTTGTTTCTGCTAAAATATTTCACTTGTTCAATTCCTCTCTGGATTGCACCTGCCTAAATTTACAGTATTTACCTATATAAACAGCACTGGCCTGGTTTCAGATTCATGAGTTTCCTACCAATGTAGTTCACAGTTCCACTGGCTGGACTATCCTCTTATTGCCACTTGGGAAACCAAGCAGTAATCCTGCTGGAGTCAATATAAACGTGTACAGCAATCTAAAACAGCAGGAGATAGTGACGGGATCCCAGCCACAAGCCTCCAATAGGTATATTAATTAGTACAAAACATACAGCTGCAGCAGCAACGTAATTATCATTCCAAATCCATAAACACTTTGTTGAAGCTGAACTTGCCTAATTCTTTTGAAAATCCCAATATGTGACCTGACCTTCAACTCCAATTACACATCCCCTACTGTGTCTCAGAATTACACGTTAGCCTGAGCTCTAAATATCAATGTTTGCAACAATACTAATTAATACAAACCTTCAAATATTTGCACAGTAAATTAGTGCACTTCTTAAATCACATTTTACTGAATTTACTGGAAAGTAAAAAGTGTAATAGGCCCTAAAAAGCTGCTGTTCTCCAAGCTCCCTGCCTCTTCCAATGTGTAAAGTGCTTTTCAGAAGAATGTGAAAGAAGGAGCACTTCTGGGTTTTTTCTAACAGCAACAAAAAGCTTTGCACAGAGGCAATAGAGCCATTACAGCCATGTTGTAACACTGACTGGGACATCAAGAGCCACAACCCAAAGTTATCCCGTACAGGGAAGTACAGAAACCCCAAAGGAGTGCTGGAAGGAGAAAAGACCTCGGTCAAGTTCCTGAAGAATCTCATAGCCATTGAGACAGCACAAACCTCCTGCCTCTGAAGCTCAGAAGAGGTTGTTTGGACTCTGCAAAGCCACCCTGCTCCTCCAGGCTTGCCCACTCCCAAGCAGGCTAGTACCAAGCAGTGAGCACAAGGCTGTGCCTGGAAGCCCCATTTTAAGTAGGATTCCTCACTATGAATGGTCATGTCCCCTTTTGAAAGGATTCCTCCTAGACCCTGGAGGACACACGTGTCCCTCCAGCCTTCTGTGTTGTCACTGCTCCCCTCTACCCATACAGCTCTGGGAAAAGCCAGAGCCCTCCTTTGCCACGGAGAAAAGAATATGCTTCCCACATGCTGTACAGGCTGCCATGCTGTAGGATGCTCTTCAACTGCTGGCACTTCCTCTTAGAGCTCTTTAGAAAAGTCAGATGCTCTAACAGCCTTCACCTAAGGAAGAATAAGACTATAAATGCATCCTTCAAAGTTGTGCATAATGCTGCATTACGCCAAGGTGAAATAGTGTTTAATGCAATCACTTTGGCAGGCACCTCTTCCCACTCCATCATTAAAAGCCAAGAGTATATGGGTAGAGAATGGCAACTTTTTGTCCTCAAGAAATTATTTCCTGCTATGTCCAATGCTATGTCCAGGCGAAAAATTCCCTGGAGGTGATGACTGTGTCTGTACTGGTAAATAAACCAGACCAGGGCCAAGTCTTTGTCCATGAGGATAAGCAGCACCATGCAATACCCAGCCCCATGGTTCACCTCTAGTCTGCCAGAAACAGGGTGTCCTCATCCACGCCACCTGTCGGACAGGGTCCCTGGGCTGTGGCCTGCCTGACCCCATGCTGGAGCAGTGTCTGGCCCTGTACTAGTGGGCACAGGCCAGATGTGTGCCAGGCATTGTGTCAACAAGCCACCTCTGCTGGTCCACCAATGCTCAAGGTCATGTCCTGTCCTCCTGCAGCTCCTACAGACAAGGCTGCTAGGGGTTTCTCAGCAGAAACTGATCACTTTGCATGATCTGGGGCAAATCTGAGCTCCTGAACAGCTCACATTAATGCAGACATTGCTGATAAATATTTAATCCAATCATACATGTGTTCCCCTACTTTATTTATCATTGTGTGGCCTTCCTTACATTGTGTCTTAGGGCACAAACTGAAATGAAAGTCTCTGAATTATAATCATTGGAGAAGCCCCAGTTTTTTACTGAATTACACTGGAGGTGCTACTTGGGGTCTTACTGATAAAATAGATTGACTTAAGATTCACTGGTTTTTGTAAAACTCTAATTTAAAAGAATACCTATCCTGATTTATAACAGACAGAACAAGCTTTTTACTGACCTCCTCCTTTACTTAAATTACAACTGCAATGACATTTTTTTACAGTGGTTGTTTTGAATGTGAGAAAAATCTTGCCCTAACTACTGAGGGCAGGACATGGAGGCAGTTGTGTAGGGACCACTAGTTGTGACCTGTCAGAGGCCACCAATGCTGGAAAGCTGTTGTCACTGCCTTGCTGAATTAATGAAGCATTCTTATTTTTGTTCCAGTGCTATGAAGTTTTACTGCTCAAAACCATGATGATGTAGATGGCAATAGGTGCCTTCAGCCAAGCAGGCAGCAGTGGGATGGGCAAGGACTGGCTCAGCAGAGAGCATGGTTCTGCTTCAGGGGAGGTTTGAGCCATACCCGCAAAGCAGACAGAGGCCTCCTCTGGCCTGAATTTAAAGCTGAGAGGATAGAGAAAACCTCACCTTATGTGATTTAAAACTATGCTACTCAAAAAAAACCCCAACCTGTTTTGCATCTCTGACTTTCATCAGTGAAGGACTTGACCCAATAATTTTAACCACAAGAGTTTTTACTTCTAAACAGCTTTAGATAAAAGCTGTAGGTTATCAGAAGGGTTGAATCGTGTCTGTCAATCTGGCACTTTTTACAAACATGACATTCACTTAAAATAAATGGAGGGGATTAAGTTCCATGACCCTGTATATACTGGATGAATAATTCATCCTGCAGTATTTCAATCAGAGGAAATGAACACCAAAATCTAAACATTCATAATTAGGAGTGCGAGAACCCCATGGTGTTTATGGATTTTTGAAACCCTTAGAACTTGTTTTAAGTGCAGAGTTTCTTGAATCTGGTTTTTAACTTTTATAAATATTTTTTTTCTTAATTTAAACCATTGCTTTTCAAGGGAAATCTAATTTTTTAAAGCAAACAAACAAACATGTAGTTCTAACTGAACAAGAACCTCTGCTGTGCAAGTGATCACGGTTCCTGTTTGAAAGAAGTTACTGTCCGGCTTCTACAAAGACCGGGGAGAAACACTTGCTCTGAATTGCTGCTTCTATCAATGGTTTGAGACAACTGATGGAATAAGTATTTCCAAATTTTAGAGCTTCATTCAAAAACACGATCTCCCGAGAATTCACAAATTCAGTGAAACATGTTCTCACAGAGACCTGCAGATCAACAGTGGTTGGGTCAGGATCACAAGTTGGGTCTGGTGCCTTTGTGCCAAGTTACTGCCGATACACACCAGTCCCAGTGAAAGGAATACCCAGGCCAGAATTCAAATCCAAGATGGATATAAAGTCTTGCTCTAGGTCACATAAAATGATGCTGCTGAAACAAATGGACTGCATGTATTTTCACCAGTGAAGGAGTTGGTTCAGTAGTTTTAATGGAGGGAATTTTTAGTTTTAGACACATTAGGTGTGATACTAACTAGAGACAACTTTTGTTGTCATTTTCAGTCTGTTTGGGATTTGAGACACAGAGGGTGTGGGTGGATGAAAAGCACATCTAGAAGCAAGCTTATGTGGAATTGTCTTTGGAACAAGTAATTTCCATTAGCTGTTTGGACTCCTAAAAGTCAGAACAGTTCCTTTCCAAAACAAAGGTAACCACCACACACACCTTTATTTCTGTTATGAAGGCTATCCTGGTATAATGTGTCATACAGCTTCAGCCTCCTCTCTCCTGCATAGTAAGGAGAGACAGGGCACAAGACTTCTGAACAAACTTCCCAATCAATCCATGTCAGACAAACTACCTGACCCTTTTTTTTTTTTTTTTTTTTTTTTTGCCTTGGTCATGTTAATATCAGAGAAACAGACAAGCTAGATTCCACTTTCAGACATCATGGTATAAATCCAAATTCTATATTGTAATTAACTTATATTATTTTGGTTTGTTTCATCCCCTTCTCTACTTTTCTGTCTCTTACTTTTGCTTGCTAGATATGTTTTCTCTCAGGATCAAAATTAGACCGTCTCCTGTGATCCCTTCCTACGTGGCTTCTAAATGTTTCAGAAAATGACCCAGAGTCATAGCGTTCAAAATCACAGACCTGTATTTATGTTATTTATCATTAATAGCAATAATACAAATTATCTAATTTCAGGTTTACATGAATACCAATGAGAGCAGATTTGATGCCACAGGTGGATGCCACCTCAGTTTTAAAGTTTAAGTGTCAAAATAATATAAATTATTCTTATTTTAAAGTTATTATTTGCAATTATTTGATTCACTTGCCCACTGTAATGTAATACTTACAATATTTTATTAAATAGATAATTTATTGCATTGACTAAGGGTGCATGTTTTGTAGAAGTATTCCAAATGTCTAGGGGAAAAAAAAAAGTGTTTCAGGAGAAACGACATAGGCTTCAAGCTCGAGTTACCTAATTCACCAGCCCTAATGGGCTTGGACAGTGACTCAGCCCAAACTCCCCTGCTGGAATCAGCAGAAGTTCAACTGTGTCAAGACTTGGGGAACACTCCTCTGGTTAATAAGGTTGCTGTTTCATTTGTATTTCTCAATTCTAACACCGACTTGGATGAAATGAATCCTTCCTGTCCTTGGATCAGCAAGCTCAGCGCGTTGCCTTGATCAGCACGGAGCCTTTCCCCGAGAGCAAATGAAACAAATCTGCAGAGGTATATCACAGCCGTGTTACAGACAGCAACAGCTCCCCAGCAGAGTGAAGCACTGGCCGCAGCTTTAGCTGCAAGGACAGTACCGTGGCTTCGCAGACAAACACCCTCCTGCTGCTCGTTTTTCAAAATGAAAAACTTAAAAGTTTCTGAAAACACTGAATCTTTTCTGAATGCCCTGAAAACACAGTCTCAAAGTAGCTACTGCAGAAGTAATTTTTTCCACAGCAAGTGAAAAGCATAGCAGGGAGCAGAGCTGAATATCTAGTCCTTCAATGAGAAGAGCAAATTACCTTAAAAACCCAGAGAATATCTCATGTTCTTAGTGACATGCACATAATCAGTCAAAAAGGTTATGGCAACAAGACTAGGAGCAATCAAACACAAACTGCAAACGTAAAGGAAGCAAACATGCTAAATCTCCCTTTTTAATTGGAGGTTAAATAATTTATAAATCAAACCAACATATGGAATCCCAGGGGAAGAGTAAACAAATTTTCCAAGTAAAACATCAGCAGCAGGTCTGTAATGGAAATCTCGTTTAGGAAAATGGCATTACCTAAAGATGTAAGTAATACAACTATGTCTCTTTTAAGGTTTTAAAATTAATAACCTTAAATAATATTTTGGTTGAAATTGTAGTTAACTAAACTAAAACTAAATTCTGAAGGTGCTATTGAGTGCTACAGCATCAATGGGAAAAATTACATGATCCTACAAACACTCATTCAGATCAGTGCTCCACTAAAATTAGATCAGTGTCCTGCTAAAATTAATGTGCCTACACAGGTAAATCAGAATTACCTAAAGAAGAAGGATTACAAAAGTCAGCACCAAGTAAATCTCTCCAGTTTATGATAACACCTTTTATTAAAAATCTTTTTAAGAAAAATGTAATAAAATTGCTAAGCTGCATGTGAATCACCTAGTCAGAGCTGACTCTGCAAATCACTTTGCTGTCTTTTTATAATGCTGGAAAAAATTCTTGCAAAAATCTTTTCATACTAGACTATATATCCATATTCTTAGATGAATTAAGTTGTGTTATTGAACATATTCCCCCTCTGATTTTCTATTAATTTCACTGCAAGCAGAAAAGAATAAAACAGACTCTGAAAAATGAGAACATTGTAATTAAATGATATTGACATCCAAAAAATGTTGAACAGCAGGGGAAACATTTTGAAGATAGGATATTGCTTTGAAATATATGCATTTATTTTCAAGAAAGACTGAACAGAGGAAATACATTGGAATTGAGGAGCTTTTAAAATCATACATGGGCAAGGGGTTTACTATCATTCTGTGGCTCGCCTGAGCTTGAGTGATTCCCAGAGACTCAGCTTTGAAAAATGGAAAGAGACCTTTGGAAAATGGGAAATTACCATATTTTTCTTTCACTGTAAGTGGTACGAAGCAATGCTGGTATTCTAGTTGAAGTCACAATTAAAACAAGAGTTATTTGCATGCTTGAGTGCCTTAAGACTCTGAACGTAGTTACCCAATCCTATACAGTGTCTCTTACAAAGATGCCATTTTCTTTATAGTTATTTCTTCTGTTACTAAATTCAATGCATTACAATGTACTGCATGAGAAAATCACACTACTTCCTTCTAAAATAATGTTCATTGCCTTAATAATGAGCAGATCCCATTCCCCATGGTTAATGTGCTTTTTTATTAACTTAAAGTTGTTTCCTTTCTTATAGGCATCCCCAGCTGCACTGAATAACACAGAAATCAGATAATATCAATTGAGTGTTTTAACTATAGTTGCGACATGCATCAAGATCACTCTTAATTATATTTTCTTATCAAATTTTAAATCTCAGCCTCTTCAGGGAAATAAAAACCCAGTTTTGGAAATAGTAATAGTAACTTGAATTTACACACCGTCACCAATCCCTTCCTAAAGGAGCCAGCGGCATTTTATGTCTTTTCCAAAACAAACTACAGCAGAAACAAAAGGAAAAAAAAAAAAAAAAAACACCTCATTCTCAGAGACTGAGGAATCCACTACAAAAACAACAGAGGAAAAGAGAGGTAGAAGAAAAAGGCACGATGGAGGCAAGGCAAACAGAGGTTGTTGTAAAACCTAAGCATGCTCCTAGGGAAAAGCCGGAGGAGCAATGGTTTCCAACGTTTCTTCTGAAGAGGAATGGAGTTAGATGATTTTCACAGTGAAGTGCAATCTACCACATAGAGCACACCAAGAACACTCTAATATGTCTACCTAAAATGTCTCCCAAACATAGATTATTGTGCAAGGTCTGTACATTACTGAATGGTTGCTTTCCATTCATACTCCAGTTTAGGAAGGATGATATACACGGAAGTCACTGCCTTTCCAGCAAAGGTGCTGGATCTTGAATTATATTCTATTATTTAACAAACCTCACCATAAGACTACCTCAAAGTGGAGTTGAAAACAAATCCTATTTGCTGTGAGCACAAAGCTTGATTTTGACGATGACACAACTTGAGCCTCCCTTAGACAGATACACTGTGCTTATGAGGACAAAAGAAAAGCTCAGAAAAAAAATTGTGCCATATAAGCAAACTCCCTTGAGTAGGAACTAACAACAGATTCTCATAGTTGTGTAACAGATTTGCACAATAATTTCCCCTTTGGTATTTTGGCAAAATCTGGAGTCAGGCAGGGCACACATGGACATTAAACAAATTAATACACTGAAAGGAATAAACATTTGTTCTTTCTATGCTGGTGGTTAAAACTATAATGTACTAGCAAAAGGTTCTATGAAAAACGCCATCTTAATATATTTAGCAATATATTGTAATTTCAATATGGTATTATTTAAATCAAACTGGGTTTGAAAGAAGATTAATGGAGACAGAGACATCAAAGGGATGTTTGATGGCTAGAAGCTAGGCAAATATAGGGTCAAACTGGGCAAGTCCCTACTTTGTCCTCTTTAGGGAGAGCCAAAACTGTTGTCCCCTTTGTCTAACAAATCTCTGATGCTGCAGAGGCAATTACTGGGAAGCTGGTAAATTAACGAGAGTGAAATCTCAGCCCATCTATTATCAAATGCTCACGGTAATTATGACTAGGTATGTAGACAATTTCTGAGAGCTGATAAATTGCCACAACAGAAAGATTCAGACACACCATACAGTCTTTATCTATTTCCCACTCTACTGCAAGCACCAGAAGACAGAACAGATCAAGTCCTATCTAATCCCCCTGCCCCTGGCACTCTTCTCCTTAGCTGTGATAGGTATCTCCCACCACTCTCCAGTCCCTGGTCCTGTTTGCCACAGTGGAGCTCCTGGTGGGTTGGGGCCCTTTGAGCAGAGGGTGCTCAGAGTGCAGTTTGAGTGTCGTCATACCATTCACTCACCTCTCTGACTTTCTTTATTAGTTTCATCCGGGTGGAGTGCCCTGAAGCCATGTGGGTTGGTGGGCAGGGCACTGTGTTTTGGCCGTGGAAGCAGGTGGCCAGTAAGAGGCAGGTCTCACAAATGGGATTCGAATGGGGTGCCATCCAGATCACCTGGGAAGGAATCGGGTGCATGTAGTGGGATCAGCTCATGCCCCTCACCCACAACATGCAATGACATGGATGCCTAGACCTCGAGCAAGCCATCTTAGTGACAGTATTTTAGTAACAGGCACTGGTCTGAAGATCCTCATGAGAGTGACACAGAACCGGTCTCCAAGCCAAGGTCTGAACCGCTGCACCAGAGAGGAACTCTGCTAACAATTCTTCTAGGTACTACGGCAAGAAAGCAGGTAAGTACCTCTCCTCAACACCTTCCCACCCCCAGGTGTGAGTGAGGAGCGGGAGGTCCGGATTTCCATTGCTGATGGATTGTGCACAGACCCATAGAAATCCAACTGCCTGAATCCTGAGTTAGAATATAAGATGCCAAATAAGTAATCTGCTACTTAATTTTTTTCAATAAATAATCTGTGTAGGATGGTCATGTAATTGGCCATAGCATTTAAGGTTGCATTTTCATCTTATTCCCCAAAAAGTTACCGTATGTTGTGGGTTCTAAGCACTGCCGATAAAAACAATTGCAGATGCTTTGGCCACCACATATACAGTTCATTGTTCATCTACAATCAAAGATCAGGAAGTAAATATTTACATTGCCCACATTTTCTGTGCAAATAATTGTCCAGAATTGCACCCACAATTATTTGCAATCACTTGCCCTAAAATGGAGCCTTCCCTTTATGTGTTTACAGCACATGGAGCTCATGACCCCTAATCAGAACGCAACCAAAGGACAGGGAGTGCTGTCCCCAGCAAAGCCAAAAACTCAAGCCGCTAACAGCTGATGAAGTTCAGCAGAGACAGAGGTGAAGCAGTTGCTACTTTGGGGTCTGCCCAATATGTCAGAGGAAAACTTGACTCAAACCATGTTAACAAGCCCCTCTGAATTAGGAGGAGTGTTTTCAGCAACTCTGCTAGGTCTGAGATCAGGCCTCTGAATAACGTTCCTTTTTTCAGGAATGAGCTTGCAATAACCACTTGCTCTTAGACCCCCCAGTTACAAGCTTTTTCCCCTTAATGAGTATCAGCTCCCTTGGCAATGTGCACATCTGCTTCCTGTAATGCACACAGAAAATAATTCTGAAAAAACGTATTTCTATAGATATTTGCCTCTCAACAAATTGCACAAAGATACGTCATCTTCTGCATCTTCATGCATGTGTAAATACAGACCACAATTTTTTTTAGTTTGCACATTCATGATGTTAGTCCAGAAAGTCACAAGCATCAGATGTCTGAAAAATGCATTTTAAATATGATACATATTTATTAAATGTTTTCATTTCAAATGCAGGGTACAAATGGGGTTGGTTTTCAGTGATTTCACCTTTGTTTTTCTTAATGCATCTGTCAGTATAAGTTGCCTAATGCATAAAATACTCAGAATATTCATCCTCTGTATTAATAATATAATTATCTGTAGAAGCCATCCCCCCAACACCACACTGAATGTGCCTCTCCATAAAAATACTACAATATAACTGAGCTCTGTATGAAATGTGTATGATCCAAAACTGTCGAGCTCTTAGAAAAATCTATTTTCCTTTTCAGTTTCTCTGATTCACAGCTGATCTGTCTGCAAAGCTGTATGACAAATTTGTGAATATGGTGCACGGGGAAAATATAATGCAATTCCTTACAATAAATGACAACCTGGGACATCAGGTAATTAAAAATGAATAGAAACTTGACAAGGCATCTATTTGATTTTTCTGGGGAACGTTTGGTACACAATCACAATCTGCCAGAAAGAGCTTTCAACTCCCCAAACCCAAATACCAAACAACGTTGCAAACAAAGGCCCCAGAGACACCAGGAAATTCATAATACTTAAAGTGAAAAATGTCCTACATCCAGCAGTTCAGTTTCGCGTTGTGAGTGCTTATTGCTGAGGCAAAAATGTGAAGTCTTCTTTTGTGGAGCCCTTTCCTAGGCCAAATTCCCACTGATGTATGGGGCAAGAGGCGAAATACAGCCATTTAAATCCATCAAAGAGGTCAGCCTTGGCTGTCAGCTGACAAGTCTGGGAGGTCAGTAAGAGTTTTGCCTGAAAAAAGCCTACAGGATCCCTTGTATTAAAACAAATGTGTATAATTTAAAAGGAGGGATCAGATAAACATAATTTTAAAGTACAGAAGACCTTGTTCTTTGAGCTCAATTTTTCTAGTCTTTCTCATGCAGAGGGTGTTTCCAGAGAATTTCTTCAGAAGTAAAATATTATCTTCCTCGACTAAGACTGGGGAACAAGTCCTTCACTCGCCTAGTAGCTATGGAACTATTTGCAAACTGTGTACAGATGAAAATTGAATGTTGCTTGTGTTTAAAATGAATACCTGATATTTGTTAGAAACAGCAGAATTCCTTATCACTCACAAAAAAATCCTTTGATAATGTGCTTCAGACCACATTCCCTCTGCTCCTGTTGTGTAATTGGAAAGCCTAGGTAAAACACACACGCTTGATTCCCTGCTGCTCCACTCCTCTTGTAGGCGCCTCTGACTTTGGCAATACGGACATAAAACTGGAATATTACAGAACAGTCACTTCTCTTCTTTGAGGGAAACCTGCTGTCTGCCTTCTTAAGACCCAGTTTTTGTAATGAGCTTTGCCCAGAGGAGATGAGGAAAATAGCATTTACCGTTTACCCTGAAGTCCAAAGACAGAGCCTGTTTCACTGTAGTCCTTCTGGCATATAAATTACAGCTGTGGGTTCCCCATTTTTCCACCATTCCAGATACCCCTCTGATAGATTTGCACAAACCAACCAATGTTCTCTCCTGTCTCCTGCTCCCCTATTTACACCCAAAGCAGTACACATTGCAAGCGACTATCAAAAGATCCAAGGACATCAGAAACTTTTGGTGAGACTTTACTGTCACAATCTGTCACCCCATACTCACTGCGCTTCAGCAAACAGACAGCTAGTAAATCAGTGCTACATGCAGCAAGAATTTGGTTTATAAATTTCACTTTGCACCTGGTTGGAACAAATCTTTTGGCAAAATGAATGTGGCAAAAACTGCAGAAAATCACATTTCCACATCCTTATCTGACATTATTTTTTTCTGAATACATTCTTAATTAGCAAGGTAGTAAACTTGTGACAGATGAAGCAATTAATGCACATGTGAATGAATTCTCTGGCAAGCCAGTCTGAATAATATGTGAATAGACTGCTCTTTACATTAGAACTTTCCAGAGCCAGATTCTATTTACCCATATTACTACAGTGAAGAAGCAGGGGGGAATCTTCTCTGTGTCTTCTTTTTAGTGAGCAGGGTTCTGAAAACGACCTTTTGGATAAATACTTTTTATCTTTTCTGCCCTTTTAAACTCTCTGGACAATGTATTTTGATAAATTAATTCCATTTTATTAATAGAAATTTGCTCCATTTTTAAAAAGCAAATATGTTTAAATTACATTTATCAGGTGATCTTTCAGATTGAACAAAACTTTAAAGTGAGACTGGTATTGACAGTAGGACAGTGATAAATTATGAAGATGAAAGCATAAATATTGAAAGGGTGAAAAAACATTAAAAAGAAGTTTCCAACACCAGCATTGAAAATACCCCGATTTACATAACATTGTTCCTCAACATGTCTGTTGAGATTCCGACAGAGGCAATGGTTTCTAGCCTATGAGCCGGATCCTGTGACTATTTCAGCAGAATCTTGTGCAGAAGGCCCAGCCTGGAGCCTAAGACAACCCAGCCGCAGCACAGCTGTTCTTAACAGTATAATGACAAGCTATTTCCATCATTTTTTGTAAGACTGCTAACACTTTGTTTCGTTTTTAAAGAAAATTGTGGAAGAACAAATATTGACTCTAATTCTATCTTTAACCATACAGTCATGGCTGTACTACAGTGCACATCATTTGTGATATGAAATGAACAGAATAATAATAGGATAACAGGAAAATGTAATACAAATCAAATAGGACAGCACTGAGGGCAGCATATTGTTTGTAAGGCAATATATATATTTTGGGGCCTACAATATTTCCCACTCTGCTTCATTCACCTCTTTGCGTGCATTCCCGCAGTTTGCACTCCACATCTTGAATTTGAAAGGGTCTGATTCAGCTACCCTCAGCACCAAACACGAGCTACAAAAGTCTCCTGGACATGGAATCCAAAACCACGCACAGAACTTGAAAAATATGTCCAAAACCTCTGTCTTTGAATGGGAACACGCTAAACAGAGATCGCGGTTTTTCCTCGACTTCGTTATAAGCGTAACAAATGAATGGCCGGGAAGTCAAGGTATCGAGACGCTTCTGATAACGTTTTGAAAGGTTTCCATCACATGGAAGAAAGTTTTCAAAACCTGTGCTTTCCCAACGAGTAACAGTTGAGACTTTTATAGCTTTTCGCCTGGCATGGGATTTGATTAGCAAGCACAAAGATTTAGGCAGAGATTTATTAAGTAACATTTATATTGTGTTGTAATTAAAACGTAGGAAATTCGCCGTCTACTTAAGCGTTTAAAAATGCTTAATGTAGGAAGCAATTACACCTCATTTTCAAATTATTCCCCTGCCTGCAGAGCACGCTGCGGGCAGGGTGAAACGCGGCTTGGAGGGCGGCGGCGGGACGTGCCCGCTCACACGGCCCGGCCTGGCCCGGCCCGGCCCGAGGCGGGGCCCGGGGCTGAGCCCCGGTGGGCGGCGCGGTGGGGGCCGGTGGCCGGGCGGCTCGGCGGGCGCGGGCCGGTGCGCGGCGATTCTCGAGTGTCTGCTGGGCGGGCTGTGCCGCGGCGGCGGGGGCAGCGCCGGGAGCCCGGGGCGGGGGGATGAGGGCGCTGCCCGCCCCGCCGGGAGAAGGGCGGGCTGGGGGCTGCCAGGGGGCTGCCGGGGGGCTGCGGCGGCTGTGCCGAGGCGGGAAACGGCGAGAGGAGCGGAGGAGGGAGCCAGGCTCTTCCCCGACGTCGCCCGTCTTGGCGGACTCGTTTGCAAACCAAAACCGAGGGAAGGCCGGCACCGGCCCCGGACCGAGAGCGGCAGCCCCGGGCAAGGGCCACAAGCCCGAGGTCGAGCTCAGGGGCCCTGTGCATCACCGCCCTCCCCACCCTCTCTCTTTACCTGGCTGTACTTGGCCTCCTGCTCCAGAGAGCTCTTCTCCAGCCCGTTCACGGCGTGCTGGGCCGGGGGGGGGAAGCTGTTTCGGCCCAGGCTGCTCCATTCCTCCACCTTGGGGCTGGGGTACGGAGAGGTGTCGCTCACTGTTGGGAAACACGGGGAGAAATGGGGGTTAGGAGCAGCGATCGGGGTGCGGAGCACTTTGCTCCGGGCTGGAGACGGCTCCCTTTCCCCGCGGGACTCGGTCCGTGGGGCAGAGCTGAGAGGAAGCCTGTCCCTCGCCCGCTACAGCTCGCTGAGCCTCCCGGGAGCCCCTGGAGAGGGTGGTAACGCGGGGAGGGAGTCGGGTCCCCCCGTGCAGCCGGTGGCAGCGATGGCCACCCGAACTTGGAGCTGGCCGAGTCGCTTGTCCCCGCGTCCCTGCACTGACGGGATGGAGCGGCCCCCCGGGCTCTTGTTCCCGGGACCTCCTAAGGGGGATTTACGAACACCGCCTCGTGTGTGTATGTGCGTGAGTCTGTGGACAAACGATACCCCCTATTAGAAATAACCCTGTCACGGCTGCAGATGAACCAGGCATCAAACCAGTTTGAGACGAAAGAAAAACAAGAAAACAAAGGAAACAAAACACAAAAGAAAAAAGAAAGGGGAAGGAAAAAAAAAAAAAAAAAGAAAATAAAATTAAAAAGGGAGGAAGAGAAGAAAGAGGAAAAAAAAGGGTAAACGTCCTGTTAGTTACACGTGCATCAGCCACGGCACGGACGGGAATACCGGCTTGTTTTGCAGGCAGGCAAATTCCGCGGGCCCCACCGGGGCGCCCGGGGGGACACACGGCTCCCCCGCGCCCGGCGGCCTCGGAGCCCACGGGCCCGGCGGAGCCGCCGTGGGAGCGAGCTTCCCCCCGCACCACCCCGCCCGGCCCCTCGCCGAGGCTGGGGAAAGGCACAAATCTGAAGTTGTCTTAAGAAATTGAGCTCTCTCGGTGAGCGCCCTTTTCTGCTGATCTCACACTTTCCCATGAATAGGGGCTTCCTTTCCGTGTCAGAGAGGTCAGTTTATCCTATAAATCAAGGGCGAGCAGCCCCCATCTGCGGCATCGGCCGCTCAGCAGCCCCGACGCTCTGCTGGGAAGGGGAGGGGGGAGATTCTACACTGCAGAAAGATGTGTGCAGCTCCGAGGGCTGAGGGAGACGGGGCAGACACGGAGGCACACGGCAGTACCGTCAGAGGCCGGCCTGCCTGCCAATGTGGTGTTAATAAAAGAGGAACTCACTAAAAAAATTCTCCATTTCTCATGTGATTGTAATGTTCGCATTCTTCTTAAAGTCCATTGCCAACACTACCTCTCCCCAGCACAGAGCAGAGATTGCCAGGCGTGTATTTGTTAAAGTCGATTCAGAAATACATTTGTTTGTGCCAGTGTGGTCTGGGGGTACAGTTATGTCGTGAAGTAGAGGGCGAAGAAGGACAAAACTTACATATTTTTGTATGCAAGAATATAAATAAAACACACTTGTGTGTATGTGCATTGTTTGAAAAAAAATACCACGTTTCTGAGAAAAAAACAAGAAAATTATTCTGCAATGCCTAAACGATCAATTTGCATTTGAAGTGCTGCTGGAACCGGATTGTTGCCGTTAAAAACTCAATGAAAACAGAAATCACAGCCCCCCCGCCCCCCCTCCTCCCCCCCCCCCCGCTAATTGGGAGGGAAGAGTGGGACATAGAGATCGCTGTAGGCGAAGGTTATTTTAAACTGTTGTTTTAACCACATTCACTGTTAGTTCACTGGCAGAGACCGAAATGGAAAAAATGTCCCTTTCTTTGCAGCAAAGCGTAGCAAGCGCCTGGGAGACGCGACGCAGTTTCCAGGCAAAGAAGCAGAAAGAAGGTGTAAGGGATAAAAGAAGGAAATCTTGGGGGGTTGGTTTTCCCGGACCACCGCTTCGGAGGAAAATAGAGCATCAGAATGAAAGCAATTAGGTGACATTTGAACTTCCTGCCGGAGCAAATTTGGCCTGATTGCGAACAGTAGAGAAAATGGACTTCTCGGTAACGCCAAGGCGGCGCCTGTGACCGGAGGGCGGCAGCGAGCCGGGGCCGGGGCCGCCGCTCCCCGGGCCCTTCCCTCTGGCCAGGGTCGCCGCTTCTCGGGTCACAACGGCAGCGGTGAAGACGGTAGGTACCGTCTGCAGATCCGCCTGCAACCCACACCGGGACCCCCCCGCGTCCCGAGGCACATCCTCCGGTAAGCTCCGTGCACGGCTCGGGCTGGGGAAAACGCGAGCGGTTTCCCGAGGCAAACCACGAACCCTCCTTTTCACCCCCGGAGAGGAAGGAGCCCAGGAGTAGGGGCCCGAAACGCTCCTGCCCTGCCTGGCTGCCACTGCGGCCCCGGGTCCCCCCTCACCTTGGTCTGTGATGGACCGGATCCCCAGGATGTCCGTCACCGAGTGGGAGGACGGCCACGTCCTGGGCATGGCCATGGTGCTGGGGATCGCTGGCACCCCCGGAGGGGTGGGCACCTTGGCTCCTGCAGCAGCGATGGGGCTGGGGTAGGAGTAGATGTGGTTGTAGGGTAGAGCGGGCTGTGGGGGCGGCTGGTGCTGCTTGTAGGACTCGTAGTGACTCTGCTGAGACAGGTTCCCGATTTTGTTCCGGAGGATGCGGCTGATGGAGCTGACCGACGGCACGTTGTACTTGTCACACACGCCATCGGCCAGCAGGCGATCCCGGATCTCCCAGGCGAAGATGCCCGGATCCCTTTGTTTGTAGGTCCGGATATGTTTTACCACCGTGGGGGTGGTGACCCGAGGCTTGCTGCCTCCGATAGCCCCCGGTAGGATGGAGCCGGTCTCGTTGTAGCGAGCCAGGATTTTGCTGACACAGCCGTGGGAAACGCGGAGCTGCCGGCTGATGTCACACGGTCTGATACCCAGTTGCGCCAGTTCCACAATCCTCAGCCTGATGGCATTGGGCAGGGGTCTCCCGTTGACAAACACCCCCCCGAGCTGGTTCACTTCCCCGAAGGCAGGTTCTGCAAGCAAACGCACAAACACACTCGTCGGACACGGCGAAGGGCTCCGAAGAGGGCGACTGAACTGCTCCTCATCACAAGGCAGATGTCACAGTTCTGGGACCCCCCGGTGACTCCACGCACGCTTCCTTATAATAGTGGGATGCCCCCAAAATTGAAGGGGGGGGGAGGGGGAGAGAAAAAAAAAAGGGCGAGAGGAAAAAAAAAAGAGAGAGAGGAAGGAGGAAAGAAAGGAAAAAAATTCGTGGCAACAAATGTCGGAGCTCTCTGGACTGTGCATCAAGCATATTAAAAAAAAACATTCCACAGATGAAAAACGAGATCGCCCCAACAGACAAGTCAGCTTTATTGCCATAGGAAGAAAAAGAAAACGAAGAAAAGAAAAAGAAAAGAAAAATATTTTCAAAGACGTGGGGGAGGGGGAGGAAGGAAAAGTAGTGGAGGAAATTCTTTTACATCTTGGGAGAGGCAAGGGCAACGCGGTGCTTCTGAGTCGCGACTAACTTTTTAAAGACCGTTTCTGGTGCTGTTAGCGCCTCTCGCTTAACAGCACAATTACACCAGGCTGTAAAACAAACGTGCTAAAATGTTAACCGCTAAGATCGGTGTCAGGAATAATATACAACGTGCCACAGTCTCCAGCCATCCACTCGGCTGCGATCCTGCCTCGCACTCCCCTAATAACATCAATAATAAACCGAGCAGTCATTAGTTTTCTCTCTTCCCTGCTCCTGACCCTTAACGTGTTCTTACAACTTGTAGGAACACGAGAAAAGTCAATAAGGGAGCTGCGGCGGCGGCACATGACGGCGCACGGGTGCTCCCCCTCTCTTGACAGCACTTGAACCCTCCTGCAGCTCCCAGCCACTTACCCATTCCTCCGAGCGGGACACCTCTGGGGCTGCCCTAAATCCCGAACGGAGACCTACGCCCAGAGACAGGCTCCGGGCCTCCTGCGCTCCCGGCTGCACTAGCCCCTGAGGCTCTCTGGTCGCCACCGAGGAGGTAGCAGGGGCGCGAGGGAAAAAGGGCCACAAGGAAATCTGCTTCCCGGCGAGAGAGCCTTGACTTCTGCATTTCAACCTCAGGGCAACGTGGGCAGGGCTGGGCTGGGCCGGGCGCCACCGCCCACCGCGCCCCCGAGCCCGCCCCCGGGGGCGGCCCCGCCGCCCAGCCGCCCTCCCAGTGGCCAGGGGCGATGACGGACAGCGCGGCGCTGGCCGCCCTTCCGCTCTCCCTCGCGGGCGCGCTCGGCACCTGGGTCCCCGCTGCCCTCGAAGTGGCCATGCCGTACCTGCCCGGGGTAAGTGCAGGTGGTGCTGGGGCCGTGCTGAGCGGGGCTGGCAGGGCGGCGGGGCACCCCTCGGTCGGGGGGGTTCCACGCAGCCCCCCGCAGGACCGGGCCGGGCCCCCGCACCGCCCTCCCCGGCCCTTCTCCCAGCGCAAGCGGCCCGGGAGGATGGGGGGGGGTGGGGGGGTGGGGGGGTGTGTGGGGGGGGTGTGTGTGTGTGTGTCGTCGGGGCTCGCAGAGAGGTTCCCCCTTTCCCTGTCGGAAGCCGAGCGATGTCGTGACACACACGGCTTTGCCCATGCGGGAGACAAGTTCTTCCTTGTGTTCCGTCGCGTTGTTATAATAAAGCACTTTTGCGCTAACAAATATTTCACGGGTGTTGTAGGAGCAGGCTGGGAGCGGTGGGAGTTGAGTCATTTTTGGTGGAAACCACAAACCGGTAGGGAAATCAGCTGCAGCTTCGCTCGCCCCGGGAGGGGACGGGACGGGACGGGACGGGGTTTGCGGCGGCCGTGCATCGCGACGCGGATATTCTCCGGCATCAGAGACCGGCTTCGCTTTTGGTTTAACCCCCCCACTGAACATTGCACTGCGCTTGGCTGTAAAATGTCAACGCCTCGCAGCTGATTTCAGCTTTACCAAAAACACTGCTATATATTAACTGTTAAAAGAAAAACTGACAAATCTGGTAGGAATTAAAGTATGTGTGGGTCACGGCGTGTTTGTGTATGTGGGAGAAGTGTTTGGTTTGGCGGTAGGTGTATGGATCCTGATCTGTGAGCTTGTGTCTGTGCCTCTTACATACATCCCACGTACATCATGTTGCACACAGAGATCATGGGCTTCCCAGCTCCAATCAAAAATTTGTCGTGGGTTTGTTTGTTTGTTTGTTTTTTCCCTGAGATTCTCTTTTGTTTGCTTTGTTTTTAAATAGAGTCTCGAAGGTACAGGCTCTATAAATTAAATTAAAATGCGAAAAGAAATAATGCGGTGACCGGAGTGCACGAAATATCAGCGAGTAAAATATGAAATTGATATCGCTGGTGTGCATAAACCCTGTATAAATACTATTTTAATTGAAATGATTGTAAAATATTTTTAGAAAAAGTCAGATTAATTTAGCTAGATTTCAGAGCCTGCACATATCGCAATGGGCGTACGTAGTTAGGAATAAGTAGGATGTTGCAGGAGATCGCCCAGAAATTGATGGCATGTTGTAGACGTTTTGGACGTGGTGGAAAGAAGGCGATCGTGGCTCTTTCGCAGGTAGCTCTTTAGCTGATCGGAATATCGGCGGATACTTCTGTTTCCTCCACATGGATTTTTTTTTTTTTTTTTTAAACAAACGAACAAAACAACCCAACAACAACTTTTCTATGGCAGTTTTGTAGTTATTTCAGAAACTTGAGTTGCCCGTTCAATAATATCACCGTTGTAAGTCGTGGTGCTTCCTCAACCTAGATGAAGTTACCTCTGGCAAAGGGGAACACCCCACACCACCACCACCCTCCGCGCATCGGCCGAGAGCGCTGGCGAGCCGCGCAGGCAATGCTCGCAGGCATTTGCTGAAGCCGGAATCTTTTTCGCTGTTGTGAGCTGGACCTGCTTTGGATATTTTTTAGGCAGGAGGCATTGAACTAGCGGGACCCGGATCCAGCCTTTAATTAAGTTAATAATGTAATTAAACAATGGGAGGGGGTGCTCGTCCGTAAAACTTCCGATCCGCATAAACAGCGTGCTGCTTCCCGAAGCAGAGTCGCCAGAGGGACCCCGGGGCAGGCTGCTCTCCCGGCAGCCGTTCTTCCCTGCCCGCGCCCGGCCGCCTCGCACACGCGTTCCCCGCCGCTGCTTCAGCCCGGCCCGGCGGCGTGCGGCCGGGGGCCGTCTCCGGGCGCACGGCTGGTGTAAGCTCGGCCCCGCAGCTCCCGGCCCCGCTCGGCGCCCCTGCAGCTCCCCCAGGGTCCCTGGGATGCTCTGGCGTGACCTTGCGCTGCTCTCCCACGCTGCCCGGGCAGCTTCGCTCCCCATCTGTGCCTGTTGAGTTCACAGTTGTGCCCTTTTCTCCCCCCTCCGCCGTGTCCTCCAACCTGCCTGTTCCCCCTCCTTCCCTCTCCCACCCCTCCACCCCCGAGCCCGCCTCTGATCTCCTGGATATTTGGTTTCTTTCCCTGTCTCAATGTGTGTTCCTGATGTGGTCCTGTCGGAAAAGCTCGTTTACTCTGCTCGGGTCTCCAGTGGTTTAAGGATAATGTTTATCAGAAGTGAACGTGCTCAACTTGTTTCCATTCAACTGCTGAGTGTGGGCTGAAATACCAAAGGTCACATCTACAGTGAGTCGGTAGAGGGCAGGGGGAGCCGAGAGGAATATGAAAACATTGTAATATACAACAGCCTGTTGATCGCTTCTGACCTGCCTGGCAAAAAGATTAATTTTTTTTTTTTTTCAGGTAGGAAATCATTGAAGGATCGGAGGGGAAAGGCGACAAGGAGAAGAGGGCGGGGGGCGCGGGGTCGGGGCTTATCCACGCGGGGAAGGGCACGCGTGGCCGGGTAGGGGGCTCTCCCCGAGGTGCGGGCCTCTCCGCCGGCGGCTGCCCCGGCACGCACCCGCGCCCCCACCGCGGGGTCCTCCGGGTGGGCAAAGCAAAGCGGGGGGCGAGGGGGGCTGAAAGAGGAGAGGGCCAGGCAGCAGCCGGGTTTCCCCTCCCGCTCCTTCCCCCCGTGCCGCAGAGAGGAACCGAGCTGTGCCATCCCGCACGATGCTGCCGGAGCCCCGGGTGCCGGTAGCCGGTGTCTCTCGGAGGGCCACTGCCTCTGCCTGCCTCCCCCCGACACCGGGACATGGCAGAGGGGAGCTAGAGGCCGCTCCCCCGCCTCGCCCTTCCCTCAAACTCGGCTCTCTCGTCCTCTCTCCTCCACGAAACGGACTTGGCCTGAGTTGGCTGCAGCGAACCGCTGGTACGGCAGCAGCCCGGGTGCGCCGCCGGTACCGGCGAGGCGGCGGCTGGTAGCCCCTGGCTCCCGCCGCCCATGAGGGCCTTCCTCGCCGCTTCCCGGGGCCGGGGGGGCCTCCAGAGAGCGCCCAGCCGCCAGGCTCTCTTGAGCCCCTCCCGCAGCTGGGAGCGGGGTCCCGGCGCGGCGGCATCCCGCCCCTCCGGCCGGGCTCCGGTCTGGGAGGCGGCCGAGACCCCGGGCACCGCCGTGCTCACCTCGGCGTGCCCGGCTCCTGCCTCCCTGAGCCGCCCTCCGAGAGAGCCCGGCCTCCATGAGGGCCTTTCTGGAGGGGCTGCGCGGGATGTAGTGTCTCGCCGGTCCTCAGCTGCCTCCGCTCTCCCACTGTAGGAAGAAAGCAGCCAAATAAAACGCGGCGCACTCCACCAGCCCCTCTTTGAAACTGCTAATTTTTAAGGATTTTTTTTTTTTTTGAAAGGAAGCTAAATCCTTCTCCTTCCCCGAAGGGAGGAGGCTACTGAGGAGCAGCTAAGGCAGAAAGATGCTCATACGGCAATGCATTTTGTAAGTAGAAGCCTCCCCCGAACCTTCCCGAGAGACAAAGCCCCCCTCGTGTGTGTAGTCGGGTGGTCGGGTTTCTCGAGGTAGTGTGGGGAAGGTGTGGGTCTGGGGTGGCGGAGGCTAGAGCCACACAGACGTGGGGCAACTATCGAAGCTTCCCTGTCTTCCCCCCCCCCCCCCCCCAAGCTCCTGCCGCGCGGCGCAGAGCCGCGCAATTCCCCCCCCCCGAGAAGCCATGTGGGTAGTCTGGAGGGCAAAGAGCACCTTGGAGCCGGAGCAGGGGTGAGGGGGCAACGCTGTGGGTGTGTCGGAGAAGCTTTTGGACACCTCTGAAAGAAAGGCAGGCAAAAGTGGGTAGAGGCAGGTGGAAGGGCAGCGACAACATAGAGATAACCGTGCCTGTGGGTGGAGGTGACCCATTCCGGGGGAATGTGTGATGTAGAGAGAGATGAAAGCCACGGAGCTTTGAAACGAGGCTTTCGTTTTGCACAGAGCTATTCCTACACGAGGGCGTATAAATGCCCACGGGATCTCCCGGGATCGCTCCCATTTTCTGTGAGGCATGTAAGGAACCAAATTCAGACTGAAGGGGCCTTTGCGTATCACCGACGGCCACGTGCATTTCCTTATGCGACAGAATAGCTGAGCCCAGCAGGCTGCAGAGGGCACCTTGACTCGGCAGGGCACGGGATAGAGGTGCGAGGCCGGTCCCGGCTGCCCCGCACTCCCCGGCAAGGGAGTGAGGGAGTGGGGGAGAGAGAGAGAGAGAGAGAGAGAGAGAGAGAGAGAGAGATCCGCAGCTCCCGCTCCCCCTTCGAGCCTGCGGGGTCCAAAATACCCGGCCTGACCCCCAGGTCTCGGGTGTGCTGACACACCCGCGTAGCCTGGGCCAAGTGCACTTCTCACAAGCCTCCCCAGACGCTTTCTTGGAAGCGGCTGCGAAGGAGAGGGGGGATTTTCAGGGGAGATGCCCCCTTTAGCCAGTGTGCGGTCGCAGGCAGGGATCGCCGCCTCCCCGCAGCCCCCGAGCTCCTTGGGGGGCCCCGGCCCCCGCCCTCCCACAGGGGCAGGCCTGGCTCTCCACTTGCTCTCCCCTCTTCGGGGGAAAAAAGCTTTGTGGGAATGGTGCTGGGACCGTTGCCGACCCTTCGTTGGTAGATATCGTGTCTCTCACTGCTGCCCACTGCCTTATTTTAGCTCGCTAAAAATCACATGCTGATGCGCTTCCGTTCATGTACAAAAGGACTTGTGAATCAATGAGGGGATATTTTTACGTTCATTGAATTAATATAATACTCAAACGTGCATGGAAATACTCGCAACAACTCCAAAGCTCCCACAAAAGATTTTTTTTATTCTGCTCCGTCCTCAAACAAGCTGAGGGGTGGAGGGGCTGCAGTGCCATGTGTGAGTGTGTGATTTTAATTTTAACAAATTGATTTGACGTCAGGGACAAGACGGCGAACGAAAATGTAATAGGATGAAGTTTTGTTTAACAAAGATTCGTCGGATAGAAAGAAGTCATGTCTGAACATTTCCTGAATACTTACGAAGCAGTGACGGGCAAAACACAGTCAGGTCTTGGAGTCACCTTGGCGTTGGCAGACCCCAAAAGCTGAAGGGAAAAGGAACATAGCGAGAAATACGGGCGCAAGTCTTTTGAGTGTTGTGCTTTTGGGGCAAGGACGCAACCCCCTGCAACTCTCCTTCCTGCCGTGCAGTAGCAGGGAAGCTCCGTTTCAGCGGTTAGAAAATGTCCAGGCAGGGTCGGGTTGTCTCGGCGGCTTGGCCGGAGCACAAGCGCCTCGCCTGGGTTCGGGCAGCGGCTCCTCGGCGCCGGCGGGTTCCCAGCGCCCGGCCCGGCCGGGGCTGTCAGCCCCCGGGGGTGCTGCGGGGAGCCGCCCCCCGGCCTGGTGGCAGAAGGAGCTGGCAAGGTCTGTAAAAGCTCAGGCGACACGTGGCGAGTGCCTCCGGGCATTTGACCTCTTCCCAGGAGAGAGGAGGGGACAGACCGACCCGCCTGCCTTGTCCGGGTTGACCCCCCGTCTGAGGTCCGTAGTAGATCCTCTCCAGTGAAGGCCAGAGCAGGCGCCCGTAGTTTACGGGAGTACATCAAAGACGGATGAACAGGTGAAAGAAGTGTACAGTAGCGCGAAAATGGGCGAAGAGCCGGTGGTTAACGACATCCCCGCGGACGGAGCTTCTCCTCCAAACCCCGCCGCTCCTTCCTGTGCTGCCGAGCCCCGGGGCTGCCCCCCCAGCCCAGCCCAGCCCCCCGGGGCGGGGGGCGTCCCACCCGGCCCACGGCTGCGGTGCCACCGTCCTGCTCCTTCCACCCTCTCTTGAATATTCAGATCGAGGTTGGCAGATTTGGGGGGGGTGGGGGGTGGGGGGTGAGGGGGGGGGGATGTCTTAATGATGTGTTAGTTGCTTGGGCAGATTTAATAACTTTGCCGCCACTTGTTCTTAGCAACCCCTCTGGAAACCAGACAGTGTCTCATTAGGGCTTTCCTGGTGCAAACATTTGACTTGAATGAGCGGTGCTGAGTTAATTTCTCTTTGCACTAGGATTTGTTTAATGACATATAGGGAAATAGACAATTCTCATGGACCAGGCCATAAAGCTACAGAGGGCCAGATTTTAAAAGCATATTTTGTTCTAATAAAGCAATCAGGTTTTCATTTGTCACATGTTACATAAATTTAGAGTAAATGAAAAAAATACCTCTATTGTTCTGCATTAAATTATAGGAACCAATTGGGAATTCCTAGGCAATTTTCTCCATTTCTGCCTTCGCTTCTGCAACACCTCGTACCAGTGCCACCTACAGGAATAATTGCATTTTCGAGCTGCTTTCAAGGAACCAGAAACGTTTGAGAAACTCCTGGTAGCTCTGTCGTCTTCCTGGACGCACAGCAGAAAGTCTGTCTTCGAAAGTCATTGTTTTTCTCCGTGCCTTTCGTTCGAGACGGCACACACACACCCCGGAGCTCACCCGTGTGCAAACCCTCGCAGGCTCCTCTGTGCCGCCGCAGGTGGGAGCGGGCAGGGGACTCGCTGCAAGCCAAGCGAAAGGCAGCACTGTTTGTTCACGCCAGGCAGTGTTTCGGGGTGTCGTTGGGGGTGCCCCGCTCGGTGCCGGGGAGGGGGCCGAGCGGGGGGTGGCAGGCCGCCAGCTCCCGGTTCACCGGCGGGGCCCGGCACACCCGGGGCAGCGGGAACTGAGGAGCGCGGCGGCCCAGCGGCTCAGGGCGGTGCCTGCCTACCTCCTGGCTGTGCTTGTCCCAGAGGCAGCTACAAGCCAAGCGCGGCTCTGCCTCGCTCTCCCGCACATCTCGGGGCTCTACCTTCGTCTGGCGATTTATAACGAATGTCTCCGGAACTCCAGGGGAACAATAATGATCCCCTCCCTCGCCACTTTGGGCGGGGGGCGGGGGGGGTGGGCGCTGGGGACGGCGGGCAGCGGGCAACGGCCCGGGCTGCGCTCCCGCAGGTGCCTCCGCCGGGGAGGAAGTTTCTTCGCTTGACTTTGTGTCCGCTAATCCTTTACCACGGTTAAACCGGCCCCTTAAATATTTGTCTTTGGGACTGAACGGCGGTGGCGGTCCTTCCTGATCAGGTTTGAAAGCGCGCCCTTTTCCCCTCCATCCTTTCTCTCCGAGGGTTTTCAGTTCCTGTAGCTTAACGTGTGCATAAACCCTTTACCCAAAAATGTGGATAGGGATGCCTTCACCCTATGCATTATACTCGCTGATGCCCTGTTGCTCCTGGAAGGAGATACCTCCTCGATGACCTGATGTTCGTCTGCAGTCAAGATCATGGGTGGCTGCGACTCACGGACCGCGGCAGCCAGCCCAGGTGGCAACGGGGCGAAGGTGGGACACGCAGGGCCCGGGCGCTCCAGGATGGAGTCTGGGCTGCAGGCGTTTCCAGAGCAAACGGGCTTTTAGCGTTGTCTTCCAAAACCTCGTCACCCCTTGCTTTATATAGTCACAAAACACGGAGGGTTTGGGGTTTTTTTCCTGATAGGGTAGGAAATGCAATCATATTTATGAAAGAAAGCAAGCTTTTTGGCCTACGCTGAAGGATTTGTAACCATTTTAGTGTTTTAAAGCCTGCAGAAAACTCGACCGTTCCGGCTCTGGGGGTTTTCTTTCGTTGTGAAAATAAAACGGGAGAGAAAAAGAGAAGCGAAGCGAGCCGAGCTGCCCTTTCTCCGTGCCCCATCCCCTCCTGCCTTGCGCGGGTGAGCAGCTGAGCTCGACGCTTTGTCCGCGGGGGGACCTCGCCCCTCTCACCCCGCTCCCCAAAGGGCCGATGACGTTACTGATGCACGTGAAAAAAAAAAAAAATGATTTGCGACGTGAAATAGCAAAGACGTAATCGGGCGCGGAGCTCACTGTCGGTTGCTGGTTTTTTATAAAGTAAACGAAAATTTCTGCCTCCTCCCCCTAAAGTTTATTCGGTGAAACTCAGTGGTTTTTACACGGCTGATGCGGGGTCGAGCACTGCCCGTTCACACCACGCGTGGAAATGAAAGTGTCCTTTCACCCACGCTGCGTACCACGCAAGCGCCGGATTGTAATTGTCCCCAGCAGCCCGCGGGGCCGCTTCTCCGCCGAACGCCCGGCCCGGCTCGGCCCGGCCCGGCCAGGCCCGGGGGGGCGGGAGGGCTTCGGCCGCCCGCTCCCGCCGAGGGGCCACTGGCCCCGGCCGCGCAAAGCTCGGCGGACGCATTTTGCACCGGGACATCTCGATTTCGTTTGCAAAATATTTCTCTCTCGCAGCTGCGGTACAGTAACTGAGAGGATAAAACCCACCCAGTCCATTTACAGCGTTGAGACACAGCAACGTTTAATACAGAATAGTGTTGTAAACATACTTTTTTTTTTTTTTTTTTTTCCCCCTTTTGGAGAAGAGCGGCTATTTAGAGGGAGGAAGACCGCCGTTCCTCGTCACTGTCCACCTAACGTGACTCTGCTCCCGGGGAGAGGCAGATGTCGGCACGGCGGTTTTTTTTTGGTTTTGGGGTTTTTTTTCGGGCTTCTGGCACCGTCAGAAAATGCCATTTAACTGTGGCTTCTCCGAGGGTTTTCTGCCAGAGGCAGTAATAACGAGTAACGCAGGGACAATGCAGAGCCAGCCACGGCGCTGAGTGGCATTTTGGCTTCCCCCACTGTGCATTTTGCAGACCCCCCCCCTTTTCCAGGAACCGCGAGCGCTGATGTCGGAGCCCCACAGCCTGTAACTGTCCTCTAAAGGGACACTGTCCCCCCCCGCCGGGACTCGCATCCAGGCCGCGGGCTGCGGGAGAGGGGCGGTCTGCAGCCAGCAGCCCGGCACGTCGGGGCGATCCCTTGGCCACACCGGCAGCTGCCCACCTCCAGCCCCATATCCCGAGCCAGCCCCAGGGAGAGGGCGCAGCAGAACCAGCGCCTGGGCTGCAGAAGCGCCCCACTCCGGGCAAGGGACCCTCGGAGTTTCCCCGATGGGGACCGTTTCCAGGCTGCAGAGCCGGATCTGGCCTTTGCAGTCCGTGCACTGCCCTGGGATTACTTCCCGTGGCGGGGTTGGAGGGAGGAAGGTGAGGAAATTTCGCTCTGTACAGCTCTGCACTAAGCGCCGAGGCATCGTCTCAGCGGCCATGGGCGGCTCCACCCCGACAGGCAGCGGGGGCTGTTCGCTGCCTGGTCCCGACTCCGGCTCCCCCGGGACATCCCGGTGCCACCGGCTCGGCCCGACGGCAGGGCCCCGTGTCACTGCGGGCTCTGCTCGCCGCCTGCCACCGCCCCGGGACTGCTGCGTGCTCCACTCCCCCGGCCTTACCAGTGTTTCCTTTGACAGTGTTCCTCCTCCCCAGCGATGAAATCTGAGAGATCCCCGTTTCGGACGTTTTTCTCGGAGAGTTTTAGATCATCTCAGACAACTCAATAGGCAGAAGGTGCTCAGCGATGGGCCAGGGAAACGGAAGTGCGCTTTTCCTGCTGCTTGTGGGAGACTAGGACCTATATGATGGGAAGAAAGGTGATGCCAAAGCCTCCAGAGAAAGTTCGCAGGCAAGATCTCCAAGTATAGCTGCTGCTGGAGATGCTGCTACTGGCAACTCCCCCCCACCCCTCTACCAGGGCTTCTCTGCACGACAAAGGTCAGTGCTTATTCCAAATCAGGCAAACCACGGGGCTGGGTCAGAAGCTCCCTGCAGTGCAGCGCGAGGTTACTGCAGCTCTGCGGCTTCCCGGTACCCCGTCAGTCCCTGACCGAGGCCGGAGACCTGACCCTTCAGCTGCAAAGAGCTGCTGCTGGTCGCTGGGCACAGGCAGGGTGAAGAGGGGGCCGAGGTGGGGCTTGAGCACAAGTTCATAGATTGGTGCCTGTATCTACGAACTCAGCAACTGCTCAGCAATTTAGGAAACTCAGTCCAGATGCTTCCGTTCAGTTTCAAAACTTGCAGATATTTGTCAGACTTCTGTCTGTACCATCCAGAGTACTGTGAACAGCCTTATAGTTTCTGGATATCAGTGTATAAGCCACACAGTATGTCTCTTCACCTACTTACAAACACCCTTCACTTATTTACAATAGGAATAATAGATGAAAAGTAACTTAGAAAAATAAAGCAAACAACATCCTGTTGTTCTGCACATTTGAAGGGTTTGTTTATTCTTTGCATGCACACAATTTGGGATGAAGGTGGGAGCTTCCATAGGATTTGAATAAGGTGCCCTTTTAACTTGTAGTTTTTAACCTTTCTCTTCCACTAGTAAATTGTGACTATCAAAAGAAAAAAAAAAACTGTTATAAATTCCACTCCTGTTAAATCTAGTATCAAGACCAAATAATTGAAAAGTTCTGAATGGAAAATTAATTTAAAATAAATAATCATAGATTAATTATTTATGTATTGGTGTTGTAAATTCACAATTATTTTCTATTTGAAATATGCTGCAGCACCGTAGAAGACACAAACCACTATCAGGACCAGCTTCCTATATTAATAACTGCACGACTTTCTTCAAAAAACTGTGGATGGTTTCTCCAGGGACAAAAATGGTTTAAAACTTCTGAACCTATTACCTTCAGTATTTCTGTGCTTATACACATAAAATGCAGTTTCTCGTTTGCAAACAAATCTGAGCACATAGTTCTGAGAAACAATGCAAAAGAGGTAGGGTTACACTGGGAATGTGGTGAGGATTTAGACCATAAGAGTGAGCTTTAGCTTGGCTTCCAGAAAGGTTTCTACTGAAAGCTGGCTAGAATTTTTGTGCTGTTATTGCGCGGACAGTGTTTTCTGTGAAGGTGCAGGCGCGCACTCAGGCTGGTCCCTTCCGACGAGGGTGGTGGCTGCCCGCATCGTCCTGCTCGCTTTCCGAGCCCCCGGGGACACCTGCCCCATGCCAGCCCGAGGTGACCGCCTGACAACGGCAGAGACAACGTGCTGAGCGGGTCCCCGGCGGCGGCACAGGGCTGCAGCCCGCCACAGCCCCTTCCCCACCGCTTTCGGCAGCGGCTCCTTCCCGTCTCCCAGCCCCGAGGGGGCTACCCGGGCCCCTCCGCAGCCCCCCGGGCCCCGCCGCAGCCCCCCGGGCCCCGCGGGGCCACAGCCTGTGCGTTCGGGTCGCTTTGATGGTCCCTCACCCGGAGGCAGGGGACACCGCGAGGCAGCATCGGCTGTGAACGCGGCAGAATTCGCCATCGCCCGGGTTTTTATCACTTTCGAGGCGCCAGCTTTTTGACCGGGAAGCTGGACGCTGGGTAGTCTCAGGCTGCCCCCCCGCCTCGGCAGCTGGGGCACCCCTCGGATAGAGGGGAGCAGGGAGGCTGCGGCACCGGGACCGCTCTGCCCCGGCAGCACACACCCGGGCGCAGGCAGCGCGGACGCCAGCGGATACTGCGCGCAGTGCCTCGCCCGACTCCGGGGAGAGGGGGACCCCTGGCCCCGGCTGCCAGGGGAGCAGGGAGAGCCCCCGGGGCCGAGAAATGCCTCCTCTTTCTCTCTCGGCGGGAAAGACAGCGGTAAGCGCCAGTCCTTTCCCATCACACTCTCTATATATACTTTTTTATATCTATATGTATTTATTTTCAGTGTGGTTGTGTTTTACACGAACCGAGACGTTTTCTGGGAGCGGGTGGCGGTTTCTTCTCCAGGAGCTTTGCCGGAATAACGAGAGCAACGTTCGCCTCAGGCTCCTGCGCTGGTGCTCCCCGACTGCGTGCTTAAACGCAACGCGTTCTTTCCTGCTCGTTTATTTTTCTCTTGGTGTGCTTTGGGACTCTCTAAATAAGCTGCCGGTAATATCCCTAAATCCCTTCTGGCGTCAGAAGCAAACGCAGCAAATGCAGGCGCTTCTGCCTCTCTTTTTTCCATCTCTCCCTGAATCTTTCAGCCTGGTGGGAAAGGAATTGGGGGTACACCACAGCGATGTGGACAGAGCGAGAGAGAGAAACATATTTGCTTGAGGCTAGAGAGTGACACTTCTCCCGGCAGGAGCCCGAAATCTGCGCAGGAGGGGGCAGTGGGTGCCGGGCCCAGTTGTGGGGAGTTTCCCATTCCCCCCCCCGCCCCGAGTGCAGGGGCAGCTCTGCTCAGCACCTTTGCCAAGGTGGGTGTTTGCCTGGAGAGGCTAATGTCCGATTTCTACATATTGCATGGTAGGAAAACTGGGTCCACGGTGCATAAACACCGTGAGATACCCAGCAAGAGAAATAGCTCTGCCCTCCACCCGCGGTCTTGGGGCCTGCCTGAATTTGCCGGGAGGGAAGGCAGGAGCTGTGGGTGCACCATGTCTCCGTTTCTTAGGGAAATCTGGTTTTATTCTCTTGCCAGGTTGTTGCTAAAAGTGATTAGCGATTTAGAGCAATACTTGCCTTGTCCTGCTTACCAGAAATCACTCTGGGTGCAGCCACCCCTCCCCTGAAATGCCCCATGTCCACTGGGTCTGACACTGTGGAGCCAAGAGGGGGCTCAGGGTTGGACCTTGGTGCCAGGGGGGACCCCAGCCATCCTGGAGGGAAGATGTGCCCACCAGCTCAAGTGTTGGGGTTTTTTTCTCAGGTCTTGGGAACGCACCTCCAGGGGAGAAGGAAGCAGAAGGGTAATGAAAGGTCCCTCTCCTGGCACTGAATTACAGCCAGTGTGCCTGCCCCATCAAAACCATCATGCTGCAGCCTTTGCCCCACCAGCCATGATCTGGGGCTGGGCCCAGAGCTGGGATGGAGGGTGACCCCATTGTCTAGTGGCGACTGCAGCGTGGCCTGATCTCTACCACTCCTGCAGCCACAGCTGTCGGGCTTCCTTTCTGCCTGCTAGCCAGCCTCTTAAAGTGCAGCTTCTCATTCAAAATAGAGACACAGCTCGGCAGCCTCCCTCAAGACGATGGGATGTGTGGTTAAAATAGCCCTTGCTTGCTGAGCGGTTGGGGTGGAGGAAAGTCTCTGAGCCTAACTGTGCTGGGAATTTTCCACTTTCATTTCAGTCACAGAAACTGGTTGTTTCCAACATGGAAAGTGCTCCAGGCCCCTGCATGATTAAATTCATCTGCAGCATTTGGGATGGGACATTGGAGTGACAGAGAGTCAGACTGGGAATTTCTGCTGGGTCATGATAAGGCTGCAGGTGCTGTAATTTGGAGAGTATTCATATACCAAAGGGTTATCTTTCCCTCTTGCTCCTTCCCCATCTTGCCACTGAGCGTGAAGGTAATCCTGGGCTAAGTGCAGTCTTTGTATCTAACACTCCCCTGTATGTGAGTCAGTCACACAATTCTGAGAAAACCCAGTAAGCTAGAAAGACAGATTCCAGCATTATCATTCATCCAGCTTATGGTGGAACTACTTGAAAGAAGGTGAATCCTACGTTGGTAGTGGTGATTATGATTACCTTATTTGCTGTAACCCAAGACCACAGAAAACAAGATCAATACACTTTAAAGTAACAGAACAGCTCTCACTGACAGCTGGTTTCTCTTTTTTTTTTTTTTTCATCCTTCCCTCTGCCAGTCCCAGGATTACAGTTTTAACTTTATGCCTTCTCTCCTTCTTTGGTATCAATATTGCACTTGAATGGGATTACTCACAATCAAACAAGGGATTCCCTGCTGGTAGTCTCTGTCCTTGAAGCCTTTTTTTACCTTACCAGCCCTTCAATACTATGCAAGTCCTATCATCCTTCCTGAGATCATGTCAGCCATCTGACCCTTCTAGAAGCATTTAAGAAAGCTTTTCTGATTTCTTCTCCTCTTCCTTCAGGTCATTATGTTTGTCTGCCTGCAAGGGTGCAAACCTGAAAACCTTTCCGCTATTCTATGGAGCAACAGTCCTTTTCAGCTGATCATAGCGCATGGAAAGAACAAGCCCTCTCAGACAAACTAGTGTGTTAAAGCCCAGGTGGTCTGCTGTGCCCAGCTGTGAGTAGAGCTCTGCCTTCCCTGGGCTGCCAGTGGGTGTGGAACCTGCCTGGTGCTGGCACGCCTGGAATTTCACACACAGTACCCGACACTTGCACAGTCAAGCCCAGGTTTCCAGATATTTTCTTTCTGGGCTTAATTCCACCATCATGTACCAGAGCAAGTAATATCTTATCTGGCAGTGAGTTTCACTCAGTCTCACTCATGAAGATGGAATTAGTCCTAAAACAACAACAACAATAAAAGCTCTTTACCTGTGTCCTTTCCAACACTCCCTACATGGCCTCCCCATCACAAAGGCAAACAGAAGCTCCCAGAAAGAAGCAGCAAGTTCAGAGAGATCTGGTTCTTCACCAGTTCAAATTTTGCCAGGTGGTGCTTGCTCCAAGAGCTTGAGCTATAGCCCGAGCTATAGCCTATCCTTTCCAGTACGGAACTCATGGGAAGACATGAACTCCTTTATTCAATGGAGAACTAAACACTTCTAAAATAAAGTTATCTAGTGGTTAACAGTACTGACTTTTGTGTATGCTGCTTCTAACATGAATCTATCTAGCCTAAGCTTTCAGAGACCAAAATTTGGAATAATTTTCTAGACAGAAAGCCTCTGTATTTGATAACAGGAGTGGATTACAGATCTTGGCTCAATATCCCTCTCTCCCTCTCTCCCTCCCTCCTACCCTTCCTTCCGTTTCTGTACTGAAGTCATGAGAGCTATATGTAGACACTGGGGAAGAGATCTTGTGCCTATTAGCAGCTACAATTACTTGAGTACCTCAGCCTGGTGCAAGGTGAGCTAAGTCAGGCCATGTGTAACAGCTGAATGACTGGGCATAACACCTCAGTAGCAGCTTGCTCTGTGCATGATTATTCATCCCAGGTATTTCTAAAATACTTTCCTGATTTTTACGTTGACTTCCATTTTGGTTACATCCAGCTCCATATTACAAGGTGCTGAGTAACAGCTTATGAACCCTATCAAGTAATGGCTCCAGGCCTTGTTTACCAACATCCACTAGAGACTCCAGCTTTTCTGTAGAAACAGAAACTGAGCCCAGGCTTATTCAGGTATCAAGCTGTCACATTCCTTGGGGCCTGCAGAGCAAACTGGCCTTTGTGAAGATTGTTTACCTTGACTGTAAGGCAGCTGTGTTTAGAGACATTTCAGTAAAGTCTAGAAATAACCAGCTGGATTTCCATAACAGATTCGTACCTAATTGTAAGGGAAGTACGAGTGTTCATCAACTGGAATTTTGCATCCATCACAGGTAATACAATGAAATGTCAGTGACAAGATGCAAGCAAGGATGCAGGGAAGTCTTTGGGGTCTAAATGCTACTCAGCTTTAACTCAGGTTTTAATTTATCAATCATTTCAGGATCTGTTCCTGAAACACTGAGAAACCAATTGGTGCAATCCTGATCTCTGTACCCGTGGTAACAATTCCCACGCAGTGGAACTGTCATTAGCTTTAGATTCTTGCTGTGTTGGTGCCTACAGCCCATTTTTGCAGCTTCCAACTTAGTGGTTGTGGAAAGATATGTGGTCAGATTTAGGGTACAGGAGAGAGCTGGTCACAAAGGCTTATTCCAGCTTCAGGACAAGAGTAAAATTTACTATAAACAATATCCTGTGTGTAAAGAATTCTGTTCATTTTTGCTAAATTGCAGCATCTCTCCATCCCAAATATCTCCTTTCCCACACCACCTCTGGTATCAGAGGCAGCCAAGCATAGTGCATGGAAGATGACTGAGCAAACCATAAGGGAGCTTATGAAGGGTGTGCAATTTACTTTGTGCCTCTGTGGAGCACTGACTCTGGACTATACTGTTTTTAGCTCACTCAGCCCAGTCAGAACAGGTCCTTTAATTGGACAGGTAAGTTAGACTATTTTTTCTTTGCTTGGGAGATTTTTAATTTTTTTTTTTTTTTTTTTTTTTTACTACAAATAGATTCTGTTTCTCAATGCCTCATACAGACTTGGGGGGGAATATTTTAAAGCTTATTTTAATTACCTCCTTTCCTCCATGAAACTCTTCTCATCTCCTGTAATGCACCCAAACATTCAAAAATTTCCCGACCAGAAAGTTGCAGAAATGCCTAAGGTATGAATTCTTCATAATTCTGTCAAATCCTTTGCTTGTTCACTTCCATTTTTAACCTCACTGGTAATGAAGATTCTTTTCTTCCTGTGACCAAATTTTCTGCTTTTGCTGCTCGCATTTATTTATTATTAAAACATTGTTATCATTACAACAAAACTGGTTAAACTAACTGCAAAAATGATATTTACTAAATGAATGAAATATCCAGCTATTGTGACAAACAGATGAAGTAATTCAGATAAAAAAAATATTTTCTCTGTATCACTGAAAAGTGCAATGTTTTAGAAGCCACAGGGCCAAGTTCTGCCTTACGATTCACCTGCTGTGCTTTCCAGAGAGGGTAGGAGCTACCAGAAGGTATAAAAGAGGCTTTATACTCTATAGCAGATGACAATTGCCTCAAACTCTAACAGCTTATGCTTTCACTCCAGTTCCTTGAGAGAGTTTTTTGATTTATTATAGCCTAAATAGCAACTGGAAAACACACACATGCAAAGGAGCCACAGAAGCCAGCAGCAGCTGGAGACATCTGAAGGCAGAAGTTCATTTATGAAGTAAAACTGCAAATAATCCTTTTTCTTTTCCCCTTCCTTAAGTAACTGCAGTTTGAGAGGTAGTGGAAATACTGGAAACGAGGAAAATTAGTCCTCAACTGTTTGTGTAGGGTTTCACTAGGAGGAGCCATACCATATGTAATGAATGTGCAGAGCTGTTTGCAATTAGTATGCATCAGAACTGCTCCCAGGGCAACATTTTTGCTATTGTCATTTATCTTTTTAATAAAGACTTCTCAAATAGACCAGAAAGTAAAATTGACTGAAGTTACAGTGATCCTTTGATTTCTTAGTATGTTACTTTTTATAGACTTCATTCTGCCACCAAGAGGATGGTAACTATAACTACCACATCAAATACACGCTGTAGGTAGGACTATGGTATTTTGTAAAATGTTTCTATATCTTCCTGTATGCTTTGTACAACAATGGGCACAACTGGACATGATCCTGCCTGGTGCTTCACCTGCAGTAGATACATTAAACAATAATAACACAATGGGGAGTCAGGAGTGAGAGCGTGACATTACTTGAGTTCTGCAGTTGTTAATCCCTAGGAAAAACTCAACTGTATCTTTAAGGTATTGAAAATGGCACAGAGCCACCCTACTCCACGTTGGAAAAAACATAGGAAAATAAAGGTGAGTAATGAGGCAGACTGTCTTTGGGAGGGAGCTCTCTGGGGTTATTGTCACCCAAAAGTCCCTGTGGGCTTGTCCTTAGAGAAGACAGCTACCACTCAGCCTCCTGTTTTACATCTCAGATTGCTGTGCACCCCCGAGGTGGGTAGTGCTACATGCCTGCTTCTAAGTGCAGGGGAAACTCCATCCCACTTCTGTTTGGAAATTTTTTGTCAGGTAAGAGTAATCACTTTTCCTAGCCAGTAAAATCCTGAAGGTCATGGCAGACGAGTGGCAATATCACACGTTGGAAATACAGCTGTCAATATCTCTAACCTTGTAAGCCACACACCAACATCTTCCACTGCCTGAGAGATTCAAAGGCATATGCTATACTCTTCATAGAGTGGAGGCAAAAGTCCACTGCTGGGGTCATTCACAGTGATGGTAAAGGGTCATTTACTTGTATGAGCTAGGAATTGAACCCGTGTGGGCACCAAACCTACAGAAGACCAATAGATATTGGCATCAGGAGCCCTTGCTGCATCACCTCCACCCACCATAAGGGACTTGGAAAGTCCAGTGGGTTCTCCACCAGCATCTTTCTGCATTTCTCTGTCACAGGAACCACAGCTGAACTGTTCAAAATCACTGAAATGTTTACTTTTCAATTCTGTTGTGTATTAGGGATCCAAGCTAGCTAGGTTAGCATTATTAAGATGTAAGAGAACAAAATAACTAATATCCATTTGCATATTTCTGATGTGCATAAAGGCATAAAGTTTCTTGCACCAGTAGAAAAAGTCACATATTTGGCTCTTTGAGTTTGTTTTTAAGGAAAAAAATTTGCAACTTTCTTCAAAAGTGGCATTTAAACATTCTCCTTACAGTGTGCTCCTTGCAAATGAAGGTCTTAGATGTCACCCTGCTTAAACCTATGGTAGTAGTTCTGTTTGCAGACTGGCTCCATTTAGATCTTGCTGAATTGAGGGTGACCCAACTTACCAGCATCAAAGGAGTTGTTGCAAGAATATTAACAGGGCACTGGAGTACAGGAGGGACTGGACACATTCCTGGGAAGATTTTAGCCCAGTGATGGAAAATATATTTGTGTTATTATTTTAGCACAAGTGTCTTCTATAATGCTAAGGTTTGCTATCAAATATAATGTAACTTGCACATCTGGTTGAAGGAAATAAATGCAATAATGCTTCAAAGATATCTGTCAGGCTTAAAAAGCAAAGAGTGAGGATTTATTGGTGTTTTTATTATTAACAGAAAAGCCTTGAGATCTCAAAGTAGACCAGGGTTATAGGTAAAAGTGGGTTCTCTTTTCTTCTTTGTTCACCCTAACAGGCAATTAACAGCAAGCTAAAACAGCATCATCTGAATGTTGATTCAGATAATATGTTGACTGTGTTTGGATGTTAGCTTAATCAATACACAGATGAAAAAGAAAAAGACTATATAGAGAAAAACATGCATTACAGGATATTCCTCATCTTAAACATTCAGACAGTGTGCCATTCTTGAGATACTATTTGCTTTAGAAACCCCAGTCTTAACCTTCTCCAGTCTTGCAAGACCTTTGGGAAGCAACAGCGGGCTACTTCTGTGCAAAGGCTTAGAACAAATGTCTTTTTGCAATAGAATGACCAATGGAGGAAAGAAGAACTTCTGAAATAGATGTCTTATAAAATTATAATTTGAGAGAGTTGTGGTAAAAATGGCATTTCCAAATTAACAAGTCAAAGGCAGCTTAAAGACATACACATAAGATTTTCTGCCTGAGTTTCTGGTGTCTTCAGACTCCTTTTCAGAAGACTATTGTCCCATGCAATACCCAAGAGTCACTGTGAGGTGTTGGAAGGAGCGTACAAGTCCTGGCCCCCTCTTTCTCCTAAAAATTGCCTTCAAGAACTTCTCTTCTGTGCAGTCAGGGCTGGGTTGAATCTTTCATGGAATTTAAATTAAATTCTTACTGCAATCTCTTTATTGATTTTATAACAAAATCTGACCCATGCTGTGTTAAAGTGAGGACACCCTTTGCTTTGTTGGGCTATTGCTTAATTACTAAATAAAAAATATCAAGTACAAATTTCATAACTCATACAATATTTCAAAATGACATGTAATGTAAAGTCCCATTTACATCTACCACATTGTTGTTTAACTCACTTTCCATTATTCCTGAGGCTATTAATGTCAGTAATTACAGGAGGTAACGTGTCTAATATTGACTGTATTGTGGAATAAAGCAATGTTGAGTTACTAGAATGTGTTTTATATTAAGTACAAAAAGCTTCTGATACAGTTAATGTAACTATAAATCTTAACTCAAATGCTTATATGTCTCTTTTATGACCTGAATAAACTCTGAGGTAGAAGCAGGGCAGCTAAATAGCCACTTGCTGCCAAACCGCATATTCAGCTGAATATGCACTTACAATATCCTTTTCATATTGAATAATAACAGAAAGACAGAAAAGGTGCTGAATATCTTCTCTGAATGAAGTATTTTTTTTCCAGAACACTGAGTTTAATGGTAAAAAAATTCCCTGAATAAACATGAACTTTAAAATAATAAATATATAATTAAAACATATAACAATCAAAATAGTGTGGGGTTTTCTTTCCAGTGGAAATCTAGTCTGTGCTTATGATAAGAGGTGCTCTACAGGTTTTGAATTGTTGAATATTGAACACCCAGGCACCCTGAAGCTTGAGGAATGCTCATTGCTCTGCCTTTCTGGGGAGGCTGCCGGGCTGGCTCAGGTGTGGAGGTGGCCAGAAGCCATGGTCACCTCCAGAAGGGCTGGTGTTCACTGTTTGTGTGAGCTGCTGGAGGAAAGCTGGGCTGTGAGAGTGAAGAACATTTTGGGAGGTCACGACAGACACAACTGATAATGTGATTTAACCAGGCTTGTGCTTGCTTACACTTGCTGATGCAAACCCTTGAGCACAAAGCCCAAGCAGGAAAAACATGCACCGAGGACAACGTAAGGGCCAGGTAAGGAAGGCCCTGCCAAAGCTCAGACTTCCAAGCTCTCCCTGGGTACTGCAGCACCCATGTGTCCCCAAGACATCAGTACACACGTGGTGAGGTTTCAGTCCAGGTACCCACAGTGTGAGTGTGGCTGTGGCACGTGAACCTGTGTGGTGAAACAGGGAATGAACTAATTTGACCCACAAGAAATAAATGCAAGTTGCACTGAAAATCACAGAATTAAGCCCAGAGAGTGATCAGCTGCCAGAAAGCAGAGGCCCTACTTCAATCAGTTCCCACTGCAATCAACTCCTTTGAATGGGAAGTTCTCCTTAAAGACATGTGGTACAATATGACCTTTTAATATTAAGCATGTCAACATTTAAATTGATGATGCTATTTTTTTTAGAACTATTTACAAGGGGAGTATTTCCCTCTGAATTTCTAATAAATCATGTACTACATCTTTTCATTCCATTCCTCTTTAAAAAGAAATATTTGGTAGTTTAAAATGTTTAATGTAGTGGAAAATCTAAAGGGAAAAATAAAGCATCAATAGGCTATTTCAGCAGCAGAAACCATTTGGGACCTGTTTAACCTCCTAAGCTCTTCTCCAAATTTATTTGAAAAGGAGCATATAAAGAGCTCATCACTTTCCATCTCCATTTTCATGTGTGGAGCATATGAAATAGTTTACCTTCATACTCACACTCCAAGTTGATATTGACAGTGGGCTGAAGTAACTTGAGATCCCTATTTCTTCCTCCTTATGACAGTTCTGGAACATTTGGTTGACTAATTACCTTGTCACTAGTCAGCATTTTTTTTGTTTTTATCTTTGACTTTATTTATGAATGTACATGTCTGTAAGGGTAAGAGCCACACACACAGGATACCATTTTAAAACAGAGGATTATTACACCACCATGTCCCCAGGCTTTCCCTGTGGTTGTGATAGGAAAACTGCACAGGCAAGAGAAAATTTTACTCATGTCCAGTATTTCATCCTGTCCATTGCTCAGTACAGACCAAACTGAAGGACTGACATGAAGACTTGATCAAGGTGTTCCCCAGCTGAGTGCAAATCTTCCCCTGACTTCAAGGGTTGATGGACTAAACTTGAAAACACAGATATTATTGAGCACCCCACTCTGGGGGCAGAGTGGGATAACCCTACCTCTTCTCAGTTTAAATCACATTTGTAATTAATAAATCTGTAAGAAAAGGTTCTTCAAAACCCTTCCAAATCTAACAGACAAATTCTGCTTATGCTGAGGGACTTGACATAGACTCCTTTGCAGACAACACTCCCGTTACTGTCAATAACAACCAACCAAGGAAAAACTGCGGCTTTAAAACATGAATGAATTACAACGATGCATGTGTTTCAGTGACTGGCTGTGTCTGCATCTGTATCAGTGTCTCTGTATATATATATATATTTACTTACCCCTTGCATTGAAGATAAAAGCTTTTTGTCATACCCAAATTAAAAAGTTAAACCCCATAAACAGCAACATGTGCATTCCCCCCACACCCATCTTTCTATTTCTTCTTTCAGCAATGTCTGTCTTGGCACACCCTTGCAGGAGTATCTGTTCTGTGTTCTTCAGAGGTAGTTCAAAAAGAAATCCAGGCAGTGACCCCACCTCTCAGCCCTCTCCTGCAAACTCCTGCTGAAAGCCCAGTAAAAAGCTACATGACACTGAAACACTGCATCGGCATTAACACTACATACATAAGCATTTATCCAGACAGAGAAAATGATGTTCCCTGAAAACCCGATTGCTAGCTTCTATAGAGTTTAGTCACATTAATCTGTCAGATTGCTTGCAGAAAGAGCAGCAGAACTATAAGGGCAAAAAATGTATCATTTCTTTATGGTAAAAATGTAAGTGGACCCTCCTGAGGGAATGTAATTTAAAAAAAAAAAAAAGTAGCTGAAGCAAGGAGGGCAGTCATACTGGATGACGACAGGCAGTTTTATCTCAGTGGAAGGTTTTTTACTTCAGCACTTCTTGGGAGGCTCTGTGGCTGCAGGAGGACAGAAACAGAAGAGGATGATGAGAGAGAAACCAGGTATCAAATGTGAATAGACAGCATCTGGGTGAGGAGCAGGAATAAGGCTTTGAAATTAAGCAAAAACATGGAGCTAAGAGGCTGCATTCAGGAGGTGGAGAGCTGGGTCTGGGAACGCAGGGGACTGGGACTTAAAACCCAGGTGGTAGAGACCGGCACCTTCAGGTAGGAGGCTGACAAAGAGAAAGGATGAATAACTGGGAATGGCTGGGAAACAGGAGTAGCAACTGGCTGAGAGAGAAAGCAGTGGCTTCCAGAGAAAGCCTGCTCCAGAGAAACAGGACTGGGAGAGAAATGGTTAGAGGGGAGTCAGACTGAGCTAGAGGAGGAAAAAGTCTGTTAGAACTACAGCCCCTTCATTGGTCATTCCAGGGGAGGGAATGAAGAATGAGGAGTCATACTCTGGTCTCAGCCCCTAGCAGAAGTGTCCTCTGGTCCACAGAGAAGTTGGCAACTTAGTATTGCTACAAATTACCCTATTAACTCAGAGGGCAGAAGTCCATATGGAGAAGCTAAGAGCTAACCCAAATAGCGTGAGGCATAGAGGTGTTAATATGATGCCACATAATAGAATTTTTGTTTTTCCACTTTGCTTCATTAAGAACCTAGGAAATTACCTACAAACACTCTCTTAAAAGAACTTTGTGAGCTGCCAAAGCAAACATGCAGAAGTTGGAAAGTGCCAGAGCTGAAGTTACCTGTGCAGTTTTTTCTCCTTTTACACGTATGAGTTGGGAGTAGAGGAAGCCATACTCTTTTCCCACAAATGTATCAGCCTGGGCTCAGTCCCCATCCTGCTCAAGATGAGTCGGAACTGTGTAGTGAGAGATGCTCAGCCCCTATTCATTTGTTTCAGGTTGGATTGTGTGTTTTGAATACAGCTGAGGAGTTGGGGAAAACAATGATGACTATCTTAAAGTTATTGAATGCCAGTCTGAAGAACTGCATGCATCCCTCTCTGCTTTCACCACAGCAATAGTATACAACTGCTGTCTTATACAATATCAGCAAGTTTTTACACCAAATTTTTTACACATGGTCACTAATTGCATGTTCCCAGTTATACAGATACCTGACTTGAGACTCCAGGGTCTGATTTGGAGAAGTGCTGAGCGCTCACAGCTGCAGCAGGTCTCAGTGGGAGCTCTGCTCTGAATATCTGAAGAATTACATAATGGTAACCACCCTGACAAATTAGGTCTTGGAGTCTTAAACTGGGCACCCAAAATCACTGCACCTCTCTGTTCTTCTTTTTTTCCAGCTGTAAAGTGGGGATGATAATCATAGGGGTGATCTGAAAATAAATACACATTTGTGAACTGCTTAGAGACTACAGTCATTAAGACCATGGGAAACTTCCCAAATTAAATTAAAAACTCTTTCCTCAGAACAAGATCAACTGGTCTGTTGCAAATAGGGGTTTAGGCCACGTGTTAAACACATGGAGAAAGCAAAATATTGAATGGTTTTTCAATAAATGAATACCACCCATCCTGAGCAGTGAATGAGGCAGGGGTCCTGTGGGAAAGGCATGAAGTGGTCATATATTTAAAGATGGCATCACAAGTGTGCATATAGAGGGAGCATATTTAAACTGTATACTCCTAAGGCTGTCTATTCAAACTGCTGCACACTTAATGTCACAACAAAAATTGCTAATATGATTTCTGTGTGTGGAGGGTTAAGGATAATAGATGCTTTAGAATTGTCTTTCCTTTTGGGGGAGAGATTTTCTGATTGAAATAGAGCTAAACCTTGCATGTACATGCTATTAACTAAGCCTAATCCAGTTAAAAAAAAAAAAAAAAAAAAAAGAGTGTGTGTGTATATACTGTTGCATAAACCTAATAGGAACTGGGTAACTGCCATATATCACCTGGCACACTGAAACTGTAAAGTCTGCTTTCACCATCAGAGTGTGACTTATCATCTGGAAGTGATTTAGCTGTGTGGTTACCTTTGGACTGCTGTTCTTTTTGGTTCTTTACTAGCAAGCAAATAACGATGGAGAATAAGACTTTAGCACTATCAAGTAAACAAATAATTGGGCTGGAGATTTCAAAACCAGAGGTGAGAAGTGATTTTGAAGCTAGTCAAAACTCCGCAGGTTTTATCCTCCATGGCCGCTATTAAAAGTAGTTATAAAATCCAGATCTCTGCCCTCCCTCGCTCCCCAGCCCCCTCTTCCCTTTACAACGTGGTATGCAGGGAACATTGCTCGAAATATACTGCCGCTCAGCTCTACACAGTCCATGTCCATAAATTGAGTTTGTTTTCTGAAGTAATTTGCACAGTATAGATCTATATTCTCCTCTAAGTGCAGACACCTGTAATTTCCATCAGCATCACTACAAGCTACTTGTATGTAATGAAGGGAAAATATGTGCTACGCAGGCACTTCACACGAGAACCTCCAAATGGGTTCACGTTACCTCCCTCTGACTAAAAAAACCCATGAAAAGCACCTCTGATAAATTTCCTATGGTTCACATGGCAGGTGGCCCTCCATCAGAAACAGAATAGATATACCTGGCGTCCCTGATATTTCTGAACCGAGGACAGAAATTTCAAGAACATATCGACCTGAAGGTACTGTTCCGTGTGGGATCACAGTTTTCATAACTGCTGCATCCCAAAATGCTTTTGCAGAGTTAACAGGCACTATTTGTTTAGCAATAAATAAATGTAGAAGAAAGAGAAATTAAAAGGTGTTGACAACAGAGAAGATATTTACTCACAGTCAAGACTGAATTGGGTTGACATGGAGGAACACTGGAAGGCAGTTTCAGATGGAGGAGCTCCAGGGGTTTTTACACAGTACCTACTGAGGTGAGGGTGTAGGAAGGACCAAAGGGGGATGCCTCAGCTATGTTAGCAGGAAAAAGGGAATGAAGAGGGGAGAGTGCGATATAGACAGGTGAAGCTAGAGAGTTCAACTGATTATTTCAAATGGGACATATCACATACTGTGCTTTAGTGTCTTCATAAACCCCCATTCTCATGTACTCACTAGAAACTGTGGGGGAGGAGCATCTTAGACTACCTCAGGGGTAAAAAAGAACAGTAAAACTTGAAAGATGTTACAGACATACAGTGCTGAGATCACATTTTCTGAAGCTATTTTCAATTATTCGTTAGAATAAAAATCTTTTGTTCAGATCATATTTTAAGAGAAATTTCTTTCCTGGGAGGGTAACACATGTACTATGTCATTACTCAGAGGGGCTGCAGATTCTCTATCCAAGGAAGATTTTGAGGTTGAGCTAGAGACAGCCACAGCTGACCTGCTCTGCTGCTGGGGATAGGGGGGAACACACTGACAAGGAGGGGGGAGCCCTTGCAGTCCCCTATTTCCCATAACCAAAAGTGGCGAGGGGACTGGCAACCTTGCATTTTGCTCTGTGGAGGCCCCTGTCTGGCTCTGACACCAGCAATCAACAGAAAAAACTACTTTGGAATATGTCCTGTGAGAACACATTGCAGGTCACAAGAGAAAAGTTTGTTAAATTTTAGATAATATGTTTCACATCTGTTTTCAAAGTTATGGATAATGAGTGACATGGAGAATAGTTTCAAAATCATTGAACTGGTTCAGTTTTCAAAAGTATTTAAAATAGATCTGGCATTAATGAGGGGTCCTTGCGACTGGCAACACTAGGAACAGTGATGCTGCCTCAGGCCCTCCCTATGCCTGAAAGGGGTCAGGGATGCCAGGCAAGATAGGCAAAAGGATGCTTAGTCTGTGAATCCTGTGGGGCTTAACATGGGAGCTGCTCCCTTACAGAAAAGATTTCAGCTGCTCCTCATGTGTCCAGCAAGAAAAGTGTGGGCATACAGAGGATTTAGGCAGCAAGTGCAAGGGTCATGTACCAGCTGTGAGGGTGTGGTGAAAGCCAGGGGTAGGGGCTGCTGGACATAGGAGCTTGAATGGGCAGAAATGCACTTACATATTTACAGCCTTTTGTAAGTCCTACTCCACATAGCTAATATTTAATATGACTCTGTTCTGGGACAATCTTTCATTAATTATTCCTATCCTTATATGTGCTAATGCCTCTGACCTCTTGGGATGCACTCTATTTTAACTAGCAGTATCACGTCCCTTAGAAGGAATGGGTGTGGAGTGCAGCAGTATGTTATGGTCAGCAATTATACTACTAATACCCATTTCTTAACTAACCATCAGACAATAACCAAGATTATGCCCAGAGTAACCATCCTGGCATCAGACCCAGTATGTGTGATGCAGTGTCCTGATAAATCCCATGCAGTCAGCGGAAGAATAAATGACAACAATAATGCATTCAGAAAAGTCTCACAAAAGTGCCAAGAAAATCAGTGGCCTGAATTTCTGTTGCCTCTCTCTGGAGACTTTCAGATGGCTTACACTCCTTATTTTCTAAACAACTGGTCCCGGTCCACTGGCCACTGGACCCAGCACAGTGGCACTGCCCCGCAGCTCCTTCCACCCTCTGACCTCACCTGTGCAGCACAGTCTAGAGCCAGGGAGATATTATGGCACAATGAGCCCAGTGTGCGAGACAGCAGAGCTGCAGTGAACTGGTACAAGCCGAGCCCAACGAATCTCACATTCAGAGCATGAGCCTTACCTTGTGCATCTGTGACTATCAGGACAAATGGGCTTTTTTTTTTTGCTTTTTTTTTTTTTCGGTCTCTCAAAAGTAGGAGAGAGTAAATCAGATTTATGACCAAGTTTGGGTAGGTAGTTGCACAGTTTAAAGTCCTGAGTAGCAAGTGACATCCCATCAGCTGAGCTGCTGTAGCTCAGTGTATGAGTGCTCTTAGCACACTCCAGATGCAAGGGACTATGTATTAGGTGTTAAGACACCCTCATGGATATGTGCAGGGTTTTGGCAGCAAACAAAGAGATGGAAATTCTTCCATCCTTTTTCCCAGCATTAGAGAAAGGAGATTGGCAGGCACATTTATGACTAATTGAGTAACTGAATTATAATGGTATTTACCCTGCAGATCAGGAAAGGAGTAAGGTGGTTTAACATACTTCCCCCACTCCTCACCACAGGTACAATTATTATTTTAAGTTTCTTTTAGTTATGGATCCAGAATTGGATCTTTGATTAGGTGGCTTAACAGAACTAGCAATACTGGGTTAGTTATTTCTTAGAAAAAAATTATCCAAACTTGGCACAATGCAGATGCTCTGTATATTTTAGGGCTTCCAACACCTATGTAAGATATAGTGGCCAACATACCAAGAGATACTTTTTGATGAAGACAATATATTTATATACACAGAAAGTGACCAAAGAAGGCTGATGCCTCAGATTCCCGTTGTCACATTAATATTTTAGGGCAAAGCCTGATACTTACAACATTTGCCCTAATTTGCCTGAAGCACCATAACTACATGTAGCAGGGTGTAAGGTTATGTCTAAAACATTTCTTTCCCCATTCCCTGCTGCAAGCAGGCACTGGCTGATACTGTAGGAACACCTGTGTGTTGCCAGCTTCTGCACTTTTAGTGACCAGTGAAACTTCCAGACGTGTCCTTTCTGCACTTTTTTATTGGTTAAGTTCACAGAAAACCCACTTAATTATTGCATAATGCCTTCATGAATCAAGCTTTTACTGTGCAATTCAAGTTGCAGTAAAATAAGTGTGCTTCATATGTTAACAATTACAGGCTAGATTTATAAAAGCATCACACACTGTTTGCATTGGCTTTTCTAACTACTTTATTCATAAAACAGTGTTAATGCACCTAAAATAAATTTGTCTTCCTTCTGAAACTCATTAAACTATTGTGACTCTGCACAGATAACTCTGTAGTCATCATGTACCCTAGGAATGCATCATGTAAAATAAAGATGGTATGTTCCTGCTCACACTCTTTTACTGTTCAGCCAGGCAGGTATGTGAGTTAGACATAGCTGGAGCCAGGTCTACACTGCTTCTCACAAGGTTTGAAGTTACAGACATGAAGGATCATCCATGATGGACTCAGACCTAAAGAGCAAAAGGGTGAATTACAGGAAGGATCTAGCCCACTATAAAAGGACACCAAGAAGAATTTTGCTTTGAAATTCTAATTTATGCTGCAAGTTCAAGTTTGCTCTGCTTCCACTGGCTTCAATGAATGTCAGCTGTACTCACACAGCTGCAAAATGTTATTTATACCTGCAAGTCTAGTGGGGTCAGAGCAGCATAGATCGGGTGTAAGAGAAGAAGCCAGCATTCTTTTCCATTCACCATTGCCTTGCTGTGAGTGAAGGCAGGATTGTCTGCAGCACAAAGCAGACCCCTAGCAACTGAATTTTGCTTTTACAAATCATGTTTCATCTGCATGGAAACTCAAATTAGATTTATTTTCTAAGAAACATTTCTTACTTAATGCAGTATGACCTTTTAAAAGTAATTTTCAGTTTTACCATAAGACAATTTGCTTTCTGACTCTTTTCCTGTTCCTTTTTTACAAAGTTTGTTGTTATTTTTAAATTATGAATACACACACACATATATATATATATATATACATTTGTTTAACGTTTTTAAAAACATGATTTGTAGAAGAAGCAGTAAGGAAGATGTTGCTGGAGAGGACTCTGCATAAGCATGACACCACTGTTGTTTTTACTCAGATTTCCTCTGAAGATCCATAGAAACCATAGTGTTTTTTACAAATACCAAGTGAATTTCCTGATTAGAGCATGTGATCAGCTTGGAAAAAGTGTGGGTTTGTGCAATCTGTTTCCTGCCCAAGTACAACTTTGCCTTTGGCTAAACTAGCACCACAAGTCATAATCAATTAAAGTTCTTGTTTTTCCTTTTGGAACTGAGCACTCGAGTTTTTCATGTGAAAGTCTTAATGGTGGGTATATGTGTAAGTGTGAATGTTTTCCTATGTCATTCATATTAATGAAGGCCTGCAGGTGTATTTGGAACACATTTTCTGAAGTAACTTGCAGACATTTTTTATTTTATTTTATTTTTCTTTCTGGAGAGCCCTCCTCCCAGCATCTGCATATAAAATCAAACATTGTGGCCAGTCTGGAATTCCATACCCCCAATCAGACCATGAATATGTACCTAGTTTAATCTCTTCTCTGGAAAAATGCTCTAGGAAAAGACTCAAACAATTTATTCTCATTACGGAAAAAATACACTACTAAATGGGGCATAGAAATACTCCTTTGGATTGACCTAATCAAAATTAATTTGTTTCATCTTCCTACACTTGAGTAATAGATGTTGACAAAGCCACTGAATTATTTGGCTTCAAGTTGAGCTGAAATTTCTCTTAATGGTGAATAAGGGATAAATGTTACGAATGTGGTTCAGCCTTGAACAGCAAACTGAGAATTCCCTATTAACTGATGATAGAGCAGCCACTCTTGTTACCCAATTTTCTGAGGGTTTTTTTCAATAAAAGCACAGCAATCTATAGGAAGGCACACAGTAGTTGCCAGAACGACTAATCCCAGAGAACTCACCAAGCCTACGGAAGTCAGTTGAGATGTTTTTCATCTTTTCTCTGGGATTTGTGTCAGTGTTCATGTTTTCTCACAAGCAGTGTGATTCAAAGCCTAGGTTCATCTCTTCCTGGACTGTTAGGAAATTTTAGACCAGGAATTAGGAGGGAGTAACCCAAAGGTGCTCACCTAGTGAAGTTCCTCTGCATAGCATTGATAAGACTCACTGTGTTTAAAAGACAGAGATTAACAAGGAATTAAACTCCAGTCAGAAGCAGAAAAGCAGAATGAACCTCCCTCAGGAAAGCCGAGATTTAGTGGTAATTTAACAGCATTTACAGGCTGTAACGATGACCTCAGTCAGCAAGGTATTCTGCAAACACTGCTTTCCTAAAGCCATTGCTGAAACACACTTACTTTAGACTGCCAAGGCTGGAGCGCCATGCTTGTAAGTGCTCTTTTCTTCCTTCAGAGTTGGCTTTATTGGGATGCATGATGAGCTCCTGCTTCCCTCTTGGTTCCAGTTGTGTTTTAATGGGCTTCATGGTTTCCTGGTCTCACAGTACACTGAGTCAGTGGTGCTACATTTATTGTAACTTTTAAAAGCATGAGAAAAAAACAATTGTGCGAAGCTCCAACCACCCAAAAATACCATGTCTTCAGCAGTGGCCCAAACCAGCTGTGTGTGGAGGAACATGGGAAGAGAGAGCTCATGCGACAACATTTACCCAGAATACTCTCCAGATCTTGAGCAATCTTTGGGTTAGTTCTCTTGCCAGAGGTGACATCTTGTATTTAGTAATGACCATAATTTACCACGTAAGAAGGTTTTACAGAGTTAGCTGTGAGCATTTACAGACAACTTGTTGGAAAATATCATCATAAAGGACTCTTATTTAATGCATACAGTGCTAGCACGGAAGAGACAGACATGTGATGATCAGCTATATGTCAAATCCTCCCCCTCCTCGGGATATACTTTTTTCTTTGCAGTCTTTTGCCTCACATAAGCAAAAGTAGTGTAGTGGTAAAAGCATCAGCATCCTCTGTTTCATCTTTGCACTGCAACAGTTGAAATGCAGGAAATTCTATTTAAACATAAGGAAAAAAAATCACTGTGAGTGTAGTAAAAAAAGGGAACAGGTTGCCTGGAGAGACCATGGAATCTCCACTATGGAGATATCCAAAATCTGAATGGACACAGCTCTGAGCAACTTGCTGTAGCCAACCCTGCTTTGAGGAGTGGAGTTGGCCTAGTTCTGGACTAGAGGATCTCCAGAAATGCCTTCCAATCTCAACTAGTCTGTAATTCTGTGACCTTGCAAAAAAAAGGGAATTAAAAAATGGGACACATACCAGAAGTTTAGTACCTTCCCCACTCAAAACTTTCAATCCCCCCATAAGAACAGGGAGAGTAAGGGCTTATGACCCATGCTCACAGACCTACACACTGTGATTACATGTCCATTATGAATTCCAGCATCATCAGGGGAATATGTAACTGAAAAGTCACAGGGTCTCTATGAGATACTATTTCTGTTTGGAAAGCTAGAGATCAGAGGAGCTCAGATATAGAGGCTCTGCATATATATATATATATATATATATATATATAAATATATTTATATATGTGTGTGCTGCATTTCCTAAGGGCTTGTCAAAACTTTGTAGTCCTGTAATATATGTGCAAAACCCCCCACTATTTATTCTGGATTTGTTTTTTCTGTGCATTGAAGGCTGAGTCAGAAACCTGGTTTCTCCACTGCCTTTTACCTTTTAATGTTTCTTATACCTGAGCAGAGGTCTGTAATTAACAATCCCACCGAACTGGTGGTGAGTTTGTACCCAGTTTACACAGGCATAAAGGGTTTCTACAGATGGGAAACGCTGAGCATGTGAGCATTCAATCTCCGCAGCAAGAAATACAACCGAAATCCTCCTCGATGGTAGTGTTGTGCAGCCAGGAGAGCCGGGACCACGGCAGTTGCTTCAGATCAGCCAAGTGCTTTTGCTCACGAAGCAGATGCTTCAGACTTTGACCTCTAGAGGGGGGTAGATACCTGTGTACCGCTTTCAGCCTGTGACAAGGACAGTTCAGCCCGATCTTCACTGCGACAGTGTTTTCTGACAGATAGCCTGTAAATGTTACTGAATCACCTGGCAAACACACGAAAGTTTTGCCGGAGCTGGACGTGCTGTCTTGTGAGGAAATCTTGTAGCAATCCTTGCTGATACCAACTGGGGACTCTTTGTCATCGCTTGATTTTCTTCTTAGAGTGCGACTGCAGGCTTTGAAACTGGGCAGAGCTGAACGGGCAGGCAATGAGTTGTCCCCATAATCTGCTCACATATAATTGCTGTCCTCAGAGCCCCCCTTCGCTGTGACACTGAATACCAGAAGGCATCAGGTTCTCTCTTGCAATGAGAGCAGGGCAAAAAAGCTCCGGGGTTAAGACACCACATTTACTGAGTGACCACTTGCCTGCACAAGTGCTCTGGGAGTGAGGTGTTGAAATAAAAATTGGAGTTATCACAAGCAAAGAAAGCAGAGCAGAGGAGGTGTTGCTCCTGTGGGAAGATTTGTCCCACAGCTCCACGGAAATCCCGAGTTTCAGTAACATAAAGGATTCTGTTTATGCAGAATATAAACAAAGGTAATGAATATAAATAGTTCCTCTTGCCTTCTTCATTCCTGCTTGTCATTCGGGAGATAAGGGAGCAGCACGGCAGCTAGCATAGACGTTGTGTATAAAGGACCTCCAGATGGAAAAGGAATTTAGCCACTTGTTTGGATTTTCCAGATGTTTGGAAGCCCTGGACAACTCACATGTGTACATTAACAGCACAGACCATGAACAGGTTTTCTGGAGATGAAGTGCATCTCTGCTACACTGTTGGCTTATACATATGAAATAAGTCTGATATATTCACAATGTGCTGAATGTACTATGTACAGGCTGGGCATCTATGCACTCGCTTCTTGGTAGATCTGCTCAGCCTTGGAAGTGCTGGACCCAGGAGCACCTGATGCACAACACCGGCACCCATGTTTTGGACATGGATTCCCCCAGCAGGAGAAGTCCTTCATTCGCAGGCATTGGAATTAGCAGATCTTTTGGGGACCTGTCTTGGCCATGGGTAACATTTCCAACTTGTATTTTCTTCAGAGCCCAAGGTGAACTTCAGGTTATTGGTGGTACCAGCCAACACCCAAAACTAGACGTTTTCAGAAATGTTGAAGATACTGAAACCCAGCTTTTTTCTCCTTTTTCTGTCCCAGGAAATAAACTAGAAATACTGAGAGAAAAATATTTCTTAAAAATTAAAATCAGAACTCTTTTTTTCTCTTCAAGCGTAGGAAGTGAATTATGTACAATTTAGTTATCATTTAGAAGTTCCTGCTAGGGATCATTTTAAAATAAATTAATATTATATTAAAACTTTTTGGGACCATGAAAGAGTTACACTGCATGTGAAAGTACATCCAAAAAATATTTTTATATTGACACACCTCTACATTAAGAAAAATCTTACATTAAAATGTTCAAAATTTAGCCCCAGTCTCTAAGCCTTGTGAGTATAGGAAACAAAATACCTATATAAAATATCCCGAAATACCATTTTGAAGGATTGAAATGCAGCAACATTATCATCAATTTAACTTTATTCAAAAAATTAATGCTTGTATATAAAAAAAATATAATATATGCTTTCCCACTTGTTCATTTTCTTTTTCAGAATTTCCAATGTTTACCATTCAGTTCATGGGAAGAAAATAAACAAAAAGAAACTACCAAGGTTTCCTCCTAATGTTTTCTTCTTTCTTTTCCCATGAATTGTGATGAGTCAGCTCACACATGTGCAGGTTGCATTCTGCATTGCTGTCCCCCTCTGATGACCAGACTTCAAAACCTCCTGCTTCTTTCCAATAATGTCCATTTCCTTTGCATATTCAGAGCACAGTCTTCTCGCTGGCAATGGGGGCTTTCTGCCCACATAAAAAAGTGGAGCTAATATAATACACATGTCGATTGGAGCTGATATTCCTCAGGGTATCTTTGTGCCTTTATTCACCCTCTTCACCCCCCAGATTTTTCCTCTGATGGATCTTCTCATCAATGAGGGAGTTTCATGTCTTTAAACTGTTTTCATTAAGACAGGAGCAAAACTAGGTAAGTCTCCATTATTTTTCTGCTGAGGCTTTCATATTTATTATAGTTCTCTCACCTGTGCAGAACATTTGGCTGGTTTTGGACATAGTAAGATTCTGAAACAATGATCCCCATCCACAACACAAAGATCTCCATTTTTATCTCTGTACCTGACACTTCAGTTGATTCCTCTTTCAAAGGTCATTAATTACCTTACAGAAATCAGGACAGATCTTTGGCTGCATTGAATCCCTTGATGCCAATATGTGGGGCTGAAAATCTTGGTTACAGAAAATGGCGTGGCTGTTGAGTTGCAGAAATTCACAATATCCCTTCGACATTTACTTTTGTGACCTTGAAAGGTCAGGAAGACACATTGCAGTCAACAACAGCAAGAATTCCTAGGCTTACTAAAATTCTTCCTAGGAAGCAACATAGTTACAGATTTACTTCAGAATTGCTTGTGTTTTGATTATATACATGCTTTTTTTAACATGAAAAGTGACTTGAGGTAAACAGAAATCAAACAAAGATAAATGTGGCTCAATTTATTTTAAAGTAGTGCTGATTCCACAGAAGCTATAAATGCAGTTAAAGTTTTAAAGCATTTTATTTTATATATTTAATTTGTGTTTGTTGGATTGAGTCATGATGAAATTAGAAGGTGAACCAGCTGAGGAAAAATACACACCTTTTTACACTCATCTGCAGCAGGGTTTTTACCCCTCTGAAGTCTAATGAGCTGGCGCCAACGGCTCAGCTTCACATAGTAGGTTCTCTTCAATTACTAGTTGTTTATTGGAGCAATTCATTTTTTCCAGAGAGAAAATTCTAGAAAAGGTGGAGGCCGTAAGCCTTTTCTAGGCTGTGAGATGAGGCTGGCAGCCTGCACGACTCATCTATATCTTTACTCATTCGAGAAAAAAAAAAAAAAATCTGCTCTGGTTCAGAAGTAGTTTATGGCATGACTGGGATGACGTGAGTTGCCTTGTCATTTATCTACAAGATAATTTCATGTGACTGACTGAAACATCTAGACTCTTCTGGGATAGAAGTTACATCACTGAATGAGGCTGGTTTTGACTCCTGTACACGCTCCTGAACTCTATATTTATCCTGTTAATTATGGAGACTTTTCAGATGCCAGACATGAACTTTACAGCTTGACCAGAGTTACCCAAACTGCCTCTGTATGGCCCCACATAGGGCTGGGAAGGCAGTCTGGCAGGCACACACACTGGCATCGTGGCATGGAGATGGGAACAGGGATAAGACATGATGGGGACAGGGCTAAAACAAAAGGGAAAGACCATTCTCTTTGCCCTGAGAGGTTTCCTGTGGTTTGGAGATCCTGTGATCAGCTGAGATGGGAGAGGAGCATGTGGCACCCTAATGTGTGTGGGAGCCAGACCATGGGGCTGTGTGTTTGAATCTCATGCTGACACAGGGAGACTGAACAAGGCTTTTGCTACCTAGCTGAGTAGACTGAAAGATCAAGCTACCTTAGAGTTCATTTTGTTGGGTGACTTCAGTTTTAAGCACTGTTTTAAACCCAAGAGGAGTGTGCTCAGGCAAAGACAAATGCAAATTTCCACAATGTTTATAGGCTGTGGAGAACAGTTGTCTTGCAGAAACCTGTCAATCTGTGTATCATGGTATGGTCAGTGGTAATCAAAAGACTAAATTCTGGGGGAAGCGACCATATTTTTGGTATGAACCATCAGTTGTTTGACAATAATTATTTTTATTAGAATAGAACAAAATTTAAAATTTCTGTTTTAAACTTTTGGGGAAACTTCTTTTCCCCCAAAAAAATAATTTCCCTCTTGCTTAGAATCAGCATAAAAAGTCAAAATTGCTCATGACATGAAATAGCTCAAAAAGACACCCACAGCAAGCTTCAGTCTTGCATTGACTTCAGTGCTTACAGTTTAGGGTCTTTTGCTATTTTGCTAAAGTCAAAATATTACAGCTGAATTGAAGTGCTTCAACCATTGAGAAGCAGAGCACTTCAAGCTGATGAAATGAAATATTCTGATATTTTTCCACTGAGTAATTTAGGTAAAATGTTAGAATCCTAGTGTGTCTCCAGACAACAAAGAGCCAGCAGCGGGCTGCAGAAGGATGCAAGGAGGGAGAGCACATTGTGGAGCCAAAGAAATAAAAGGAGTGTAAGGTTGACAAGAGCTTTTTACTTGCCAGTCTTAAAGGACCTTGTGTGGGAAGGAAAGACACTTTAAAAATAAGCATTGCTAGGATTCCATTTCTCTGTTGTTGTCTTTATACTGCCATGAAATATTTCAGGTTGTTACAAAGAAAGAAATGCAGGAAGGGTGAAAACAGACTGTTCTCCTCGCATGTCCAGGTCCCAGCAGCTTATTTGTCCCATGTATGAGCCTCTAACATCTACATGATTTTTTCACTGTTTATGCCAGTTGGCCTGCCCTAGGCAAGGCAACATAATACCTGTGCACACAACATGTACAATAAAAACCTAGATGCATTTCCACAAACCCTCATTTTCTGAGCTTCTTACTGACTTCTGGTAAAGGGGATTAATCAGTGCTGTACATGCTACTGGCTCCAGCATTCACTGGGCCATTAATCCTCCACTCACTGGGAAAACAGCTGTTTCCATCAACTCATTTTACTGAAGATCTCAGAAACATACTGTTTAGTTTTGAATCACTGAGACACTGGGTCAATATCCTTCATCCCATGGTATCAGAGTATCAGAGAATTGCCAAGTGAGCTTCTTTCCCTGAAGGATTTCATGTTACTAATGTTGGTTCAAGCCAGCAGACTTAGCAAGGGTTGGTATTTTTCTCAACACGTGACTTTAGAGGTCTTTAAATCATCTGTCAGCTCAATTTCTCTTTCTGTCTTTCTGTCTTTCAGAACAGGATCAAACAGCCAAGTTGCAGGAAAACCTCAGCCAACTTTTTTCTTTTTAAAGCTATAGATTCCCATTAAAAATTGCCATCTCTCATAAAACCTCGGGTTTAGCCAATACTTCTGATTCTCCACTACCTTTTAATTTGAGCCACCTAACAGTGTTTATTCTTCAAGACTGGAATGTGATACTGTATTACTGTAAAAGCTAGAAGTGCAGATTGTTATTTAAACTAAGGGCCTCACTTTGCCAATAAACATCAAAGTATGTTAAAGTGGATACAAACAAAATGCAGATGCCCTGGAAAGTCATTTTATATTGTCAGAGCAAAGGGATGAGGCCTTTGTAGAGTCAGTGAGTCTCACAGATTTATAGTAATTTGAGTTTTTCCTTTAAAGCCCCAGGTCCTGACATCATATGAACATAAAAGAAACTCAGCTTTCAAAAAAGGTTAATTTCTAGTTTTTGTGTTTGCAGGATATCATTTCCCAAAAAGAACTTAGAAGCAAGGTTGTCCATTACAATATGATTATAATTAGCTCATGATTGGGGGCAATATTATAGCATGGTTTTTGTATTATATCTGAAAGAAAACCCAACATGTTCAAAATATTTTTTTGTGTAGTGACCCTAAACAAAGATTACACTGAGGGTAATACATTGTTTCTGATACGAATATGTAATTTTGAACTGTGTAACTCCACTAAAGTATTGATGCTGAATGCTAATTGCAGTGATTTTTTAATAGGTTAAAATATATCTCAGATTATGTCCCAGGAGAAATCTGGAGAGGAAAGAAGTTCAAACCTACAGACACAGAAACCGTGTTGCTTATTTGCTGTTTACTGCATTCTCAGAGAAAAGGGATGGTAATTAATCTGGAAAAACCAAAAAACCAGTAGAAAAAAAAGCAGGAGCCCTGGCACTGTCTTTTCCACTGATTGAAAGGTCATACTGCCAACACACTCCAGAGGTAAATGCCTACAGCTGAGCCCAGATTGCAGACTTTGGTATGTTGTTATTCCCAGTTTGGTGCCCAAAATGCCAGCTCATGTGTATTTATACTTTTTTAATGACAAGTATATCTTTAAGTTGCTCTGTAGGAATAGACAAACACGGCAGAGTTTTCAATAAAAATTTATGGATCTGTATTATTGCAAACCAGGGGAGCTGTAACCTGGCACTGTGTCGCAGCTGTCATGCCATGGGACAGTTACATATGACACTGAAGGGAAGAATTAAAAAAAAAAAAATAGGATGGAGGAAGTTTCTGAACTAAGGGTCGAAACTCTAGCACAGTCCTTCCTCTAGGACGCTGTAGAGTTTAGAGGCTGTGATGCTTGATTCTCTTCTGTTATTCCCATTTATGTGATGCAATTTTCTGGCCAGACTAGCCTGCCTTGGGCATCCAGCCGGGCTGGGAGTGGACTGTCCGTGCTGGTTGTGCTGCTGGACACAGAGGAGCAAGCATTAGCTCTTACCTTCCCTGCTGTTCCTTGGCATGCAGCCTGTTCCCATGACATTATCTGAAGCTGGCCATAGATGTTTATGGTTTATTTTTATAGCAATATTTTCAAGCAATTATCTTGCAACTTGTAGCTATAGACCTTTATACTCTCAATCTAGCAAGGGCTTGTTTCTGTAAATCCACTTGTTTAAGATTTCCCTCGTGTGCACACTAAACACATTGTTAACCTTGACGAGCAGTTAAACACTTAACCAGCACTGCAAAATTTCAGCTCGTTTTCAAGTGCTGTAAGCCTTCATTTCTCCTTGTCTGTTCTGTATGTCTGGTATGGTAAGACAATAAAGGAAGGAATAAAATACCTAGAGCCAGCAACTTAACTGGTTTAAATCAGTGCAGCTCCAGAAAGTCAATGGGGCTATATACATACACTCAGAATCTGGTTTTATACCAAAAAAATTCAATACTCACTGGCTTTCATAGGTCTATCTGTACTTTATTTCCAACTTATTGTTTCTGCCAGGGGTGTGTGTTTTGTTTTGAAGAGAGGACACTAACTTTATTTAAAAGAGCATTGACAGCTTATTAGTCCATATTAATTTTTGGTGTGTTTGAACTGGCATAGATGCCTTGCACGAAGACAATTATTTTATGTTAATAAAATCTCCTAGAAATCATGCTGGCCAGTGAGTGTTACATCTTCACAATGGACTAAAAATCCAGCCTCTGATTCTGAATTGCACTACTAGGTTTATAGCTAGTATAATTCAAATGATTGAACTGGAGATGTAAAAGAATAATCTGAAGATGCAGTGAGCCTGGCTCTTCTTTACTAGGTGTGATACCCAAAATGTAACATGCAATACAAATGCTAGTCATAGGCAAATTCTGGACCCTGAGTTTCTGGATCTGAAAGAAGGAACAGGAAAATGTTGCTATAGCAGTTACTGCACAAGTGAAACACCAAACAGAGGATCAAAAATGAGGCAGGAAGAACACAAACTTAAACACTCTGCATACAAAGATTAATTACATAAAATAAAAGCTGGAAGACATAAAAGAGCCAAATAAGGCAGTACAGGAAATTTCTAAAATTGTTGCTGTTGACACTAAAGAAAGACAGTGAATATTCTGCCTGCAGCTGCAATACAGCTGTCACATCCAAACAAATTAAAATCCTCTGAGAACCAAAAAAACACAATGAACTGTAACGTTATTTAAGTGAAGCAGCATTTTATTCTCTGCATCCCAAGCCAAATGCTTATTTAGTGTGAAAAAGTAGCCTGGAAGCACCCAAAGGCACAAAATACCTTTCTAGGTCCAGGGAAACTTAAGATCTGCTTTTGTGGGTGTTAAAATGCAGGTTCTTACTGTCTTGCTGCCACTGTACAAATGAGACTTCTGCCCTGTTTTTCCATCTTCATTTCAAGACTCCTGATGGCAGATTCTGAGACTCCTGATTTTGGTGACCCAAGTAATTAGAAGATGCACATACACAGTTTTCAGCTGAGCACTGCAGTATTTCCTATCAGTCTGGCTTTTTTGCTGCATGGCGTTTCAGACAGTAACTGTACAAAAAGAGCAGCTGGGACTCTGCCTGCTGCTAGAGGTTTGCTCACAGGAGCCCCCCATCCTCCCAATCCCATCTCAGTTGCACTGGGTTACCGAGAAAGTTTTGCATTCGTTATAAGGTGCTTATGCTGATTTACAAAGCCATTCAAAAGCAGAGCCCAAGTTACCTTTCTGAGTTAGTGACTCTTTACTCTGCTGGTCACAGGCTGAGGTCAACTGATACAGGTCTCTGTGCATCTTCAATACTGAAATGCATCACTTTGGGTGGTCGCTCTTTCAGCCATTGTGCATGTAGCCCCGCTGCCTCCTGACAGCACCGGCACTGCTACCTTCCCTGCAGTTAAAAGTCCAAACTCAAGACACAGTTGTGTTCATCAGCCATTAGCTGGATGCAAATCACTGAGATTTCTGAAGAATCATTCCTAACACCCCTTTTTCAATCGCTTCTCTTTAGTATTTTGAGATGTGTCTGCAAGATAAGGCACTACAAAGAGTGTTTGCTTTTTCCCCTCTGTCATTCAATTTTTATTTTCTATTTGCAAATGTAATTCCCCCCACAGTACAACAGGATAGCATGCATAATGTAACTATGTGAGCACAGACGAACTTTTTCCTACTCTAAAGTAAACATTTGTTATGGATGAAAGCACAGAATAGCTTTACAAAACACTTATTTGATTAAAAGAATAAAACCAGCTGCTGCTGTAAAGAATCTTAAAATATTTATCAAGTTAAATATAGATTGTGCAATCTTATGCTGACTCTTTAACCTTAAATGCCTAATAAATCAGTAAAATAGATCAGAATTCACAGAAGCCAGCCTTCTAAAGCCAGTGCTATTAATCATTACTTTAAGTTCTGTAAATCTGTTTGATGATGGGCATAATACAGATAATTATGTGATCTGGACTTTTAACTGTATCGTTAATCAATGGATGTTTTTTTCTGACTGAATGAGAAACAGGAAAAAAAGCATATTATTAAAAAAAAAAAAAAAAAAAAAAAAAGAAGAAGAAGACTGGAATGTGTCTGCTCCAGAAATAGTAAAGTAGCTTTGTTTCACTGATGTAACAAATTCCATCATATGAAAACTATTATACAAAGGTTACTTGTTATTAAAGGTATACCATCAAATGTCATGGTAATAGTGTGTTGTCATGGGATAAATATGTCTCACTTTGAAATATTCTCCATAAATGCTTCAGTCACCACAACTTCCATTTAGTTACAGAGGACTGGCAGGAATGTTTTGTTTTAAAATTAATCATCTACTGTTCTTCCTTCCTGTCAGTAGGCTTAAGCACTGCAATATGAGGGAGAAAATCTTGGAACTGGTTTTTTGTATTCATCCAATGCCGAAGACTGGAGGCTGGAAGGGATATTCCCAGACTTGATTTTGGTAATAACATGACTTCAGGAATTTCAGTGAGAGGTCTCCCTTAGCTGCAGTACCCAAAAAGTAAACTGCTCTGAATCTAACAGAACTGACCACTAGGTGTTTAAAGCGGTTAGTATTTGTCCTGAAAAAAGATGAGAGATTATCACAGACAAGATGGCTAGAGATATTAATTCCAAGTATTTTAATTTAGGAAGGATGTCAGTGCACAACTGATCAATGAAGAAGTTATAAGATGATTCAGCTAAGTTTAAAACTGTGTGTGTGGAGCTGACTAAAGCCTCCTAAAGAAAACACCTGATGTACAACCTTACTCTGAGATTGGCTTGAAAAGGAGGGCAGAGATGGGGAGGGTCAGAAATCATTTATTCACTATTAATTATTGTGTGTTCTTCTAGCCCCTTGGCTTTCTGTCCTCCCTTTTTCACACATAGCCTGCGTGTTTAGGGTTGCCTGATGCCTAAACCAGCTCCTTCTCTGACAAGTCCTCCAGGGGATTTGCTGGCTATTTTTGTAGGACAAGAGGCAGATACAGACTCTGCCCTGTTTCTGCATCTGCAGGAATTCAAACTGCTCTCCAGACCACACTGTCCCTTCCCACAGTAACCTCAAGGGGAGTACATGACTCTAAATCACCACACAAGTCCACTCAAAGTCAAAAAAAACCATAAAAATATGTCTGTGAGTATTCATAAACATTAACTTCTTGCAAGGCAGTGGTCGTGTGCTCAGCAGCTGTACTGGGAGAATGGAGCTGTGCTGAGAGGAGCGTGGTGACAAGTGGGACTGAAGTGGTCTGAAAGCAAATTGGATTTTCCTACTTTGTTAATTTCTGCCCAGCAGTAAAAATTGCTTTTTCCTTTTTTAACAACGTTACTGCCTGGCTGAAAACTTTTTGAGAAATTGTTCCTGGATCTTTTACTGGAGCTTCAGCAGTCACATTTTGGAGACATACTTAACATGATGTCACTGGGTCTGCAGGTGAGTAAAACCCCCAAATAACTTATCTTTTGAAAAGCTCTTGCAGCAGCTGTTTCCACACATGATTCATAACTTCTCTACCTTAAGAACTGTGGCCATTTAAATAGCTTCAGCAAACAAAAGCATGGCACATACACCAGTCCAGAACTACGCACAGATGCTTTCAGTAGTGTGAATTGGGCAGTTAGTCCATTATGAAATATCTGTCCCGATAATCTTATGCAAGTGCTTGTTTAGAATTTTTGACAACATTTTATGATTAATTCACTGTATGGATACTCACTAGTCACACCATACAACCACAGCATGTATGCGATTTAATAAAATCTGATTCTATTTTATAGGCAAGGTCAAGGAAGTGAAGACATGTGGGATGAAAGTGGCAGAACCAAAGTTAGGTTTCAGCTTTTTCTCCATTTTCATCTAACACATGCTCCTTCAGACCATGTCACTATCTTGCTAAAGTTCAACTTTGAAAATTACTGTGAAAAGAACCTTTGAGAAAATAACTTCGGGAGACATTTATATTCTCACTATATGTAGCTGCATAAACTGATTTTAATCTGATTTAAATTAATGACTATATTTCTGTACCTGACCCAAACTGTATCTGCCTCAGTGGAATCCTGTTGCCCTTTAGGGCTAAGAATGAATAATAATAGCAGAATCAGGCCCGATGACTTTACAGGGTTCTCTGATCATGAGCTTAAAATAAGTGATATTTGAAAACGTGCTTTCAGATATTGTCTCATAATCAAATATTCCAGTCTGTGTTTTTTAGGGATCTTTTGAAGCTTTGGTGTTCAGCTCTGATTATTAATCTCATTTAAGAAGCAGGATTGAGAAATTACCATATATTCTCATGACTTCTTAATGCAACCTCTGATAGTAGAGCATGTTCAGCACTTGATGTTACTGTCAGAAAATGACTGCAAATAAGTTTTAAAATGGAAACTGGAGAGAGAATAATGAGGGCAAAAAGAGCTAAAACATGCGTTGAGAGAAGGGAAGAAAACCAGAAGAAAGCTAGAGACAGACACTGAGAAAGAAAAGAAGATGAAACATTTACTGTGAGGTTTAAAGACTTTTATTATGTTAAATACTGAGCATCAAAATTGTGTGTATGCACTTTCCTGTATAAAATATAGAGAGCTGGATGTGTGTCATTTGCTTATTCTTGGTTTGGAAGTTTGCTGTGTGTGAAAATAAACTATACCCTATTGTTGTACAAACCTGAAACTGCCCTTTACAACATACATTTGTATGGGCAAAAAAGCAGCTCAGTATCAAGTCAGGGCAAAGCTGAAAAATTCAGATGCAGATTTTGTATCACATTAGGAAATGGGGTCATTTGGATCTGGGCTTTGGTCCATGTATAGTCAAACAAAATTTTTATTGCTTGAGACTGGAAGTGACTCTTTCCCCTGTAAACTCCCCTGTGGTAGCTTTTCATACAGCCAAAGCTTCTCTGTCATTTGATTGTGTGACATGTCTGAGCTAGCACTGCATCACACAGGTGAATTCTCTTGCAGTCAGCAGAGTTACTTTACTCAACATTTTTAAAGCAGCTGTAGTTAACATTGTGTAAATAAAAGGAGAATTCAGCCCAAAATGGCAAGAAACTGTGACTGCAATTGTAAAATTGACTTTCTGTGCTCGTATCCTTTTACCTGCAGTATCAGGGACAAATCTTTCAGTTCTGGAAACAGTGATACATTTGATGATTTGATACAAATGAGATACGTTTTCCTTAACATTTTCAGTTGGAAGTTACAAGTGCCTTCTTAGTCTAATTTCTCAAAGTGCAAGGCTCACACAATCTTATTTTCTGCCTGCCATCTGCAAAAGAAACCCACCTCAACCAAATCTGATAGATGATCAGAAGTCTCAAAATCAGTTATGATCACAGGAGGGTTGTGAAACCTAATGGCTTGAGAAAAAGCCCAACTTACTGGCTCACTAACAGGAAGCAAATATTTGGCTTGGCAGTAGCCTGCTTGCCAGTCAGCACATGTGACAGCCAGTCAGCTAGCATGTACCCAGGCAAAGCACTGCTACCTCTTCGTGACTTGGCATGTCACAGAGGAGGAAAATAATGCCTTTTAAAAATAATAAAAGGATCTTTTCTAAGTTTATAATTTTGGTTGCCAATTTTAATCTAGTAGAGGTTATGCATCAGAATTTAATAGAATTTAACCAATAGAGGATATTTATCAGAATGTAATGACTACTTTAAAATGTAATTGATAGCTTACAGTGACAAAGAACTATACATTGAAATCCAACATATACCCCTGTAAGATATTCAAAGCACAAAATGCCTTTTGTCTTTATGAAGGTCTGTTGAAGGTGATGGTGTTGGTGGCAGGACAGCTTCCCTCAAGGACACTCCTGCCCTCTATTGCAGTTACTCAACAACTGCTTAAAGACTTTACTTTTGTCTTACCATTCACCCCATTTTCCTAGCACTGCCCACTTCAGTTTTGGGGCCAGACTCTCGAGGGATTTTACGCACATAACTGCCATTGAAATAAAGGGTGGTCAGGTGCCTAAACACTCAGTAGTAGATCTGGGGTAAGATCACTCACTGCCTGTGCTCTAGAGCAGCCCCTTTCAAGGTCATCAGTGCTATTGGCTGCCCTCTGGGCTCCAGACATATCACCTACACCCTTGAGCCTGTGCATCCTGCCCAGATGTGTCATAACAGGGAGGGGAAAGGGCCCCACACTCCAGCTACAGCAGCTGAAGCCAAGCCCAAGAGCACGTCCTGTCCTGGGTGAGCCTGCTCCTGCCGCCCTGTACATCCAACACAGGCTGAGAATGCAGGACGAAAATGGGGCAAGGCAGGGAATGACATTGCAGCGCTGGTAGGTACAGAGCCTGTACTCCAGCCAGCTGGTAATGGAGTGACTGCTGCAGGTAGGTAACCCCAGTGGCCATTCCCCACTTGCCCAAGGCGAGTGTGCTGACAGGGAAGCAAAAACCCGATCCCCTCAGCCTTCCTGAGAGCTGAGCTCCCAGGAGCCCAAGGGAAGGAAAGCCCAGGAAACTGGGCAGCCCCTCTCATGGCCATGCAGGTTCAGCTCTGCACAAGCTCACCCCAAATCAACTCAGAGAGCAGGCAGGGCTTGTTCCTTGCTGCTTTGCTTGCAGTCAATTTGTAAAATAATTCCTCCAGGATGATCACATAGGGCAAATGAAAAGCCAATCCCGAATCCTCCACTGGTGTGGGTAATCCCTGTTCCAAGGAGTAAAGTCTCTTGTTTAAATGCGGAATTGAAAACTGAGGGTTTCAGAGAAAAAGTGTAAGCCTTGGATAGCATGCTTTGCACGTATCAGATTTAATAACTATTATTTAATTAATGAGCTCTGTAAACCCAAACGAAGGCTGATAGAAGAGGGAGTTACAACTGGAGTGGGATGGAAGTTATCACACCAGAGAATAAGAATCTTCAAAATTAGCCATGAAAGAAAGAAGTTTTGTTTAATTTTGTTGAGGCTCTTAATATGTTAAAGTTGATGTATGTATGTACTTAGATTGGGGAATAGTCATGAAAAGAAGAAATCAAGAAGCTGCAGAAAAGGTGCAGATTGTTAGGAAGTATTAGGAAGTGGGAAAAGCTACAGCCAAAAGCAAATCACATTATTCTACCAGGAAATAGAGGCAAATACAACATACAGAAATATATAGAAAGCCATCTTTCCCATAGAGAATATTCCACTCCTTCCACAATATTGCCCTAATTAGAAAATATACCATAATGAACATCAGTTGCAAAGCAAAAAGGCACAGAAGAGCTTATAGTAATATTCAAAGTTGTTGAGAGGGAAAGATAATATGTTCAGGACATGATGAAGAAAAAGGGTGTAAAGTTACGGAAATATTCATTATTGGAAAAAAAGTAGAGGATTATTTGTTTTTATAGACAGGTAGAATCTTGCCTAGTTTAAAATCAAGTTTAAAATTCACATTGGATTCTGTGAGGTCAGGTTTTCTTTTCAGTAAAGTCAAAATACTGAGTTTAACTCCCTCTAAGATATGGTGTATACAGCTTAAATTATTAAAATCCAGTATTCTAGAAAAAAAGAAGCTCTCGGTCAGGGGTTCATTTGCCAGATATGGTGCAGGCTTTTTTGTGATGTTTGCCAAGCCACTCATTTCCCGTGCCCCAGTTCCCAACTGACCCGTGGCTGTGAGCCTGCCGAGGTTGTCTCGGTAGATTTTATTGCAAGCATCTAACGTAACTCCGCAAACGTATCCAGTCCGCAACACAGCCTGTAAGCCTCCTGCAAGAGCCTTCTCCTGGCCGTTAGCGCTGCCCTACGCTCGCCTGGCTCAGCGCTGCGGAGAGAGGTCCTCCCCAAAGCCGGGACTACATCAGTCAGAGCCAGGAGGACATTTGTATTGACTTTTTTTTTTTTTTTTTTTTTCCCCCTCCTCTCTCGAGGTATAGACACAACCGACTATTTCAGGAAAATGCTCGATTTCTGCATCCCGTAGACATCGGTTGGGTCAATCAGCTTTGCAATCCTCCACTGAGCACAACAAATGAACCCATTCCAAAAAAAAAACCAAAACCCAACCAACAAACAAAAAACCCCAAAAAAAAAAAAAAAAAAAACCACAACCAAACAAAAAAACGACAGTGAGAGAAAAAGCCGCTATTTTCTCAGGTGGTCGGAGGTGTTTTTAAGAGCCCGACTTCCCCGGCGGGGGCCTGTGAGGAGCGGAGCCGGGCAAGAGAGCGGCGAGAGCCCCGACGGGACGGTCCGGCCCAGCCCCGGGATATGCCGAAAGATCCGGGCCCCATCTCGGACTGGGAACCCCGCGACCCCCTCACGGACCCCGGTGTGCCCGGTCCGCGCTGCAGGGTTATCTCCACGGGCGGCCGCGGGTGGCGGGACGGCCGCCGCGCCCCCACCTCGCCCGGCTACAGCCGCTGAGTGTCACCGTCAGTTTCCCCCCGCTCCTCATTTTCCTGCCCTGCTCCACATGAGCCGCAACCACGCACGGTCGTCGGCGAGCGGGCTGGAAAACGCACTGCGAACAGCGTGGACACAAACATATATTTTTAACTTGAAGTGTTTCTGTAGGTTTAGTTGGAGGGACGGGGCGGACAGGCACACGCAGCCGTCCCCTTCGGGCCGACGGAGACGGGCTTGGTCTCACCCCGTGGGCCCACAGAGACGGGCTCGCCGCGGGGCGGCGAGTCACCTGCTGTAGGGTCGCCGCGCGGTCCCCACCGCCTCTGCGGGTGGAGCACACGCGTGGGCTCTGCCGCGTACGTGTAGCACCCCAGGAGAAATGCCTGCGCCGACTCATCCCGGTGGGTGCCGCCGTCGGGGACGAGGCGGCTCTCGGTGGCGCCCCCGGGGCCACGGCGGAGCGGCAGGGCGGCCTGTGCAGAGGGGTGAGCGGCAAAGCCACCCCTCGGTCAAAGGATGCCGCCCCCAGGGGACGGCGGGTCCGGGGTCCCGCGGAGGAGAGCGCTCCCCCGGCCCCAACGCCAAAGTGTCGCGGGAGAGGGTGAAACCTGAACCGGCAAACCCCGAAATGAGGCCGGGCAGGCAGAGCTGAAAAGTATCCAAGTCGGTCCCAAGCAAAACAAGAGATGAAACATTTCAGGTTATTACGTTCTCCCTTTGAAGCGAACTATTTCCCGCAGATAACAATGCGTAGGTATATTTAGACAGCTCGTCTCGTCCAAGGAGAATGTGTCTTGCGCTATTTGAGAAAAACTCTAAGAGTAAGTGCAAATATTTGATGCTGAAGAGCTCTTAAGGCTTGAAGAGTACCATTTACTTATTTCTACACATCAGTGTGGGCTTAGGATGTTAAATAGATTAAAAGGCTAAGAGAGGTCACTGAAGTAGACGCTCTTCCTCTCATCCCGACTTTTTTTCATTGCGAAGTTTTTGCACTTTCTTTAGAGTGTCCTGGGCAAACTCCTCTTAAGAGCCACCTCGGGTACTGTATAAGTTTGTGGCTCTCTGAACCTCAGCGCCCGCTCCTCTCCCGGCCGCCCCCCCGAAACTCCGCTCCAGCCCAGGCATTCAGCAAATGTTTGCCTGCGGGGTCAAGATATTAATAAGCACTTCTCGGCCTCCTCTTACACTCGGGGCGGCGGGCAGCAGCGGCGCTGCCGGCCGGGCCGGGGCCGCCGGGCGGGCAGGTGAGCGCGGCCGTACCTGGCGGGGCGGCGGGGACGCCGGCGCCCACCGGCCGCGACCGCGGGCTGCCCCGGCGGTGACACGGGCAGCCGGGGACGGGGGGGCCAGTGCGACCGCAGGAGGAGCCGCTCCGCCGAAGACGGCCACGTCGTTTCAATTTAATCTCATTTAAAAAGACATAACTAATAAATTTGTATGGACGGGGCTGCCGGAGACGTAAAGCAGAGTCGATAGTGGTTCAATCCCATTGAACCCTATTGAAAACCATGACAACAAGGAACAAGCTCCGATTTATCCCGGAGAGTTAAAGCACATTGTGGGAAGGCGTCAATCACCTATTATTCCAGATCTGAACAAATGCAAAATCTTGACTGGAACAAATGCTTCCAACAGGTCCGGGACATAGGGCTACATTTCCCTTTTGTTCACGGCCTAGCAGTTGGCATGTATTTGTGCTCCCCTCGCTCCGACCACCCAGGACGGCTGGGAGGCTGTGCTTGGAGCGGGGAAGATAACTACTGTCACCAGGCACGCTTGATAGGTGGCTGCAGTAATCACGGCCTGGGAATCGCTTATATGGAGCCTGTCCAGTCCCGAAGAAATATGCGGGAAGTTGGCCAAATGGAGCCTTGTGCCCCGTTCATCTCGCCTACAAATCTCGCCGATATAAATCTCGCCTCTCCCTTGTCGTTATTGCTCTATTGACATTTTCCCCGCGAAGTGTGACCGCTGCCAGGAGCGGCACCCAGAGCAGGGCGGGGAGGGGCGGCGGCGGCCGGGGGCAGGCGGGAAGCGGGGCTGGGGGGCGAGAGCAGGGATGGATACATATAATCTATGCACAATAGCTTAAAGATGTCTGTTTGGACAGGGAAATTTGAACCAACAAAGCGGCCGGCTGGAAGAGGGTCTCCGTGTGTCTCGGGGTTTCTGTCTCCAGGCGCGCAGTGCCTCACCCCAGGGTTTCACGCCGTTTGCCCGACGGGGCTGTGCTGTGGGCGCTTCGGCCGGCATTCAGGGGAAGGCGGGTCTGCTGGGGAGAGGCCGGGGGGTCCCTTCCCTCCAGGCTCTCCGCCGTCCAGCCGGACTCGCTTCCCACCGGTTTTCTAGACGGGAGCCAGGTCCCTCCCGCGGAACCGGCGGGAAGCGATGCGGCGTGCGGGTGGGCAGCGCGTCCTGCCGCCGCCCTCCGCGGCCCCACGGCTTGGCCCACGCCGTGCGACCCGCGTGAAACAGGCCAATCGCCCCCAGCGGTCCCTTCTGCTCCTGCCCCGCGCCCGAGGACCGAGACCCGACACTGCGGGTTTGCATTTGAACGGCTCGCCAGGCTTCTCGTTTCTATGTCATATTTTTCTGTAAAGTCCTCGGCGGCCATCGAGGCTGGGCAAAGCCCGGCCGCAGCTTGGCGGGGGGACGGGCCGGCCGGTGAACGGCTGCGAGGAGGCTCTTATCTCACCGAGGGGACCGCGGAGCTGCCGCCGGGCCTCCCCGGGCCGTGCCCAGCCGATGCCCGCACCCCTTCTCTCGGGGGGGCCGGGCCTCCGGCTTTGGCCACTGCTGCTTTTCGGCAGATGAAACGGCGCTCGGTGGGGACAGAAGACGCGCGAATAAATAAACGCGCCGTCTTTGATCTTTTCTCCCTCTCTCCCAGCTGGAATCGTTTCAGTCACTCACATATATCGCCCGAGGGGATATTCGTTGGGTTAATACAACGCAAAATGATGCTAAAAGTAATCTCCCCTGTCCCTCCTCCAGACTCTTGCTTATGGACCGAGTGTGTCGGGCTCCCCGCTTTTCTCCAGCCAAGCTCACGCCATCAGCCTTCCCGAGAGAAAGGCGCACCTTCCATCCACCATGCCCAGGAGAGGCAAAAACAAACTCCGGAGATCCCATCCCCTCAACGTACACACCCGCCAGCCTTCCCCGCCGAGAGCTCAGCCGAGGTGTGAAAAATCCCCCGTTGAGGGTAGGAAACCTGCCAATGACAAGCGGGAGAATTGGAGGTAGCACGGCAAACAGCCCGGGGAAATAAAACAAATGACGACTTAAATTCCTTCCAGGTTTAAAGAGAGAGGGTAGAGAGGGGAAAATAAAGAGGGAGAAGCGGGGAGGGGGCTCTCGGCAGGCTCTGCGGATGTCCTGGGAGGATTCACTTTGTCTGCGGATAGAAGGGACGCTGGTGGCTTTGGTGGCGGATGGAGGGGGGTGGTTGTTGGTCATCCACATGCCACCCAAGATGTTATTCACTGCTAACAATTACCATTATCTGTCCCCACTTTTGGCTAATCAGACAGAATATGTAATGATGAAGCCTGTTTCCTGCTGTCTTTGGGAGGTAACGGGTTATTCTCTCATGGGGGTGGCGGAAGGGGGGGTTACACCTACTCCCATTAGGGCTTTAGCACTTGACTAATTCAGGTACTTAGCATCCTATAGACAGGGACGGTTTGAAAGCAGGCAGTGTTTGCAGTGGGGAGGACTGTTTATATAAACAGGACACCTCTGTAAACGACACTAATATTTGGGGTTAGGTGGCGATGGAAGGCAAGGTCCTCTTGAGCCGGGAGATTCCCCAGTAACTGGGCGCAGTCCTTTCCTCGCAGCTTTTAAGGGAGAGGGTTCCCGGCTTTGGGACGATATTTTTTTTTTTTTTTTTTTTTTTTGGGGGGGGGAGGGTGCGCACAACCTACCATGGCCACGTCTGGCAGGATCAGTTTTACAGTGAGAAGCATTTTGGATTTACCAGAGCAGGATGCCAATAGCGTAAAGCAAGCCTCTGACCATCACCACTCAGCGGAGAACTACACCGGCTCGCCGTACCGAGGGTGGATAGAGACAGACAGAAATCACTATCCCTGTGAGTATGAAACGGACAGGAATTCGCCATCTCCGCACAGCTCTCTTATTTGTTTCCCCCCTTCCTTTGGGGAGGATGTGAAGAAGGGAATCGCCAGCATGTGTAGCCTACAGGATCGGGGGGATCCAGGCTGAGAGTTTTGTAGAATATTACTTCATTGCAACAATGAAACAGCATGGAAATCCCGGCCACGAGCTTAAGAGAGAAAAGATTTTATTTTTTTTCTGTAGGTCTGTGCATGTTCCCAGCTACGGCAGAAAGCAAAACCTCAGGCTGTGTCCGCCCTCCTCTCTGCGCTTATCGTTTAAGCTCGCTTACCGGATTCTTTTTGTTTCGGTTTGGGTTTTTTTCCCCGTTTCACTGTTGCAAGAAATCCTGCCTGTCTGTGCTAGAGGCGTTTCAGGTCACCTCACGCACCGCAGAGGAGAGCTAAGCGCCCCCCCAGCGCCTCGCCTCCCCGCGCTGCCGCGGAGCGCGCTCCAGGCGCCACCGCTTAGATCCACGCGTCTGCCTCAGCGGAGAGTGGGCTCCGGCTCACAAACCCAGCCATGTAGCACACTGGTTTTACCTCACACGCGCAAATTCTGCCTCAGATACGTGGCTTTAATGCAGACCTGTGTGTGCGTGGGGGGAGGCCGTCCTCGGACGGATGCGGGAACCCCATCGGGGAAAGTGAAATATTAAGGTAATCGAGAGGCTGGAGAAAAGCAGTAAGGAAAGGACCGGGCAGCAGCCCGGCTTTACGTTTTAGCACGCTCAGAGGCTAGGAGCCGGCAAGCCCCCGGGCTGTGCGCGGCGGAGCGGACGTGCCCGTGCGCGGGTCGACGCCGGGGCAGAGCCGCTCCCGGCGCGGGGGAAGCCCGCTCCGTCCCGTGGGTTAGGTTTAGTGTATTCGGGGGGTTAGCTCGCTTCGCTTGTTGACTGTTGGGATTAATTCGCCCCGGTAAACAGCCGGAGGTCTCCCCGCGGGAGGCGATTCGGCTCTCGACGGCCCGCCGCCTCCTCGGTGCCTGCCCCGGCCCCGGCCGCCCCCTCTCTCTAACCCCCTCGCTGTCCCCAGCTTCCGACGAGAGCGGCCCGGAGCTGAGCTTGCCCGACTCCACGCAAAGGTCGCTCCCCGCCCGCGGCTCGGAGGCCGAGGAGAAGAAGAAGAAGCGACGGGTGCTCTTCTCCAAGGCGCAGACGCTGGAGCTGGAGCGGCGGTTCCGGCAGCAGCGGTACCTCTCGGCGCCGGAGCGGGAGCAGCTGGCCCGGCTGCTGAGCCTCACGCCCACCCAGGTGAAGATCTGGTTCCAAAACCACCGCTACAAGATGAAGCGGGCGCGGAGCGAAGGCCCCGGCAGCCCCCCGCCGCGCCCGCCCGCCCTGCTGCGCAGGGTGGTGGTCCCGGTGCTGGTGCGGGACGGGGAGCGCTGCCGCGGCTGCCCCGCCAGCCCCCCGCCGCCCGCCGCCCGCCCCAAGCTGGGCTGCGCGCTGGCGGGCTGCAGCGCCCAGGCCGCGCTCGCCCTGCCGGGCTACCGAGCCTGCCCGCCCGCCGCCGCCGCCCTCGGCGTCTTCCCGGCTTACCAGCACTTAGCGCACCCCGCCGTCGTCTCCTGGGGGTGGTGACGGCGGCGCCTCGCCCTGCGGGGCCGGACTCATCACCCCACGGGCGCGGGGAGGCCCGCCCCAGCCCCAGCCCCAGGCTCCGGGCGCGGGGAAGGCGCCGGGGCGCGCCGGGCTCCGCGGCCGCCGGGCCGGGGCGGCGGGCGGGGCGGCGCCGCGGCCGGCCGGGACCGGGCTCGCCCGGGCCGCCCTCCCCTCCGCCGGGCGCGCCCGAGGGTGCGGATGCCGGGCGCGGCTCTGGTTTTGTAAAACCGCCCCTCCTCCCGCTCCTTTTCCAGAGATTCCTTCATAAAAAAATAATAATCCTAGCGACCTAGTTTGTTTCCAGTTAGCTGATGCTTCCAGTGACTAATAAAATGTTTTTTGGCAAATAAATTTTTCCCGGCGGAGAAGTGTATTTCTGGCCACGGGGGCTTTTTCGCAGGATTACCTCCTGTGCCTTAAAAGCTTAAATACTTGGTCTTGATAGCGCCAGCGGAATTTCGCTTTCAAGTTCGTTTATTTCACCCACGTGCGCCGGTAAACGGCGAATAAAGTCTGCTGCAAGCATCTCCTTGTAAATCGGGTGATATTTCCAAGGGGAAGCCCGAGCCCGGAGCTCCCCGTTTCTGCAGGCTCCCCGACTTTTCGTTCCGGGTGGCGGTCCCCAGGCCGGCCGCGGGGCTCAGCGCGGGGCCGCCGTTCGCTCCCGTCTTCTTTAGAGCCGCTCAGGCGGGATGCAGTGAAGCCAGTCTTCCCGTTAGTCTGTATCTGCCGGCTGGGGAAGGGTAGCCAAGATGATGCCTTTTAACGCCCAGAGAATTGTTTTGAAACCCTTTGATGAACTGCTTGTTTTATTAATTTTTTTTTTTTTTGGAAAAAAAATCATATAATTGTCCTGGCAACCGCCAATGGGGGAAAAAAAAACCATCAATAACTCCCCCAACAACCCAGACACAGATCTCTGAAATATCGACTAGACCAGCTGCCTACATCCCTCCGATGGGAGCCGCGGACCAGGAGAGCGGCGCGAATATTTGGGGGCGAAGAGCCCACGGGGATTGATGCGGCCAACCTACTCGCCGGGGAAAGGCTGTCGAGGGAAAGGGACATGCAGAAGCTCTTTGGGGTTTTGTTTTTATTCCCTGGAAGAGGGATCCTTCCCACCAGGTGCTCCCCTGGGATGCATGATGCTCCCGTCCCAGCCCTGCCTTCCCCAGGGCTGCGGCCCCTCCACCGGGGCGGCTCGGTGTCGGCTCTGGCCTCCGTGCGGGAGGATCAGAGCCAGGGACAAGGCAGGGCAGGTCGGGGAGGATGGAGCGACGCCGGCCCTCCCGCCTGCATCCCCTTCCCTGCTTGGGCGGGGGGCCGTGTGCCAAGGGGGAGATACCGAGCGGACCAGCCTTCTGGGATGAGCGGGAAGGACCCGGGGAAATACAGCCTCCGTGTCACCTGGGTTTTTTTGTTGTTATCTTTCCTCCCCCTTCCCTTTATTTTTCCTCCTGCCATCCGAAATCTTTTTTTCTTTTTTTCCTTTTTTTTTTTTTTTTTTTTTTTTCGTCTCAGCTGCTGGCCACCTTGTCTCCCATATGGATGGGGTTATCTTAGAAGAATCTCTCAGAGAATCGCTCCTTAAACCTCCTTTTGTCTTGGGGGTTGAAAAGAGCATTGTTGTGCATGAAAAGGACCTAGACAAAATCCGCACTGTTTCAATTCAGGACTGTTTAATCAGTCCCTAGTGACAATTTTATGGGTTTTAGGCGGTACAATAGTATCTTTTAAAACCTTGTGGCCTTCATGAAAACAAAGGGCTTGAATTTTATGGGCTTACAACTCCAATTAGAACAGCGCCAATGTGTATGGGAGATTATCAAATTTGTATCATAAAACCCCTTTATAATAAATGATTGCTGGAAGCCGGGGAGGGGCTGGGGAAAAAGGGACCCGGACTTCAAGCAATGGACTTTGTCGCATGTAGTTTTAAAAGTGCACATGCTGCTCTTCATTTTAACTCTTTGTGACCCAGCTATGCAACAGGATCAGACGTGGAAATGGTGTGACATCGTCATTAAAAACGGAAACAAAGACAACAGAAGACCCATCCTCGTCAGCCCAAATCTACCTCCCGTCAGCTTGCCAAGGGTTTGGCAGCATCCCACCCGGCAGGCTCCCTCCCTGGCTTCTTGGTTATCTGGGCTGGTGTTCTGCCGCGGAGCCCACACATGGCCATAGGAGGTCTTTGCTATATTATTGCTTTTATCAGTTATAGTTCATACGGGCAATGACAGGGGCTGCTAGGGTGTCCCTTCCCAGCCCCAGGCTGCAGTGATTTCATCTCGTCACTGGTTGCAATGTCCCCTGATGTGGACTTCTTGACGCAAAACGTGCAGTTTGTATTGTCTTTTACGAAGCCTGGGGAAGGTGTGATTCCTGGGCATCAGCAAATGCTAGAGTCCTTGCAGACTGAGGGGAAGTCACCACAACAGGGGTGCAGGGAGGATGATAGAGTCAGGTTCAAGTATTGCAGTGCCCTTAATTTGATACATCCATGTAGGGAGAAGAATGTATTAAATAATGAGTCAATTCAGACTATGGAGATTTACAATAAAAATAAAGTCTTGTGAAGAAGATAGGGTTAGACTGAAAATACTGTTTTTCCTGAATAGAAACAAATTAATCCATCTAAACTCTAAGTGTATTTAGCAAGGCAAATTGATCTGTTAGCCTTACCAGTGGTTAAGCTGTATCTAGGAGATACATCTTAACAAATGCTTAAGACTTTGGCCTCTTCAGAGATCTGCTTGGTAGGGATAAAGCCCTGGAGGGAAGAGGGTACCAAAAGAGCTGCTTAGTATTCAATGATCACGTCCAAGCTCGGGAGCAATGAATCCCAAAAACCAGGAAGTCGGTTAAGAACAACAGGAGGTCTGCATGGATGAACAAGGAGCTCTTGGACAAACTCAAACAAAAAAAGGAAGCCTACAGAGAGTGGAAGCAAGGACAGGTAGTCTGGGAAGAATAGAGAAAAATTCTCTGAGCAGTCAAGGATCAGGTTAGGAAGGCCAAATTCCCAATAGAATTAAATCTGGCCAGGGATGTCAAGAGCAACAAGGAAAGCTTCTATAAGTGTATCGGTGATAAAAGGAAGACTAGGGAAAGTGTTGGCCCTCTCCAGAAGGAAACAGAAGACCTGGTTTTCTGGGATATGGAGAAGGCTGAGGTCCTCAACAACTTTTTTGCCTCAATCTTCACCTGCAAGTTCTCCAGCCAAGTCATAGAAGGCAAATGCAGGGACTGGGAGAATGAAGAACTGCCCACTGCAGGAGAAGATCAGTTTTGAGACCATCTAAGAAAACTGAACATGCACAAGTCCATGGGACCTGATGAGATGCTTCCATGTGTCCGGAGAGAACTGGCGGATGAAGTGGCTAAGCCACTGTCCATCATATTTGAGAAGTTGTGGCAGTCTGGTGAAGTTTCCACTGACTGGAAAAGGGGACACATAACTCCCATTTTTAAAAAGGGAAAAAAGGAAGACCTGGGGGGAACAGGGCAGTCAGTCTTACTCTGTGCCTGGCAAGATCGTGGAGTGAATCCTCCTGGAAACTATTCTAAGGCACATGGAAAATAAGGAGGTGGTTGCTGGCAGCCTACATGGCTTTGCTGAGGACAAATTGTGCCTGACAAATCTGGTGGACTTCTGTAATGTGGTTACAGCATTGGTGAATAAGGGAAGAGCAACTGACGGCATCTACCTGGACTTTTGCAAAGCTTTTGACACTGTGCTGGCACAACATTCTTGTCTCTAAACTGGACATACATGGATTTGATGAATGGACCACTATATTGGTGGGTAAGGAATTGGCTGGATGGTCACACTCAAAGAGTTGCAGTCAACGGCTCAATATCCAAGTGGAGACCAGTGATGAGGTGCATTCCTCAGGGACCAGTGTTGGGACAAGTGCTGTTTAACATCTTTGTTGGAGACACGGACAGTGGGACTGAGTGCACCCTCAGCAAATTCCCTGATGACACCAAGCTGTGCGGTGTGGTCAACATGCTGGAGGGAAGGGATGTGCGATCCAGAGGACCAGGACAGGCTGGAGAGGTGGTGTGGGACTGGACTTGAAAGAATCAGACAGGACGGTGTGCTCTGCTTCACTGTTGTTGTTAGAAGGGGATGTACTGGAACTTGTAGGCCATAAACCTTGGGCAGCCTGGTAAGGGGAATAAAGAAGTGCTGATGTGTGGGAGAGTTACTGCCCCTATGAGTCATGTGGTGCCGGAGAGGAAGAAAACTCAAAGTCTCTGCAAAACAACTCAGTGTCTACAAAACCAACTCAGTTGTAAACAGTCCTGTTGTTAGAGTTTAATTAGCTACCAATCAATGAGCGTTGATAAAGAATGTTGAAGTATAGCAACCAATCAATGTAAAACACGCATCTTCTGATTTCTTCTAATTTTCTATATAAATGAATGTTTTCTGTAATAAACTCTCTCTAACTCTGCTTGCATCAAGCTGTGTCCCATCTCTCAACTGAGGCAAGGTGAGACTGTGCAAACCTCTTGAAGTTCAACAAGGCCAAGTGCAAGGTCCTGCACATGGGTCAGGGCAATCCCAAGCACAAATACAGGCTGGGTGATGAGTGGATTGAGATCAGTCCTACAGAAAATGACTTGGGGATGTTAGAGTCAGCAATGCGTGTTTGTAGGCCAGGAAGCCAACCCTATGCTGGGCTGCATCAAAAGCAGCATAACCAGCAGGTCAAGGGAGATGATTCTTCCCCTCTGCTCATGTGAGACCCCACCTGCCTTCAGCTCTGGGGTCCCCAGCATAAGATGTGAGCCTGTTTAAGTGAGTCCAGAGGAGGCCGTGAAGATGACCAGGAGGCTGGAGAACTTCCCTTATGAGGACAGGCTGAGAGAGTTTGGGTTGTTCAGCCTGGAGAAGAGAAGGCTTCAGGGACATCTTATAGCAGCCTTACAGTACCTAAAGGGGGCCTACAGGAAAGACGGGGAGGGACTTTTAACAAGGTCATGTAGTGATAGGACAAGAGGTAACAGCTTTAAAATGAAAGAGGGTAGATTTAGATTAGATCTAAGGATGATGTTCTTCACTGTGAGGGTGGTGAGACACTGTCACAGGTTTCCCAGAGAAGCTGTGGCTGCCCCCTCCCTGGCAGTGTTCAAGGCCAGGTTGGACGGGGCTGTGAGCAACCTGGGCTAGTGGAAGGTGTCCCTGCCCATGGCAGGGGGGTTGGAACTAAATGATCTTTAGTGTCCCTTCCAACCCAAACCATTCTGTGATTTTATGACTCTATGAAATATCATTGAAAATCTATTGCTTTGAGGCAAAAGAAACTTACTGCCTTTCAGTGTATTTTCTATTACTTCAGTGTGATGCTTAACAAGGCATGAAATCATCTCAGTTGGTTTGGTTTGGTTTTCCCTCCTCCTCAAAGGGGTGAATGTACACACCACCTCTGTCTTTTCTTCCCTTCTTTTGCCCCACCAGGTCTCACTGTTACTTTCACCCTGCAAACAGGCCTGTGTTTTCACCAAAACTAATGAATAAAGATGCCATGATCAAGACCTAAATGCCATCTTCAGCTAATGAAAAGTATTGTTAACATCCTCAAACATCTTCCTGGGTGCTTTATTCTTAGTCAGTAAGTAAACTATTGACTTTGTAAATGCCCAGCCCTGTTTCAGTGGGAGCCCTCAAGCACATGTTTGTTAACTCAGAACTAAGGCATCAAAACGATTCACTAGACTGCCTCCAAAAAATGGACAATAGTTCTTAAAGAGCATATGATGGAGTTTCTTTGCAATAATTTATGAATGAGTTGGGTGTGCACCTGCCAATGCATGTCCATCATTAGTCTTTGGATGTACGTACTATACATTTTAAAAATTGCAACAGATGAAAATCATCACCTCCCAGGCAGAACTCTGCCATGCATTAAAACAAATTCTCTCATCACCAAGTTAGGAAAGGTTCCTCGCAACCTTGCAGTATGTATGCCCGGGTTAATAACACATCTCTACCGCGCTGTTACCTAAGTGCAAGTCGGATCTGTGGAAACTGTTTGGACTTTTCAGCCTCTCCTACCTTGTAGCACTCATAGGAGTAATCCTTCCACCCCTGGCTAGAGCTGAGGTGATACTGGAGGGGGACAGTGAGCTCACTGCTTTCAGAAACTGGTGGTGCCCAGCACTATTGGTGGAGGAGGACAGGCCTGGTTCCCCCTGTGCTCAGTGTCTTTCAAAAGCCAGTTTATTGATGAAGGTAGTGTCTTACTGGACTGATACTGCCTGATAATTGCTGCTTCTTGAGAAGATGGGAACAGCCAGGATACAACGAATAGCAGTTTCTGAGCCTTACTAACAGCACTCAGCCTTTTTACCAAAATCCTAGGTAGGACATTTTCCTTTCCCTCAGCTGGTGCTTCTAACCCTTGAGCACTGGTCCAGTCCCATTCATACTGGCCATCAGGTAATGCACTTTTTCCAGAAATCCTGTCATGATCAAAGAATTGCAAAGTAAAAACTCCACTCCATCTACTTGATATAAAAAGTATCTGATGAATAGTCAAGTGCTGCCAGCATCAGCAATGACAGAAGGACCCCAGGCACCTTGTGTAACTTCCAGGAAGCTTCTAGCTCATCTTACTTAAAAGGAAACATCCTGTGGAAAAGGAGGCAGTGGATGCAGAGTTGCCCCTGTTGGAGAAGTTGCTTTATGTTCTTCAAGCTCTTCTCAAGTATCACACAGGAATAGAGTAGCTCAGGTAAGCAGTATCTAACATTATTATGATAAAAAATCACACTTCTGCAAGACTTGACGTGGGTAAGGGATCTCTGCCTGCCAGTAAGCACAGGTTACTGAGCTATGATATCAGGATTACTTTTCATCATATTCAGGCTTACAATTACATTCTAAACAGTGAAGGCAATCAGCTCTCTAGACTGACGATGTTGGCAGTTGTGCCAGCTTTAATCCTATTTTTTTCAGTCCTATTTAAAAGAGGTAATGAAGTGTGTTGGAAATGTACCCTCCAAAGACAGGTCTCCCAAGCAGAAATTGGGATACTTCTCTCCAGAGCAGAGCTATACCTTTCTTTATATTCAGGACCAATATGGAGAACGAGTCCATTACATACATCCACATGTCTCAGACTACCTTTCCAAACAAGAGAAGACCAAATAATTTACAGACAATGTCATGTCAGTTACTGCTTAATAAGCCTTTTCTTCATCTAATACTTAAACTTGGGAGTTAGATAACCTCTTCAGAACCTGGCAGAATTTGGCACTGGATGAGGTATACTTTAAAAGAGAAAAGGAACAGAGAGAAACAGAAAAAAGATGTAAACAAGTCAGCAGCAACAATGAAAAGAGTAAATGTCCTTGCCAGTTCTGCAGCACAGAGGGTGCATCTCCATGGGACTGTCCATGCCACTTTTGAGCAGTCAGCCAAATTCCTCAGAGGCATCTGCCATACAGGACAATCCTGCTCACTAGTTCATAGTGTCCCCAAGGACAAAAATGATTTTTTGGCATTCCTAAAAGCCATAATATTTTGCTTTGCAATATTTGTTGACATCAAGAAGCATCAGACTTTGTATGTTGGGAATGCAGTTTTCCTCTTACCTCCTTATTGTCCTGTCATGGGTGGATGGGAGATTTGGTACTATGTTAATGACTTTATGATATTCAACACTAATCATGGTTTTACTAAATCATAAATATAGCCACTTTATATAGAAAATATCAATATGGAGAGAAAAAAAATCCTTGTTTTTATAAGGTAGATTGATTTATGTAATTAGATATGAATTATATAGTTGAATTTCACTATACTGGTGCTGTGTTGGGGTGTTTGCATGCCTTACCCCATACAAGTTACATGTATTTAAGTAAATCATGTCTTTCTTTAGCTGTGATAAAAGAGCAATTGAGAAGAAAATATACTGCTGATACTTCTCCATATTTGAATACTGTGGAAAATGACTGAAGATCACTGCCATCTGTTGTATTTTTGCTCAGGCATGTGACTATCTCTGTTAACTGCTGTTTTCGTAAAACCTGTATAAAGCCTTTTACTTTTTTTTTTTTCTACTACTGTTGTCTTTCTATAGCCATTCTTCAAGGTTTGTATCCTGTCTTGAGTTTGTTCTACACCTATCCCATATGCTCATGACTTTCCAACATTGCTAGACAAATTAAACTTCCCTGAAAAAGCTACAGCCCGGTATGGAAAGATGCCCAGCAGCTAGTGCAGTGCTTTTCTGGAAGCTGTTGATTTGCATCTTTCTGTTGTTTGTGTGCACTCACGTAGAGCTCCTAATTGGACACATCTGCTTTCTGCAAAATACAGTATCATCCATGATGATTGCTTTGCCATCGCACTTCAGAAAATGCATCTGCTGCTGCTAGCCAGGCACTGGTTTGGGGGGTCCTCCTGATCTCTTCCATTTCCCAGTTACTTTCAGAGAGCACCATGTTATCAAATGTCCCTCTGTGCTATTTGTACCTCCAGTTAAAAGGCAGACATGACTGCTTTTACTCAGCTCTTCCCTTTACTTCCCCTTCATTGGCCTCAAGATGCCGCACCAATGCTATTGTTTGTGTCTTCAGTGTTGAAGTTCTGCTTTCAACCCCACAAGTTTTACCCTGTGCCTGGTTTATCTGCCTTCTACTGAAGGCTGAGATTGTATTAATATTTGTCCCATTCTCATATTTTCTTTTTAAACCAGTAATTTAGCACTCAATTTTCTTCACTCATGTCTAATATAACGGTCTAATTTTTCCACTGCGTAACCTTCAGGCCCAGTTATCCAATCAGTTTTCACAGTACTAATGTCTGTGTTTGTGATTACTTTAGCATTTGTCTATTCAAATTTGGGTACTGAAAACTAACTTTGTATATGCTTCAAAGTAACCTAGAGTTTATTACTGTTTTCCGCTTTGAGTACTTTACTTTTAAAAGTTCCTTTGGCAACAGAGAGCTGAATTTTGGGTGCACCAAAATTTCAAGCCACTACAGGAATACTCTTCTGGTGTCTACATTTTAAGAAAGATGTTGTAGTATTCAGAAAACATCATGCAAGAGCTGCAGGAAAGGTGAAATCTTGGCAATCATCCTGCCGAGTGAAAATTGGGGTAGGTGTCCTATCTATTCTAGCTTACCAAAGAGACTGAAAAAGCAACTAAGTTAAACCACTCACACAGTAAACATAAATTTGGTCATAAAATACTCTTCAGTTTAGCTGGCAAAGTTTAATGAGGTCCAATAGTTAGATAAAATCTAGTTTGAAATCTGGCCTGACTCCTAATCAGTGAGAATAATTAGCCATTTTTACCACAAACTGGTGGCACATTCCATGACTCTGAAAAATTTTAATGTGATATTTGAGCAAAAAGATTCTAGTTTAATCATAGATGTTGCCCTCGTGTTGAGAATTAATTCCAGGGATCTCCATGGCTCATATTGTATTAGACATGACAGAGCTTGGTCAGAACAAGCCCTTTTGACCTTAAAATCTGGACATCTAAATTTGCTACCCTGGTGGACTTCATGTGCTAGAACAGCTTCTGTCATTAGCCCATGTAAACTATCACCATCCTTGGGCTACTTTAATGTCAGCTGATCATGAAAGAGCCCCATCAATCAGTATCACAAAGGCGGTTTTGAAGTGCCCAGGTATAGCTGGAAAGCTCTTCAATACTGCAATTGCATATGCCCACTCACACAGGTAAATGGCTTATCTAGAATAGTTGCTGAATTTGGGGTAGAGGTGAGGCTGAGCAACAGCACAGGCTCTTCTTTGTAGCCCCACAGCCCACATGGCTAATGGCAGGTACCAGATCTCCTGGGCTGCTCAATAAATTTGTGCCAAGCTGCACATGACTCCCTTTATGTCTCTATTTCTAGTGGCACCTACCTGCCAGTTTGCATACATCCCAGGGGAGGGATGTTACCAAAAGACCAGATCTCTACCCCTCTCCCCAGCACCTTTTTCCCTCTGCTACGGCAGGATGAAGCTCATCTATGCTGTCTTAGGCCTCCTTTTGGTCACTGTCCTTTATCCCTCTGGCACTGACTTCACAGAAAATGGGGGCTGCTAAGGACATCTTCAGACTAGGTTCCCAAGGGCACCTTGTAACAGCTGGGGAAAAGAGCTGAAAAATCAGGAGGCTGAGGAAATGCATGTGTGACTCTCTCTGTTGCTTTTTCTTCCTCTTCTCTTGCTCTCTCTCTCCACCATCAGGCTATGCCTACTATAGAATCAGGCCAGTGGCTGCTTCTAACAGCCTCACTTTGCATTTTTCGCTATTGTCACTGTACCAGCCAATCATGTAAAAAATGATATATTGACTTGGCAGGTGCTTCTGTTTTGAACATGATTAAATAACTTTTTATTGTCATCTTCAAAGCATTTTTATGGTCATTTACGGAGTGAAAGGGGCTCTGATTTTGTGAGCATCTGCCAGAATATGTTTGATCCTGTCATCATTTCTTCAGAAAATCACGCGCCTGTAGCTAGAGTGCAAGATACGGTAAGTGCATGAATTGTCCATTGCACTCTGCACTTACAACACTGCCTTCATTGTCAATGATAACAACAGCAGGGGAGAGATCTTGGGAGCTAAGCTACCTGCTGTTTTCTCCTTGATGTTTGAACTCTTGGATTCTGTATGAATCCCAGAGATGCAAAGAGCAGCTTCTTTGTTGATGCCTTATTTTATTGGTTATTTAAACAGGGTATGCTGTTTGTAATTAGAGCTGACTAGAAAGGAGTATTTCCATTTCACGGGAGATGCTGGGTGTTTTGTTGTGTATCAGCATGGCAGTATTACAGCACTGATGGAGAATGGGCCGTGCTTTACTGCTGCTCCTGGAGCTGCTCCGCAGATCTCCAGTGAGCACCCAGTTTTAAGTTCCTGTTTTGTTCCCACATATTGAGCAGAATTCACATGTACCCCTCAAACATCCCAATTCCACTGAATCAGCACTTTCCTGAGGAAAACCTGTTAGAGCACTTCCTGTCAGCATTATTTATCTATTCAACAGCCTTCATTGACCTTCATCTGGGCTTACAGTCCGTCTGCATATCAAAATAGAAGTACTTCTTGCTAGCTGAGTTAGGCTAGTAATATTGTGTGGATGAAGCAAACAGAGTTACAAGTAGCACATCTTTGTTTAAATTTAGCAGTAACCAGCTGGCCACATTCTGTAGGAAGCAGGAAGGGAGGATTCACAGGGAGGGAGGGGTCTGATGGAAAATCAAGCAGAGGCTATAAAAACATTTCTCTAAAATGGCAGCATAATGAAAAAGGGATGCCAAGCAAAGAGCTTACTGATCATCTGTGTATCACTCTTATAACATACTCCAGCTAGCTCAGCCCTCAGCTAGGAGGGAGCATGCAGGTGTTAGGAAGGATCACTTCCCACACATGGTATTTTCTGCAGGATTCTTTTCCACAGACAAAACTTATTTGTACTTCACTGACACCCTCTGAGACAGGCTGTTAAAATGCAAGGTGCAAAAGGCAAAAACTTGAAGAGCGTGAAAGTGTCAGTATTTCTGAGAACAACCAAAATGAGGCTGACAGCAAAGACTTGACTCTCAGAGAAAACCTATGGACTAACTGGTTGCATCTTTCCCTATTTTCATACCCCTGTGTCCCTCAGGACTGCTGATCCTTAGCCATTGCTCTGCCATCTGTGTGACACAACTATGCTCCTCACATTTGACAGCCATTATGTTTCCTTCACAAAACTACCAATAAAGAAATGAAGTTCATCTAAAATCAGTTCTCATGGAACAATCTGAAAGACAGATTTGAAAGACAAAAGAGGCAGTTAATAATGGCCTTTGATATTCTAACAAAACAGCTCCTCACATCAGGAAGGCAAAACTGCTTTCAGGACCTCTTTCTGTTGGTTAGGAATGTCAAAGGAAAGACACTGTAGATACCTAACACTCCCCTGAATATCTCTAATGAAGGAATATCTCTGGCTATATGTGTTTATGTTTATGAGTCTATGCCACATTTTCAAAACCATGCCACATAAGTATTAAAAATCATCAAGTCAGATCTCAAAAATCATGAGGCCAGTGTAAAGAAACATGAGATTTAAAAAGAAAGGGATAACCTTCTTTTTGCCCCCTAGTTGTTTTTTGAAGAACAATTTTGTTACATTTAAATGTTTTTTCATCTATTTTCTCTTTTCAAAGGAACTTGTTAAGCTCAATGAGAACTAAAACAGCATGTGTTTGTACATGCTGTCACTTCATCATTTGACCTCAAGAACTGAGCCAGTGAAACAATTACAGTGGCAGTCCTGTGAAAATCATGAGTTGATGAATTCTGCATTTTCAAAGACAGGCCCATCCTGCTTTAAAATAATCTGTCCCTCATGTTGTTAGCTGTGGTGGAAAGGTCCTTTCAGTCTTAGCCCTTACTTTAAAAACATAATGAGCCAGCTCTTCAGATGGTGTTTGTCACCATAGCTCTAGGAACATCCCTATGTCCAGGTGAGGACCTGACCTGCTTAACTTAATCACCTAGCATTGATACATATCGTATGTTCTCGCACCTTCATGTTTACACAGCTCAAGTCTGTAGTCTTTGACTAACCTACTATCTTTATTTCTCATAACAACCCCTTGACAGTGAATGCTTGCCAAATCAGGAACAGAGCTTCTGTAATAGTGAATCCCCATCCACGTATTTTCCTCCAAAACCTTATTTAAGGGTATTGACCCTCTGTGTCATTTGGAACAGCCTCTGTGAAGTTGCAGGCAACCATGCCATAAATGTGGATAGTTCCACAGGACTTCCACTATGCACCTTCACAGGCCAAAAGCCACACAGTGTTCCCCAGACCCCATAACACCTACCACCCGAGGGCACTTATACCTTATAACAGGCGTTAGACTTCTTACATTACAGCTAATGCCCTACTGTAAAAAAGAAGGAAATCAAAGGGAGAGAGAAAGCAAATGGAATACAGTAAGGAGAACATGCACATGGAAAGGGACAAAGCCAAAGTGCGTTGTCATGGGATAGCTATATACAGCTCTTTGGAGATCTGGAGTCTCAGATGTGACCGCTGCAGAGACAAGTGATGTGCAGGTGAACTGGCTGAAGTAGCACAAGAAATGCATCCACTGACTGCATGATTTTTCTGTGCTCTGTAACTGTGAGGCAGTGCCATGGTACTAGCATCCTTCAAACACGTCCCCACAACCCGATCCTCTGGTGTGCCTCAGAGAAGGGCAGCCTGGACAGCACATCCACAGCCCACCCACTGGGGCTGGTTGGGAAGCCAGTCTTCTCGTCGTGAAAGCTGAAGGTAATAGAGAGATTCACCCTGGCCTCCCAAGGTACAGTGCCTCCTGTGCTTGCTAGCTCACAGGACTATCCCAAACAGGTTTTCTCTTACTTTTCTGGTCACCTTTCTGGGTGTCTTTGGCTATTTGATCTGATTTTGTGAAGTGAGAGCAATGTACATAGGGCAGGTCATGTGAAGGAAAAGGCTGAGTCCGAATATTTTCTGGGACTTCTTTCTTAACTGTAATATTGTACAGAGTTAAAGCTTTGGGGTTTTTCCACTTTGCTAATCAGGAAAGAGGTAGATCTTAGCAATGAGACAATTATGAAAATCAGGAAGCAATTTAATTGTCTGAAAACAGCTTAATTAGAAAGAATATAATTTTCTTAAATGATAGTAATCATTTTCCTGGGGATTAAAGAATAGCAGATCTTAACTCCAAGGAAAATACCTTTTGCTATCAGAAACTAAATGATTGAAAGAATAATAGAAATAAATAAGTCCATCTTCCCCCAAGTTCTCTTAAGCATTATTCATATGGGAACCTTTTCCTTTTTTTATTTGCTATGTATATATACCATCAGTATTCATCTATAGCACAACAGCATCTAAGCCCCTCAGCAGGAGGAGGACTCCACATAACAGTACGAGCTATCTAAATATATAGTAATATACTGTCAGAGCCTCCTTCATAGGCCAAAAAAGGAAAAAAAGTAATACAGTAAGAAAGTTAAATGCATTGAACCATCCTTAACTGCTTAAAAATAGCTAAACCCACTGGGTTTATCTGAATAATAGATATAAGTTTTCAGGGACAGAGCAGTGGAAGAGTATAGGAGATACCCACACAGGGGTGAGGCATGTGTTGTAGGTAGATTAGCCAAGGACGAAGTCTTGCTGGACACTTCACACTTTGGAAAACTAGTCCTTGACACCATTAGGAGTGTACTTGGAAGCCTAAGTATACAGTCTAAAAAATCCTACATTGACCTATAGTTTCAGAGTGATAGTTAAAGCTTGTCTCATTCAAGGCAATGCTTAAGCACCTGCTTAAATTTAATTTAAAGTTCATGGTCTACCTCATGCTTATCCAGAGGCTCTTTCCTAGGGGAGGTAAATAATAAGTGTTACATATGCAAATGTATTTAAATGCATTTTTATTTGCAAAGTCAAACTTTTAAAAGCCAGGACATTCCAGAAATGAGGTAGCCTCTAGGGCTTATTTACTCTGACACAGTCTTTAATCAACTGATCACACTAAATTTCTCCTATGAGATCTCTGCCTCATTCAGCACACAGCATGTCTGAAGTTCCTTTAAAAGGCAATTGCTCAATGTTTTGTATTTTTCCTGCTCTTCACATTATTTTTTTTCCAAGTGAAAACATACACAGATGTCAAAAAGCCTTTTCTACGCCCTGTCAGTAACATGATGGCAAGATAGCTGAGCTAATCTATCAGCTTGCTGCTGCTGGAAGGGCCATCATGTTCCCTTCTCTCTTCCCATCCCTGGCACTAGAGTAGGGCAGAATGTGAGTGGAAAAAGCAGCCATAAAAAGCAGCCCGTGTTCCTTTGAAAGATGGGCCTTTAAAAAATGCATTTGAATACTGCCACAGGGAAGTGGTATAAATCAAGGACTTAAAAATACTTGTCCTACAGAAGGAATAAGAAAAAGATAGCTGGGAATCCCCGAGGCTGGAAGAGGTCTAGAGAACCATGAGTCCAGTGGAAGCTGCCAGTACAACTCTGGAGTAAAAAAGGCTAGTGTAATCCCTGGATTTTGAAGAATGAGTTGGAAAGCCAGAGAAAGGAAGTGATTTCTCTCCACCTCTAGCTCTGATGAGATCAGTGCTAGTTCGTTATGTCTACTGGCTGTATCCATATTTTCAAAACACATTGCAGGAGAGCATGCAAACAAGACCCACAAATTCAAGCAAGATTAAAATAAAAGGATAAAAGACTTTAAAAAAAAATTCTACTGGTCTTGGCAGAAACAAGATTGAAAGAACATTTCATTATAGCATAAAGATCTGTTCCCAGAGGCACATGAGATTATTATGCTGATTATTATGTGATTACGCTGATTATTATGTGAAGAGACATATGAGATTTTATTGCTGAACCCTCTGCAGTAAGAGGGCTGATCCACAGGACCGGCTGTGCTCTAGTCCTCTTCCTAGAGGCAAAACCCCCTTCAATCTAGGTCAGAAAGGCATAATAAAAATGGAGGCTGAAAGCCAGACATTCAAACTTGGAGCAGGGCACACCATTGGAAGTGTGAAGGTAATTAGCCAAGGTAAGGACTCTCTTAATGAAGGCACGTTTAAATCACACTCAAATCATTCAAGGCTTGAGAGAGGTCTTAACAGTGACATGAAATGACTGTTCATATACAGGAGACTTGACAAGATGATTCATTGCTTTCTGATTTTATTCTTGTCTGTGTAAATCAGTGCAGAAGCAATGCTAATGATGGGTCTGTGGGGCACAGCATGGCTCTGAGTCCTGTTTTGCAGACTGGATCCCTGGAGTAGGCAAGCAGGAAGGCTTTGAGGAGAACTGCAGAAAAGAAGATCTAACATTGCTTTCCAAGGCAAATTCTAACTCAAGCATTGCATCTTAAATCTTAACCTTCCCACTCAACCATTGTGATTGGAGAAGCTGTTGTTTTGGCTTGTATTTCTTGTTGTAAATCAGGTTCTTTTTCAGGCTGAGTAGCACCTTTCACCAGCAGTGCTCAGGCTGAGGCTAAATATCCTACTTGTAGACTAAGTCACTACTTAATGCAAGAATGGCTGTGGCAGAATCTGGCTGCAGCACTGCTCTTGTGTTGAGGAGCACTCTAGTCACCATCAGCCCTTGTTTGTTTTCATCAGAAAATCACTTATGGAGTCAAGAAGTTTTTCATGCAGGCATGCAAGATCTAGGAAAATATATTATGTAAAATGTGTCTTAAATTACGTTGAAGGGAGTCTTTTTAGCCACACGGGTTCTTAACTGGCTATGTGAATGCTGAAGTTTAGTGCTTATCCACCATGCCTCTTCTTGCCTGGGGGCAGCAGACCACGCTCAGTGGCACAGAATATGAAAAGCTCTTCCCACACCTGCTTAGCCTCACTGAATTATTTTTAAGACACCAGTGCAAAAGCATTGCTTTGTTTTTTCAAACTGCAATCATGGGGTTCTCACCATTTTGCAGGGTATTTCTAATTGTTTAACTCCTTTTCTGAAGTAGAGCAGGCTTTTTGTGGGTATTTTGGATTTCCTTACAGAATATGGATTCCTAAGCAAACACCTCCATGCAAAGAGGCTGCCTGTGTGGAAACCGAGGGAGAAGCACAGTTGTAGAAGGAAAAAGAAGTGTAGTCCAAATCTAGCTGCCCATGCCTTGAATACTAGCTGAGAATGTACCATCTCCAAAAGCAAGTATCTCACTAGGGAACCAGTGCAGCTGCATTCTTACTTCCCACACAGCCTGAAAACCATGGTGGGAACATCTTTGCTAGTGGGATGCACAAGGATGAAACATCATGACTGAGTGACAGACAGAACAGTCATCCTTAGGGCATCTCTGCAGATGTTAGACTTCCACAAATAACTTTGCAGAAGCAAACCCTGGCCCTTTACAGTCTTCTGGGACTGGCCCAGCCAAGGATGGTGGGCACAGAGCCTTTCTGTGAGAGCACTTGTGCTGGCACGTCCAGATTTGGAGGGTCCCAATTCACAACTTGGGGAAAAGAGCTGACATCCGTTTTTGCAGGGGCTGAACTGTGCAGTCAGAAAATGTGATTCCCACTGAATCATGGAGTTGGGCAGTCTGTAATCCCAGCAAGAAGAGCAAACTGCTGTTAACCTGAAGAGAGGTGATTTCCATGGTTTCCATACAGTTCATATTACCTGAGCGTGGAAATGGTACACTGAGATAAGCGTGGGTGGTGAAAGCAATGGCTGTAGCTACAGAGGAATACTAGGAATCTCTTCCCATGGGCATGAGTAACCTTGAGGACACTTCTGTGTGCCTTGATTAGAGCAGGTTAGCACAGAAAGAGCATGTTCCTGCTGGACGATGCTCCTGAGAAAAGGAAGCATCTACACAAACCCAGAACAAACCAGAAACTTAACAGAGTACTGGAGTGAATTTCCAGCCTAGTACAGGAGGTATTGCTCAAACCACCCAGCCCAAACGTTTCTCTAGTTTGTGACTAAAACAAGATTCTGGCACATCAGACAAGCCATGGAGCCACTGCGCCACCTCAGGACAAGTACCATTCGATGTTAATATCAGTGGTTACTGGTATTTGTAAGAGAAGGACCTAACAAGGAAGTATGAGCTAAGTATAAAGATACCATAAACAGAAAACTGAATGTGAGGCTACACACACTTCTGAGATTTTGATATGATGAGGTGAGAATCAGCACTCAGAAAAAAACAGTTATTGTGGAGCCACTGAGCATAGCACGGCACAGTTGGGCCACTAGAAGTGGATGAAGAAACCATCAGCATGCCATGGATGACAGCACAGGTTGTACAAGACTGAATAAAGCAAATCATATGATAGGTCTGTCCTGATCAGATAAAAAAGTGCTGCAGAGATGAACTTCCACTGCTATGGCCAGGCAAGGAAGCATATGAGAGATTTTGCCTAAGGCAGCTCAGCAATTTACCCTTCCAGGTATAAGAAACTCTATAAAGTGGATATAGATTTTAAATGAGGAGATGGAAGCATGAATGAAGCTAGAGGATGGGTAGATGAATATCTCATGATTCATTAGCATGGAACAGTATTAACTATGAAATGAGAAGCCTGATGATGTAAAGCTGACAGCTTTAAAATCTCATAAAAGCCCTGTGTGAAGCTGGGAAGAGGCCAGAACAGACTGATTTGTTTGTAATTACAGGTGATCACAGGAGATGACTAATCCACTGCAGGGAGGATATCAAACAAGAAACTAGAGGCATGTGCAGTGCTCAGACCACTTACTCCATGGTAAATTTAAAATCAATTAAGGCAAATGAGAACTTCCCACAGTATCTGCCTTGAAATACTGACAAACAGGATGAGGGCAGCATTGGCCAAGACTCTCACAGCCAAGTGAAAACCTAGAGGAAGGACTCATCCCCAAAGCATCCCAGATCAGGGATTTGTAAGACAATGGACCAAGATCCTCTTTCCAAAAAAAGGCAACTCTGCTTCAACAAAAAAAGCCAAGCAGCAAAACAGATTTGGGTCCAGCTATCAAAGCACAAAAGGTAATGATGACCTGGTGGGGCATCCCCAGTTCCAAGCCTTGTTTCTTGAATCAGTCTAGGCAGCCAAGATTATGCTGCCATTTCAAAATTAAAGTGTGATGAAGAAAAGTCAGTGGCAGGATCGTCTCATCAGTAAGAGACACTGAAGGGGCCAAGATTTTGATTTTTGGAGGTAATTAGGCAACTAGGTGTCTGGTCCTTTAGCCCTTTGCAAAGGCTACTCTCCTTCCTTAGCAAGTGCTGACACCTCTGAAAAAGTCTGCTGGTTTCTCAGCCCACCTAAAGGCAAATCTTAATAATTTTCTTTCTCTTTTCCAAACTTTAATTTTCCTTGTTATTTTCCTTCTTTTTACTTTTACATTTCATCAAAAAGCACTCACAATTTGATATGGTGAGTTTGGTGTTGTTTGTTCCATTTTAAACAGGTGGGTTTTTTTCCAGAAATATAGAATGAGAGATTATGTTTGATGTACAAATATATATGTTCTCTACACAAGGTATTTAAGTATGTAAGTTTTCTCATAATCTTCATGCAGTACCACCTGAAATCAGGGGGGAAGTTCCGCTAATATAACTGTATCGACTGGACCCTGTACAAATTTCCTAATGTAAAATGATTATATCCTGTGCATGAGAAGTCAGCCCCGCATCCAGAAAGCAGAGACACAATGCTAATTATGCAAGATGCTTCCTAAGAAAACGAAGGCAAATTACACTTAGAATGCTAAATTATGAGCTCTCTACATGGATTATTATGTCCTACTGCAGTACAAATGAAGAGATGTCTTTTCCTGTGAATTAAAAATTGTTCCCATTATGCAAAAATCCCTCTCTATCTGCCTAATCCCCTAGAGGGCAGTATGACCTAAAAATAAATTAAACTGAACCAGGCAATTAAGATTTTTCAAAGGCTGATTATGTTAAATAAGACTGTGTTTCCTCCTTCCTCTGACAAATTGGCACAAAGGTGGAAGAAATAGGGAAATATAGCTTCCAAATTACATGAGAAAAGTAATATAATAAAATGAATAATATCAGCCTGTATTAATTTTTTTTTAGCTCACATAATACATATATTTAATTTTGCAAACTGTCAAAGCCAAGTATGTTGTACTTAAACATCCCCCCAGGTTTCCTAAGAGAGGTTTTATGGCTTCAGTTTTGGAGCATCTCAGTTCCCTGTGCTAGCCTTTAAGATTTTGCCTGTCTCTACCACTGCATGGGCTTGATCCAGAGGAATTAAATTAAGTTGGATACTCAAGTGTGAGGGAGGTAGGACGCACTGACTCATTAATTAGGCACTGCCAGGGCTTGGTGTTCTAAGGTAGCCCAGATGCTCACCAAACTGCTACAATGACCCAGTTCTCCAGGCACTTTTGAAGTGTGAATGAGGGAGGTATGTGTGTCTCCATCAAACGAGGAAGCCTCTGTCCTGTATGCATAACTTTATATTATATAGTATATGAGGTCACAAAACACTTTTATTTTGCAAGCATGAACCTTCTGTTTGACGTTAATGGAATTAATGGGAGGCAATTTTAAACCACCTGGTGATTGTTTAGCTAATATTGGTGCCTAGGTCCCCATTCCCTTCCCACACAGAGCTCCACTTTCTGGTTTTAGGAATCTAAGGTCTGACTTCCTTAATTGCCTGAGCAGGGAGAATACATATACACACAGAGCATATTTGTCACACACAGCTCAACTATCATTTCATTTAACAGTGGGGGGGGAAAACTCCAAATGGACATGAGTGTGTGAGCAGCCCCCCGTAAACACCAACATCCTTCCAGGAGCTAAAACCTTTCTGTACACACAGACAACACGCTGGCTTTTTGTCAGTGTTTTGGCTGAAAATGGGTTCTCAAGGCCTGAAGGCTACCTCCTGGAGATCATACCTCTGTTTGGCTACTTCAAGAAATTGCAGAAACTGAAGCCAGTCGCTAGTGACAGTTACTAATTTCTTGAGCAGCAGATCCTGTTCAGTTAACAGGCTCCATAGGAGCAACAGTGGGTCATCGGGAACCCTTCAATTGAAAGCTGTTCCAGCTGGCTGAATCTGGAGAAGGAAGGATAATGGTCCAGGATGACTTGGTCTGAAATAAAATTGAAGGAAAAAGGGACAAAGAAGCCTTCTAACAGAAAAGTGCCATGTAGGTGTGTACATATTTACACGGGTGTCATGGCAGAAAGTATTTCTGATTGAACTGGTCCCAGACCTGCTTAAAGATGGTTATGCAGATTCTTTGAACAGAAGAACTAAATATGTATATCTGTGGATAACTGAATTTAAAAACCCAGGGTTTGGTTGTAATCACCAAAGACAGGATGGATTAACTCAGTATATTTGGAACTACTTCAGTCATTCCCCTAAATCCAACAGCAGGATATGTTTTGAGTCCAGTTATACTGTGTACAGAAACTCTGATAGAATAGCTGTTAGGTTCCTGGAATACTCTTTTCATGAGAAAAAACATTTCTGAAGAAGTAGCTTGCAGGTACATAAAAAATTATTTACGTGGCTAAGTGTGACTGTTAGATCTGATGACACATTTTAGGTTAACTAGTTTACATTTCTTTTGAAGTGAATTTCCTAGCGACAATGTTTGCACTATTCACCTGCCTCATCAAGGCCTGTTTAGAATACAGTGCTTAATACAGTTTTTAACCCATTATAAAGCCATGCACAGATAATTTAAAATGATCATAACAACTAACAAACACGTAATCAAGGAGCTCTTAAAATGTATTAAAATTCAGGTCTCTTGCTATTAGCAAAACCGCTTCATTAACATATTAAGACAATGTTCATTTGATAATTAGCTTCTGTTTTCTTTGCATTCTGGCAGCTAAATCATCCCTATGAAGCCAGAGGGGAAAAGTTTATGCTTCTACAATGTGTCTTTGGTGAAGTTTAGGTTGCCTTCTCATAATTTTTAATCAGCTCCCATATTTTCTCCTTCTTGTACTCTGTTTCTGAAATGTTGCTGATTAAAGCCCACTTCCACAGTGAATGTGGGAGTTTACAGCTCTCAGGGCTCAGAACAAGGAAAACGATGGGCTCCTTCTTTCCCTTGGACTGATGCTAATCTGGTAACATAGGGCTCAAAGGAAAGAACTGGCATTTCTTGCATATGCTTTCTGTGGCATGCTTGTGTCCTGCATAGAGCTCAGAGCCTGGTGGAAAAGAAAAACTAATGGGTCGAAGTCTACAGATTGAGAGTAGGAAAACTGTTCTCTATCCTTTCCCTAGTCACCAGTTATTCATTCCAAAGAGTTTTTTTCAAGAAAAAAAACCACCTGGGACTGTCATTTAAAATAGATTTTTAAAAATTTCAATCCCAAGAACAAGGCATTTGATTCCAGAATTTTTCTGACTTCAAACATCAGCTACATCTGCTGAGACACCTTGAGTTGCACATGTAGTATCCCATATGTGCAGTCTTTTCCCACTGCAGCAATAGCCAATGGAAGTAGCTTATTTATGGTGAAGGAAGAAGTGAGCATGGATTATTTACATGAGACTGCTCCAGCTCACACCCGAAATGCATCCCCCACCCACCATCCTATCATCAGCCATTTCCAGGGAAAGCTTCTCATTCTCTCTGACAGATTTGCAATAAATAGGAAGCTTGGCATTACTGAATGTACAAACTAGACCAAGTGGTTACAACTTTCTCTGCTATATAATTTTAATATGTTCTTAAAGCAAAATAGGAATTAACTACATGTTCTTCTCTGTGAATGCTGGAAGTGTAAGTAATGAGGTGGCAGAGCTGTCCAAAAGGATCTTGCAAGATGAAGTGGCTGGGCACTAAATAGCAGCTGAAATTTAATGTAGGTGAACATTAAGTGATGCACATAAAAAAACCCCACCTATAACTTGTGAAGTTATATTATGGGTTCAGAAATGGCTACTCAGGAATGAAAGGCTATAACAGACAGTCCTATGAAAATGTCATTGTTAAAAATGCCAAGGAAAGGAAAAGAGAACAAAAGAGAAAACATAATACCATTGTATAAATTAATTGTACATCTGTATTCTGAACACTATGTACAGTTCTGGTTTCTCTTCTCAAAAGAAACCATAACAGAATTGGAAAAGGCTCAGGGAAGGTTGGCACGGATATGAAATTGTTTCTCTACAAGGGGAGGCATCTTCAGCCTGAAAAGAAGTAACAGAGTGAAACTATACTGAAGGTGCATAAAGTTGGGAGTGCCAAGGAGAGGACAAAGAGGAAGTGATGACTGTCCCTCTCCCAGTACAAGAGCTTGGGGGCATCCCATGACATTGACAGTAAGCAAACAAAAAGGAGATGGTTCTCCACACAATGTTGCTAAGAAAACTGTGCATGAATTCAGAGAAAGACTAGAAAAGTTCAAGTAACAGAAACTCATCAAAGATTAAATACTCTGTCTGGCTCAGGAGATTTGTAAGCCACAAGTTGCTGGAGATTGGAAGGTTATTTTGGAGAAGCATCACTATACATTTTGTCCTACCCACTTGCTCTCCTTCAGACATCTACTGTTGGCTATTATATGATATTGGCTAGGTGAACCTTTGATCTGACTTAGCACTGAAGTTCTTATATTCACACAATCTTCTATCAGATGGGATTCTGCTCTGGAAAAATCCTTACAGTAGGAATTTTGTCAGAGATACCCTCAGACAAATGACTAGATCTGTCCAGCTTAATGGAAATGAAGTAGAGCCACCAGAGAGAAGAAAATGTACATATAACAAACCACCATTCACTGATTTCCATCTTTCTTTGTTCAGACCACTTTGTATTACTGTTTTGGATACCTGCTGTAATAATGACAAGATTGAATAAGGGTATCACTGATGTCTTCTCACTATTGGTGATTTTTTAAGTATATTTTTGTTTCAATTTTTTGTTGTTACATGCACTGAATTGCACAAACCCTACAAAATTACTTTCATTCTACCACGTCCACTAGCACAGACACTGACTAAAATGAACAAGGAAGAGCTTGTATCTTTTCATATATATGGACACAGAAGCTAGATGTCAAGCAGGGTTGTTAGATAATCAGTCTTTGTATCTTTTACCTTAGAAAGTACTCATCTCTGCTTTGATATCAAGGGCAGCTTTAGAAGAATATCCTTTTCACCCATCCATTTGTTTCTGAGATGTGTGGGAACAGCACTCACAGAAGACAACAACCAAGAAAACAGCACCAAAGTACATGAAAAAAAAAAGGAAAACAAAATCTTTAAGCAACAAAATCTTTAAGCTGATGACATGTTCCCTTCCTTTCTCCTATCACATCACTAGGAGTCCTAAGAGGTGATTTTCTTCCCTCTTCCACAAGGTTTTCTCAAAGCCTTGCTGTGGGACTGCCACACTTCTCAGGGCATGGAAACAGCCTTCACTGATCTGCTGCAAGCTCCCCTTGTAAAGCCCTGCAGGGATCAGCCTGGCCAACCGCTCCTGACCAGCCCAGGCTGTTAAAGAAGATTTCAAATCAGCAGCGGACACCTTCTTACCATTCCACTCATGAAAGCCAACTCTTCTTTTTCCTCATCTTGAGCAGCTATTGCACAGTTGTCTCTGTTTCTGAAGGAACCTGGACCTTGGATGGGAGAAGTTGAATCAGGTGGCTCCTGTGGGAAGTGAAGGTGAGTGTCTAGAGAGAGGAAAGCACTTTGGGGAAGTAGCACAAACTCAGGAAGTCTTTGCCTCCCATGGTATGCTGTCTGGCGGTGGCATTTATGAAGCCTACTGGCTCCTACCCATTTACGAAACCAACTGGCACCTGGTTGCCTTCATGACCATGGTAGGTTTGGACCCATTTCCACTACCTTTGGCAGACTAATTCAAATTCATCAGGTAGCACCCGTTATCACTGAGGTAATCACAGTGTGTTACTGACAAGGCAAGTTTCAAGTAACTTTGGTAATTTCTGCTGGCATTCAGAATGCAGTAGAACAAAGACTTTCCTCCATCTAAAAATGCAAAATACTTGACCTTGGTCTAACAGAGCTTTGCCAGATGCTGTGATATATTTAACCTTCACTTTCAGAGTTTCAAAAACTAAGTCTTGAGGTGTTGAAAGCCCTAGATATTTTTTAATGGAAAGTGAGAGAAAACGGCAAATCAGCCACAGAGAAGGCTCTGCCGAAAACTGCAGCTGCATCAGTGTGACTGGGTAAAAAAAAAAAAAAATGTTTTTAAAACAGAAACTGCTGATAAGGCTTTTGGTGAAGCCTCTGCAGCAGCTGTGATGGCTTTTAACTTTGACTTTTCAGTGGGAAAAGATTATATTTCTTGCGTTGCCATTTTTATGAATAACACAGGCGGGTTTCAAAATGTCAGGCCAGGTTGAGGAGCAGATGTAAGGTTAGCTGTGCCTTGGACTGATCCAAATATCAGGGGTTTAGCAGTCTGCTGGGGGTGATAAGTACAGGGAATACAGAGGCTGTCAGTCCTCCAGCTCAAGTTAGCTTCAACACAAGCTGGTGACACTCAGGAAGTTGTCTCTGAGCAGCTGCCTCCCAGGGATGCCAGGGCACCACATGGGGAGAACAAAGCAAAGAAGTACAAATAAAATGTGAGAAGATACCTGATATCTCAGGGCATGGACATTCTCCTCATTGTGTGGCAGAACCCGTGCTCAGCCTCCCACGTGCTCTTCCTCGCATGACAGAACTGCTCAGCTTCTCAACACTCCACACAGGCGAGGGTGGCTCAGGGGCAGAGTCTCCCATGAAATCTCTGAAAAAGGAAGATTATGCCTTCCACATCAGACTCTCCTTTTGTGCAAAAAAAAAGACAGTGAAGCAGCTGGTTTCAGGCACCATGGCTCTGGATTAAAATCTGCTCCTGGGAGAACAGAGGGCTGAGAAATGCTTCTACCAAAAGCTGACTGAAAATCAAATGTCTTTGTGAAAAGTTCTGATTTTGAGGAATAAACATTTTCAAAAAGTAATAAAACATTTCTGATTTTCTGACTAGCTTTTCTTAAATCTCTCCTAAAGATAGGGAATCCTGCAACTCATGAGTGGTTCATATTTATGTGTCAAAAAAGACCCTTTGCCCTGGGAACAGAAACACTCCCAAGAAGGGACACTTCTATGCTTGAATAGCTATTCTCTGAGAGAGCTGGCAGTAATCTCTTCTTTCTTTGAATATGTAAGTTAGCAAGAATTGCAATAGGGGTGTACTACTGGAAAATACAATTCAGTTTTTCAGAGATGGTAACCTTGAATGAACTCTGTTTCCCTGCTAAGATTTATTAGATCTATGGTTTTGTATTTGTCCATGCATGAGTCAGGGACCAGGAGTTCATAACGAATTTCCGCAAATAACATATTATTTTTCCCCTACCCCTTTCATATTCCCTTTCCTTGCTCCCCATGCAAGATTACTAGCCCTTCAGGCAGCTTGTGGATGGAAGCAAGAATGGGGCCATGTCAACAGTGCTGCAACTAATGGCAAAAGGGAAAGATTTGCCAGAGATCGGTAATGCTGAGGACACACATCATCTATTGAAATGGAGCAAAAGAAGCAAGTCTCCTTTGTCAGTTGATGTGGGAATATTGCTAACGCTTCCACTGCAGATCTGATCTTTACTGGCAGCTTGTTGAAACAAGAGAATAGGCCTATTGGAGCTGGAGTTCATTCTTGATGGGAGGAAAATGAAACATGGGGACTGCCTCCATTTCCCATTTGGAAGACTGGAGGTGGTTTCTTACATTCCTGTACTTTGTAAGTGCTTATAGGAATGGGAAAAGCAATGTACCACTGAAGATCAATGGATATGATATGAGACCACTAACTGACCAAACCCAAAAGCCCCTCTGTGACTCAGTGCTGAGTCTTTGATGCTAAATAAGCATTATGCAGTGTAAGAAAGATGCTTAAATTGAATGTCTTTAGTCATTGTCTTTGTTTAGACCATTTTTTCTGAGTCATGGAAGTGATATCACTAGTGTCATGGTTTAACCCCAGTAGGCAGCTAAGCACCACACAGTCACTTGCTGATTGCCCCAGCCAGTGGGATGGGGGATAAAATTGGAAGCCTAAAAGTGAGAAAACTCATGGCTTGAGTTAAAGACAGTGTAAAATTAAAAAACAGAAAAAAAAAAAAAAAAAAAGCAAAACACAAAAAACGCACAACCAAAAAAACCACCCCAACAGAACCCGACAGTAAGCAAGAAAAGAAACAAACCCCAGTAATACAAGTGATGCAAAAGACCCATTTTCTCACCATCAACTGACTGATGTCCAGCCAGACCCCACACAGTGGCAGCCCTGACTAACCTCCACTCCTCGCCACAAGTTTTATTGCTAAACATGACATCATATGGATCATACAGTATGGAATATCCCTTTGGTCAGCTGGGGTCAGCTGTCCCAGCTGTGTCCTCTCCCAGTATTTTGTGCAGCGCCAGCTGACTTGCTGGCAGGGCAGGGTGAGGAGCAGAAAAGGCCTTGACGCTGTGTAAGCACTGCTCAGCAATGACTGTGTTATCAACACTGTCCCTTGATGCTGTCCAGCCTCTCTGCTATGCAGGCTGACTCTGATCTGTGAGTATCCTCCTGCAGGTCTTGCCTCATCTTTTCTCTCCTGCACCCTCCAACTACTGTGCAGACGGGCTTGCCTTTGAACTTTCAACAAATGCATTTCTTAGGAGCACAGGTGAAGGAAAAGGATCAGTAGAGAAATTGGCTCCTTCTTTATCCTTCCTCTCTGAACAGGGTAGGAATTGAGCTGTAAGGTTTTGGGACCTTTTGTTTCCAGTGCATTGTGCTAGGTTTTGAACATGAACCTGAATGAAATTCCACTGATGACTGCTTTTCCCAGCACACTTGGCAACAATATGAGACCAGTACAATGGCATCCACCATGGCTTCATGAGCACTGCAGCCCTATGAACATGTTCTGATCCCCTCCCCTAGAAAGGGCTTTACTTCAGGGCATAATCAGCCCTAAATGGAGGAAATTATACAAAAATCCTTTAAAATTGTTGATGTTATTTAATAGCTTCAAGTAAAGCTGACAATTACATCATAGAACAAAAAATATATACAGGACAAGGTCTTTCTAGTATGGATTATCTTAGCTTGTCTATGAAATTCTAAATTTAGCAGAAGACAAAGAAATTAGAAGTGTATGTGTATGTATAAAGTTCATCAGCATTACCAGAGTTTAAGTTTTACAATCCAAACAATGAATACAAACAGAATGAACAAAATGACAGCAGTAACCCTCAAACAACCATTTTTTTAAAAAAGAGCCCTAAACCAGCATCCAAGTGAGGTCAGAATGGATCTTATAATTAAACACAAAAACCAGTGCTTCAGATTTCTCTCTGACAAGAAAACAATGACCTCTGGATACTAATGTATATAAAAAAATAGAATTTAATTCTGTAGTAATGTGATGTCTTTTATTGCAAAGGCTGTTTGAATCATTTTGTAAAGCTGATATAATGAACTAAACATACAGATAAATAAAGATTTTTTTCAGGGAAGATAAAATTTCTATTCCTTCATATTGTTACAAAAGATTCAAAAAACAACATGTTCTGGCCTTAAGTATCAGACTTATGTTTTGTCTTTTGTTATCACTTACAATAGCACTGCTGCTTGAATACCCAGCCATATCAAATGTAAGTTATTTGTATATCACTATCCTCTCAGGAAATCTTGACCTTGAAATAGAATAAATATGTAACATGTTCATAGCTAACACCACCAGTGCTAAAAACCATAGACATTGAACAAAAACATGTAGAAGATGAGCTTGTGCAGTGCTATTTGACTCATTGTTGCAAAATGAGAAATTACAGTTTAAATGTTTTGCTGTCTTTGAATGACCCTCCATTTGTAATTGATTCAGCTCAACAGACTGCAACTCTAAAACCATTGAGATATAGAACTTATTTGTCCCATGTTTAGAGTATGCTTCAGTCACTCTACCAAAATCAAACTGCACAGGATAAGGCCTTCTCTATTTGAGTGTTTTGATAATGTGCCACATTAACTTAGAGTCTGAGATGACTGGTTATTCAGGCTGAGATTTTTAGAAGTCCATCAGGAATAAACAAATCATATTTGGCATTTGTTGACCAGCTCCACAAAAGGAAGTGGATTGCACACAAAACATAACCTATAAATAAGCTCACAATGAGAAAAATAAATGGAAATCCCTGAATGATTGCTTGAGGCAACTTTGAAAATTCCCTGTAAGTAGCCATACTTACAGGCCAATAAGATAATAACCCTTGAGGTACCTGCATTGATAACCAAGGACACAATCAGCTGCAGTCAAACTGGTAAACCTTGAGGAATGTGATTTTTGCATGAAGACTTGAAGGCCTATGCTCCAGTAAGGCCCCAGCACAAACCTCTGATGGCAGAAGAGTGAGGTAAAAAGTTATGGTACACAACATGGATCCCTCCTTTCGCCACTACCTCAGTGTTAATCACATGTCCTGGTTCAGCTAGGATAGGGTTAAGTTTCCCCAGCAGGAGGAAGGGATCTCCAGCTGAGTTATTCATACCATGCTGACATCAGGTCCCGCATGTCAGCGGGAAGTTTTTTCCTTTGTGGCTTTGGTCGCAGGAAGCATGCGGTGGGCTGTATGTATCCATTGCGGTATTTCTCTGTATATTTTTTGTCTTGTTTACTGTTATTACTGTTTGTTGCTGTTATTATCGCTGTTGTTGTTGTTCAGATTGTTTATTACACTGTTGTATTGAATTTCTTCTTATTTTAACCCGGGGTTTGTGCCCTACTTGTGTCTGAGGGTGGGGAAGGGACAACAGCAACGTGGTCTCCGGTCCCGGCAGGGCTTAAAACCATCACATCACAGAATCACAGAATTGTCTAGGTTGGAAAAGACCTTGAAGATCATCTAGTCCAACCATTAACCTAATAATGACAGTTCCCAACTACACCATATCCCTCAGAACTACGTCAACACTACTGTTGAACACCTCCAGGGATGGGGACTCCACCACCTCCCTGGGCAGCCCATTCCAACACCTAACAACCCGTTCTGTAAAGAAATGCTTCCTAATATCCAGTCTAAACCTTCCCTGGTGCAACTTGAGGCCATTACCTCTTGTCCTATCACTTGTTAACTTCGTTCAAGAGACTCATCCCAAGCTCTCTGCAACCTCCTTTCAGGGAGCTGTAGAGGGCGATGAGGTCTCCCCTCAGCCTCCTCTTCTCCAGACTAAACACCCCCAGTTCCCTCAGCCGCTCCTCGTACGACCTGTGCTCCAGACCCTGCACCAGCTTCGTTGCCCTTCTCTGGACATGCTCAAGTCATTCAATGTCCTTTTTGTAGTGAGGGGCCCAAGACTGAACACAGGAATCGAGGTGCGGCCTCACCAGTGCCAAGTACAGGGGTAAGATCCCTTCCCTGTTCCTGCTGGCCATGCTACTTCTGTTGCAAGCCAGGGAAGGTGGGCTATATCCTTAAAGATACCCAAAGACAACAGACACCAACTTAAGATTTATGAAGGATGAAATAAGCAAGGTTTAGAGACAAGGGATCATATGATAAGTTTGACTCCTAAAAGGTATAATAAACCTATCCAAAATTCTGCCTGTTGTCACCAACAAAGAGGAATGCAAGAGATGTAGTGGAGACTCAATAGCTAGTCTTCTTTATCTTCCTAGTCACATACAATTGATCCTGGGGACACATGTGCTGTTGTGAGTATGGGGATGTGAGAACACGAGCAAGTGAAATGTGTGGGAGAAGGAGCATGAAGGACTGCAGTCAGTTTTCTTTAAAGCAAATATCACCCTTGCTTCCAAAGGGGCTAGAATTGTGTTTTGTTACATTAATTTTCTTCAAGAGCACTAACATATGAGTTATAAATTAGCTGTTGTACTGAAATGATAAGCACTAATGTGACAAGCTGGGGAAGGTGCCTAGAGAGTTCCTACAGAAACCAAAGCTAGCTCTGATTTTATTTAATATCTTTAGTGTGATTAGAAGAAAAGATTAGAAACACACTGATGGAATTTGCAGATGATTCTTCCCTGGGAAATGTTTCCATCCTTCGCTGGGGACATCATGTTATACAGATATATAATATGAAAAGACTAAAGGTGTCTGGAGAGATAGAAATAAAAACATGAAACTGATCTAGAAAAAACAGAAGGTGCAGAATCTGGAGGAAGGGAGGAAAGCCCAGAACAAGGCTATTCCAGTGGGGATGATGACTCATATGTCCTTGATGTTGCATACATTAACAGTGGACAGAAAGTACTCACTGAAACTTGCTGTCCAACAAATACTTCTCATGCTATATGACTAATGAAATACTATAGCTGTCTTATTGATGTTGTGAACAGCAGGAGGGTCATCTAAACTTGAAAAAAGTATGCTAATTAAGAAGTACAAACTCAGGAAAGGAATCTTATTTATTAGTTTTGCATTTTTATTTCAAAGAGTGGGTAATAGAAAGGCAGGGAGGATGGGTGTGAATTTTCACATCAATATACCATGCCAATGCATGTAATTTCAAAAGCTACATCACTCCTAGATGGGGGGAAAAAAAAAAAAAAAGAAAAAAAAAAAAAAAGGAGGTAAGGAAGTTTTAAATAAAGGTATGTAAGAAAAGGGAATGAATTTTAATCTTGACCAAAAAGGCAGGGATGAGCAGGGAGAAAGGACCGAAGGGCTAGCACTTGGTTCCCTGGGCAGTTCCACTCTGAGAAAGAGAATTTCAAAATGCTGCTGTGCCTCCCAGCAGTCACCAAGAATGCTGGTGATGACTAAAAGAACTAGATTCAACACACCTAATTGGAGACATCAATATGTGGATTTCTACTCAGAGATAGCTATATAAACTGCTTTTTTTAGGCAATACAGGGAAGCAAGTATTTCTAGGGTAAGTCAGCTCCTCACAATGCAGGTGTGTAAAACGGGGCAAAACAGGACATTTGTAGCATAAAAATATGACAGAATATTCATGGCTAAAAGTGTTGTAATTAATGAAATGTGTGAATAAGAGCAGCAGCTTGCTCTAGAAAGAAAAAAGTAGTTTTAACATTGGAAAAATTGGAGGAGCGGGGAGAACCTTCAGCGAAAGCAATGAAAAACCTATACAAGACAAGATAAAGCATGAGGGAAGGAAGAATCAGTCCTCCACTGTTGGAGTTATACTACTGAGTGTAAACCATACAACTGAGGCAGACACTTGGGTGACCGTGATTGCACCGTCTGATGGAGCGTCTGTTGCACTGGCCTCTCATTGCCCCTCCTCCAGCCAGCATGTCATCTTCAGCAGAGCAACGGTCTCAAAAGAGGCCAACAATGAAGTGAGGTGCTGTCTAACAGGCACAATGAGGTGAAGGCACCAGCCTTTGAGGCTAGTAAGCTCATTCAAATGCCCTCGGGAATCTTGGTCCTCTACTCCAGTTAAAAAGGAAACAGCTCAGTCGTCTGCCTAGTCCTGTTATTTTGTGCAATTCACACATAGATATTATCATGAAAACTGGCACTGCATTTTCCAGCAAATTTACTGCTCATTAAAATTATATATTTGAGCAAGTGGAAACGGCAGAGTTCAAGTTTGTTTTCTCTTACTTATGAATCATCTGTAAGTACACAAATAAATTAGGCAGTCACAGGAGGCCATCAGAGCTACCAGATGCAGTGATTCAGAATAGTTTCTTAGTCTGGGCTAGTGGAGAAAATAATTTCAAAACTGAGTGATGAGAAGGAGAAATCCAACAAAATATCAAAGCTCTCAGCTAGCAGGAGGCTGCAAACAATAAAAGAGTACTTTTAAAAAATGAACATTGTCTGACACAGCCTATATTGTACCACAAAGCTTTAAACAATTGTGACAATAAGCTTTGCTTTGTTAAAAATAACTTGTCCCTGACTTTTCTGTCAAGCACTCCTGAAGTAACTACAGAAGTCAATACAGTTATATTCCAGCCACATACCCTTCAAACTCCAGCCCTTTAACTCTACTATGCACATGGATAGAGAGTAAGTAAACCTGCCCTTTTCTGAAGAGAAAAACGAAGCACATGATGTGGAAAACAAATGAGATGTAGAAAGAATGAATTTTAAAGAAATGATTACCAGAAAGAAACTAACCTTGAAAAAAACATGTGAATATAGATTATTTATAAAGCTTCCGTGTTCCTCTCTCATACAATCACTTTGAGAGGGACTTTATCATGTAGGTGGGTACTGGAGATTATTTTTTTTCCAACATTCAAACAATCAAGGAAAGCTTCAGTCACATCAAGTCAAGTCCCAGACCAATAGAAAAGGCACATTTTCTCCCCATGCCCCAGGAAAATCTTGGCTTCACAAACAACAAGTGAAAGGAGCATCCTCCTCTAAGTCCCCATGGCAGCCTCTGTTACAATCTGTATTTCATCAAGCTGCTGGCTGAGAGTCAGTCACACCATCTCCTCACCTTGTCAAATACCTCTCAGATTGTGAGAGAGGGACAATAAGCCATTTATGATCCAGTTTTTCAGGCTGTCCGAGGACAACTTAGTTGGAGTAAAGGTGAATGGACAGAAATAGCAGGTACCTCACCTGGAGCCAATTCAAAAGCTATACATCAGATGTAACTATACACTGGGGAGGAGTGGATGCTAGAGAGACACAGCTTGCAATGCTCCCTCCCCTCTTCAGCCCACCTCAGCATGCAGAGTCCTCCTAGCACAGCATGTCCCTTCCACTGCACAAATGGCTGGAGAAAAATGTCCACACTTTCTACTTGCAAGACCGTTAAGAAGCCCTTTGAGTAACTCATGCAGCCATTGAGCTGCCAAAACAAATCTGTCCCTTTAAAAAGGCTTTTACTCATACGTGACACTTGATCTTTGACTCCTTTTCTCCTTGGTTTATCGGTTCTGTGGGTTTCTTACAAGTGGACATGCAGCTGGATTTAGAATAGAAACATACTTTGCAGCCGTGTGTCCTTCATGGTCACAAAGCTGTCTTCTCCTGGACTATGACTTGATCTCCTCAACTCTCTGGCATGAAACCAAGAGAGAGAACACCCATACATGCAGATGACAAGGGAAGAAGGAGGCTTAGCACAGAAATTAACAGATAAATGAAGAGCCAGTCACAAAGAGAGGAAATTTAATATTGATTCAATGAGTTGCATTTAAAGTTAAAGAATGAAGCAAAAAGAATGGTCATGTTGTCAGTTGTGGTGGTGGCCACTACCACGTGTTTATCCTTTCTCTGTGTGTACACAACTCTGTGAGAACAGTAGAAGTTATGTGTGCACATAAAGATGTGAAGGTTTGAAAGTGAAGAGCTTTACCTAACATTCATTTAGATAATCAGGCAAAAATGAGACATTACAGTGTATAATACCATTGTAAAACTTGGTAGAAAACATTTTATGTGGAAAAAAAAGAGAGAAGATGTTTACATATGCATCTCTGGAGCTGTTGACTTGAAAACAAGAAACAAAGGAGCTTTATACTGCAATAGTAAATTTAAGCTGGCAGATGTTTTATGACAGTTTATAGTGTGGCTATGGGCCATCTTATCCAAAGTATTCCACAATGCTCTGTTTAAAAGTGATGGTACGGAATGGTGTAGTTCACAAAATAAAAGCATAATATGCATGTCTCATATGGAGACACTCTATAGTGTATTATTCAATAATACTATAAAAAAGACTGAAGAAAACAAATATGCATGGAGGGAACAATGACTAAAAAGAAAACATTACCATTTCTTTATTCAATTATTTTAAAATCAGTAGAGATAGAATGATATGTCAAAAAAAAATCCTGAGACACTCATTCTTGGGTCTGCTAGAGCAAAGGCATGCATATTTTCTAACTGAGCTTTGAAATGCCACCACAGTCTCTGGCGCTGTATCACAGGTAACCTCACAAGACTCAGAAACATCCCTCTGGGAAACAAAGGCTATTGCCCAGCTAGGAGAAGCAGAATTCCTGCCTTTGGCAATGCCTTAATCTTGCCACAACAGTGATGAATAATGTGGTCAGCTCAGTGTAATGATTATCTGGAGGCTTTCTAATGCAATTAAACTATATGGCTTGATCAGACTCTGTGCTCAAAAGAGTTCTGCAGTCCAGATCATGTGTATCTATAAACGCAGATGAATAGTATGTAGTATCCATAGCTGTTGTGTAAAATTTGATTCTAGCTGTTTCCCAGATACACCTGTTCCCATCTGGATTATCTGCTAGGGCAAGAATCGAAGCTTTAGATACACACTGAGCTTTGGATACAAAACCCCCTAATAGCTAAGAATGATGTCATTTACCTCTCCTCTGACAGGTAACAAATGTTGATCGGCAAAGGAAGGTCAGACACTGTTCAGTGCCTGGAAAGCAGTCATAACATTCCTGATGTTTAATAAGACCCAGTTAGTGCTGCTGTGGTGAGAACATGACTGATTTTCCATTCTCACTCTCATAAACTACATAAACGAACATCAGTTATTCATACAGGAGGAAGAAGTTTGTGTTAACTCCTTAGCTTGTGCAATGGAAAAGGCTTCTGCCAAACATTTGATGTTCAGATGGACTGTTTGAGAGTTTATTTTCCACAGCTTTCTGCTCCCCAGGAGGAAGAGAACTATCCAGTTTTCTTATGGGCTTTAAGTTACTCCAAACAATTTGAAGAATTCAGATCATTGAGTTTTATATTTAAATTTGAGATGACTACAAACTGAATTTCTCTCTCACAGAAGAATTTGATACTTATCCTGAACACAGACCATTTATCAAAACATCAGGAGTTCTGGTGAAATTTCTGTCTCTGAAAAAAGCCTTGACCTTTGATACTTGCTTTGCTTCTGTATTGAAGCAAAGATTTGTGGGAGAGAAAATTCAACTTCTGATAACATCAGACTGTAATTAACAATACAGCTGGGAGATGTCATCCACCTAAGGAGCTGCAGGACAGGGGTGGGCAAGCAATACCCCTAAGGAGTTTCAACTAGATTTGCTCAAGAAAAGAAGATGCCAATTCAGAAAAAATATATTTTCTGCTGAAAATGATACAGTTTAATACAGCTTTAAACTTGCCAGCTTTAATTACAGTATAATATCTATCTATGATTCTTTATCTAGTTAAATGTAGATAAACCAGAGGAAATATACAATGAAAACACAGAAAGATCAACAAAACTAGATGAAAAAAAATAGGAATGATGATTGAAATTCATGCCAGCTCTGATGCTTATTTGTAGGTTTGACTATATGAGCAATAATTCTGATTTTCCGGTAATAGTCACTGCATGTCTAAACCCCTTCTCCAAACTTCTGGATCATGGATTCCCGAGACGCTAGCCCTGATTTGTCTCAAAAACCACTTCCACAAGAGTTTATTCAAGCTCCATGACAGGGCCATTTGTATCCAGCTTCTCTTGTGAAGCCCTACCAGGGACCTCAAGTGGAGAGCAATATAAGGCTACCAAGTAATATTTCATTTAAGGGAATAATCACTCTTGTAAACTAAAGTGCAGCAAGGCACTGAAGCGCCCCCACATGTCAGAATTTCGTGATCAGGAAAAATAAGCTATTTCAGTGCTCAAAAGAATATGAACTTTAAAAGAACCCTTCACTGAGGGAAGAATGGGAACCTGCTGTACTTGGTTTGTCATCCCCTCTCCTCCCTCACATGCAGTTGCCAAAATAGCATAACTGAAAGAACGGTGGATGTTGAATCATGTTTGATTCAGCAAAGATTACATCTACTGAACTGACTGCATCATTTTAGTATGGAGCTTATGCATTTACCCATCTACAGAAAACCCTTTGTGCTCCATGTGAGGAGGTATTGTTTCACTTTCTCACTGATTTCATGTAGATGTATCTGAGACCATTTTCTGTGGCCTTAATAGGGATGTCTGGATGTGCATGCTATGCTCCACATGTGATTCCTTCCTCCTTTTATAACTGTTTCTATATAAATAGTATGGAACGATGATTTAAAAAAATCACCCACCAAAACATACTTTTTGTTTTAAAACCAGAGGTAAAAGACACTGTCTTTTTGGAAAAGGAAGAAATACCTGAAAATAAATCATTTCTGTATAGAAACGGGATCAGAACTGAACCTTATTTTCTAAGTAGCCAAGAAAACAAATCATATAAGAATTCAGACCTCTGACCACCTCTGAAGGGGAAAGCTAATGGAAACAGCACCTCACTGGGGACATTACTGCATATCATCACCTAACAGTGACCCTGAGGGAAATGAAACTGAAGAGAAATGGAGCTTTGTGCGAGGGAGGTGGAACCGTTCTCATTTCTGAATCTGCAGCAGAATAGTCTAATTGGATATACAGCACAGAAAAAATGAACAAATACTAGAGGAAAAGTATTTTCAAGCTTTGTAAAGGAATGACATGCAGATTGAGAGAAAGGCAAAGTCCTACATTTCTAGCCATTTTTGATAAATGCAGGATACATAATGACTTAGCCAGAAAAGGAAAATTTAGAGAATCCCATCAATTCAAGGGGCTGCACATTCAGCAAAGCATTATGCCTTGCTAGGAACAGACCATGGTGAGCTGAGCATCCAAAATTCAGAGAAAAGTTTCTACAGAAACCAAAATTTTGTGGAGGTACAAACATTTCAGACACCTTTTTTCTTTTTTCTGAAGTGACTGGCTGCTGTAATTCAGTTTTCCTAGGCATGAAGATCCTGCAGCCTGCAGCATACTGCTGGCACTCAAACTGCTCTGTGTTGTGTAGAAAGGTGCTCAGCTGTGAGGGTGATACCTGTACACAAGCTGTCCCACAGCCTCTGTCACCAAAGGCAGCTCTTGCCAGCACACTGCCGGTGCTGGTCAGCTGGTGAAAGTAGGATAGGAGGAAAAGGAAGAAAAAAAGGCAGTGTGGCTGGGGAAAGATTAGGAAGCTTATGATTGGCATCTGAGTGCTGGGGGAGGTTTGACGAGTGGCTGGAGAGCTGGAGGTGGGATGGGCAGAGGTGTAGGGCTGGTAGAAAGTCAGTGGTGGCAGCCACCATCGCTGTCAGGAGCCCTGGCTACAGCTGACACCAAGAGCTCCAGCTGCCATCCCCACCAGCAGCAAGGGTTGCTGCAGCAAGCAGTACCCAAGGCAAGATCTGTTTGGAAACCCCTGCTTCATGTAATATGTATTTCCATTTGATGTTTCCAGGCTGCCATTCAGGACAAAGCTTTTTTACTGAAAAAGCACCAAAATGCAATAATGAAAAGCAAGTACTCTTTGATAGGCTTTGCAGTGCAAGCTTTAAAGGCTTTAAGTACCAGAGACTCTTCCCAATGAATTTAAATGCAACCCTTATTTCTCACTCTGGGGGAGCCCTGGGCCACAGGTGGCAAAGTGGCAGGATGGACCCCTGCCTGCAGGCGATGGCAGAGTGTACACGCTCCTGAGCGACAGCCTGCAGCCCTGTTTGCAGCCCCACCGGGAGGGACTGCAGAGCTGCTGGGTCACCCCGATGTTTTTCCTCTTGACCTTTTTTTAGCTGCTCTGTACCCAGTGCAGGCACAGGGACCACTGGGGGCTTCATTTGTCTGCAGCATCGAGCTGCTCTGTGCGTGTACTTTTTACCACAAATCCTGCCTCTCAGCCTCAACAGTAAACTGTTCTAGCTGTGCCAGTGAGGTCAGAGGGGCCGGAGAGGCACTAGGTGCATTTGCCTCCATTCATTGGTCAAAGCAGGTTTCCAGAAAAGCACACTGATGACATTGGACCCGCCTATTTCTGATATGACCATGAGCTAAATCTTTGCCTCTTATGCCATCTCAATATAGGCATAAAATGCTTCCATCTCTCACCCTAAGACTGTTAATATTCATAGAACGTTTTGGTATCCTACAGAGAAGATGGGATGGAAGCATCAAGTTTATTCACCTATAAAGCTTATGTCTCACAACTGGACAAATCTGTGATGCTCTCCCTGCCTTCTGGCAACTTCCCAGGGCATGTAGAACCTGAAACTGGGACCCTGTGGGGTGGCAGAGCTGGCACAGCAAGTATTGTATGTAGATGGCAAAATGGCTTTCCTCCTTAGTCCTGTGTTAAGTGCTCACTGAATGAGTTTGACTCCACAGACTTAAGGACAGCTCAGGTTGCTTCCTCCAATACTAATAGGTAAACAAGTTACTCACTTGTTTTTTTCAGTTAATGTTATTCAGAGACAGTAAAATGCTTTAGAGTATTCGTTCTGGTTCCAGTTGTGGAAACGGAGCATGTATAATTACCAATGTGGGTAGCAGTCCATCTCATAGCCTTACTTATGCCAGTGAAGGATATTATCTCATTATATCAGCTTAGCAGTCTTCTTTCCCTGGAATTTGAAATAAGCAAGGCACATAAAGGAATGATGAAACAACTAATTATAAGGGACATTATTTTAAAAACTGCACAGTAGTCAAAATCCATTAATGGACTATTTTACATCATTAAACTACTTCCAAGAAAGTATCTAGGCTTTTTCAGCATAAACATTTCTACATTGGAAATGTAACTTGAACCTAACTCTATGGTTAGCTATTTTTTGAATGAGTATAATATGTGCTTTCATTTATGACAGGGCAAAGATGAGTGAAATTTTTAACTTCATTATGTCTATCATCCAAAGTAATTTAGAAGATAGTCCTGCTACATGGAGGCTCTTCTGCACTAGAATGCTAATAATGACTAATGTCTGGAGAAATAGAAAATAGAGCTGCTAGCAAGGACTTGTTTTAGCACATGTTTTAGGATTTTTATTTGAATAGGAAGTGCTGTTCTAATTCAAAAGCAAAATTCTTCTGGACCCTTGGTAACTTCTTGGGTGAATTTTTTAGGTCACAGTACAAATAGGCTTTGGTTTTGTTTTCTAACTCTCAGTTCTTCAACCCAGCTGAACCTCAAGCTGAACTTCATTCTTTCCTTCTTGCCGATCAAGTCCAGAAAGAAAGGTTCTGCAAGGCTGAATCCATCTTTTGTCATATCTGTGAAACACTTTGGTCAGCACTCAGTTGCTCAGTTGGAACTGTGCTACCCATCCCCTAGAAATATGGGACCCAAAGAATCCCGCTCAATGGATCAATAACATGTCCAAAGAGAAGAGAGGTTGCTGCTGGGTGCAACAAGGGAAGGCTTGGACATCAGCTGATTACAATAACAGCAGCTCGTTTAGGAGCAGCTCTGTTCTTCACACAGCTGCAAGAGTGGGTCAAAAGTCCCTGTCTAACTGGGTCCTTTCTTTGCCGGGTTACTGGTTCTTCCTGGGACAAGGAAAAGGTGAAACATTTTGATGAACCCTTTGCTTCACCTTCCTTGTCAAGAAAAACATCCTGGCAGATGCCATGCTTTGCACTGTGAAGCTCACATAAACAAACGTATTTGGCAGAGTGAATGTCAGAGAGTGAAAATGCCAGAGTTTGAGCAAGGATATGGGGTATGTGCAGTAACAGAAAATCACAGGCACCCGTTGCTCCCAGTGGTAATTCAGTATTGCAAACAGTTGGAATTCACTATCCCCCATCTCCATTTCTTGCGTTAAAGAGAGGAACTCCGCTTGCATAGCTATGGATGGTAGTACAGGTGCTACTGGTGCGGGAGTGAGCGAGCCACATGCGCTGGTTGCACAGCGCTCTTTGAAAGATGCAGTATTGCAGGGCAGTCCAGCTGATGGAGCCTGATCTGGCCTCCAGGATGTCTGACCCATCGCCTTAGAAGCAATGAGAGCTGTTGCCAGAGTAGTCAAATTCCTTCTGTGGCACACAGGTCTCATGGCCCGAGCAGAGCTTCGCTGCCACGTATGCTATGCATACATCCCACTGTACAATGAACTTTTCAGACCCTATTTACAGCAGGAAACTCTTGAGAGTGGTACCTAGAAACTGAACTCGCTGAAACTGGTAACTGAACTGAACCCTTTCCTGGCAAGAGGATTGCACCTGTTACATCAGCGCCCTGGGCCATATATATGTCAGTAGCTGGTTAACAAAACCCAGACCTGGAAACAATGCTGCAGAGTGTATAGCTTTGTTAATGGGTTTGGTAGCAGGACCAATAAAGTTCATTGTTGAGTTTCCCTACAAATGGCTTCCTTTGTGCTGCAGCTTTTTACATCAGCTTTTAACTAGACCTACCAGTTGTACTAGCCAGACTGAGGGCATGATCTTCCCAGAGACTCTGGTTCCCATGAAGTGAAAAGGAGACTTCTGAAACATCCCTAGAATTGCCCTTGGGCTTCTGAAATGGTCCTCTTTGCCTAGGAAACCTCTGTGTCCTCTCTCCCAGGAAAATCAAAGTAGAGTGAATTGTGATTGTTGGTTTGTTGGGTTTTTTTTAAGACTCAGGGGATATGTTGATTTTACGGCTCACGTGAGAAATAAACAAATCCACCTGCCACTCACGCCTGGCATTTAGGTCAGTCTGGCCCTACCAGGCCAGCTCACTGATTCATCTCAGCTCTGAGGACTTCAGCCCCCCATGGCACAGCAGAATCATTCCCCACACTCAGAGAAGAGCAGAATCACTCCCCACACTGCAGCGGGTGGACTGCAGGCTCAGGGGGTAGGAAGCAGATGGGGAAGAGGCAGAGTTCCCAACAGGCAGTTTTTGAGTGAGAATCTTTTGTGTATGCGACCATGAACTGTCAAGAGCACAATTTGAATCTGTTTGACTGTGCTGCTCAAAAGCGAACACTTGGAGTGGGCACAAATTATTAAACAGCTGCTCTTGATCCAGGAACAGGCGAATTGCAGACACTTTCCCGGAGTGGGGGAAGAATTCTGCTCAGAGGCCGAGCTATGTCTACGGGAGGGTGTTGAGGAGGAGCTGCAGCAACATTAAAGCTAATCCTTCCCTCTAGATCTGGAACAACGCACAGTGAAGAGAGACGAAAATCCACGTAATTCCATCGTTCTCCTACGAGGACGACTGAGCAAAATCCCGTTCTGTTTCCTCATTTATTTGTTTTTGTCGTGGTTATGGCGAAATTGCCGCGGCAGCAGCAGGTCGGCGGGGCCAGGGGAGCTCCAGCCGCGGCCCGGGCCCGGCGCTGCACTTCCCGCGGTGGCCAGCGGAGGCTGCTGTGGGTCGCCTCCGCCCCGAGGGCCCGCGGGGCTCTGGCCCCGGCGCGTCCCTCCGCGGGCACGGAGGGCAGCGGGAGCAGCGGGCGCGTAAGTGCAGCGTCCCCGCTCGCCGTGATTGCCCTTGCCAAGGAGAAAAAGCCAAGCGCGCAACGGAGCAGCTGCCAGCGTCCTTCCGAATTAAAGCCCCCGGGGGGGCTCAGACCAAGCCACGGACTGGGGAGCAGAGGGGAGGCGGAGAGGGCTTGGGGGGCACTCGGCCACGCCGAAGCCAGTGACAGCAGGGCAGCTGCGGACAGATCCGCCTGGAGCCGCGCAGTTTGCGCGGGTTCCCCGGCTGCCGTGGGCATGCCGGCGAGTGCGCCGGCCCTCGGCTGGGTGGCCCAGGCGGTGCCTTGGGGCAACGAGGAAGGGCCGCGGCTCCTCACAGCCCTCCTGTAACTTGCCCTCGAGTTTTGCTGTGAAAACAAAAGCAAAGCAAACAATTCCCTTCCCCCCAGGCCGAAAATAAAGCTCGGGCACCACCCGGGCTGGTCGAAAGGGCTCCATTGTCGTTTTTAAATGAGGTATCTTTGCAACCGCTCGCCCCTCCCCGAGCCAGCGGGGAGCCGCCCGTATCCCTGGAAGCGAGAGGTAGCGGGGAACAAAAGGCAAACTCCGAAGTGACATTGAAAATAAAAGGGAGCTTTGGTTATCCCCAGGGAAAGGTCGAGGGGGAAAGGTCGCCTTCCCGCCAGCGCACGTACTCCCGGCGGGCGCGGGGGATCGCCCCCGGGCCCGGCCACGGCCCGCGGCCCTGCGCGGACCCGAGAGCGCGGAAGGGCGCGGAGCCCCCGCCCCACGGCGCGGCGCGCCCAGGGCAGGCTGCAGCTTCCCCAGCCCCTCGACGGGGCAACCCGGGGGCAAGGGGGGGCTTCGAGACCAAACCAGGGGGGCAGCGAGCAACGTCCTCCCTCCCTGCCCGCAGCTGCCGCCGAAGAGGGCTGTGGAAAAAATCCAAGGGCTGGTCCGGCTCCCGGCCCGCCCCTCCGCCCTGCACCCACGGGCACACGCGTGTCCGTCGGCGCCGAGGGCAGCTCCCCCCCGAGCCGAGAGCCCCTTCGCGGGCCTGGCGGTGCCGCTGCAGGGCAGGAGCCGCCCTGGGCCCCGGCGGAGCCCGGGGGAGGGCGAGGGACGGCCAGGGCAGGGCGGCGAGGTGACCCACTTAAAAGCTGAGTTGCTTTTTGAAATTCTTCCGAGACGACAGGGTTGAGGACTATGAATGTATGCGTAAATACATCCTCACGTATACCCACTGCCGGAGATATGCACCCCACGCGTGCGCGCATGTGTAGGCATGCCTGGGTATACATATGAAAGCACATAACTCCTAAACTGTCTAATGTAAGACACTGATAGCTGTATCTAAAAACACATAAATAGATTGATCCCGGCAGGATTCTGTTTGTAGGTACGTACGGATAAAAAAGTATGTACGTACATATTTATATCTATATAACTCGTCCCTATATTCTTAACTATCTCTGTAGAACAAGTTTTTGCGAATTGTCTCAGCAAACACCTTCCAGAAAGCCTCCGCAGAAATCACCTCTGGCTTGGGTGTATCAAAGATGCTTCAGGGCAACGACAAGCCTTGTATGTGCGTGCTGACAGCGTGGCGGCGGTGGCCGTCTGCTGGCATCAAGGAAGGCAGACGTGGAGGACGTTCTATTCATTGCCAGTAATAACGGTGCCGGGGTGAGGGGGCCAGACACCAGCCCGTACCCCTCCACCAGTGCTGCTGCTACCCAGCCCAGGCTACCGGGGCATCCCTGCCTGCCAACAGCCCCTTCCCCGAATCCCCACGCGGGGCAGCCGCGGAGGGGCGCGGTGCGGCCGCCGGGCCGAGGCGTGCCGTGGGGCCCCCCCGCCGGGCACGGCGGCTCCGGGAGCCCTGCCCTGGCACCCCGCACCTGGCCCCACCCTGGTCCTCTTGGCCGGGAACGGCCCGGCAAAGGAAGAGACGGGGGGGGTGTCGGAGGATTAGGGCAGGAGGGCTCAGCCGTCCGCCAGGAATTGGGCAAGGAGGGGAAAGAGCTGCGAGGAGACAGCGCTGCCCTCACACAGAGCCTTGCGAGTGGGGCCGCCGGGGACTGGGGGCGGAGGGGCCCCGAGAAACCCCAGACGCGAGATGCTCCACGCCCTGAACAGCTGGAGGAGCAACTGTGCGTGCGCTGCGGAGGGGTGAGGATTTTCGCGTTAGCTTTTGGCGGTTTCGCTTGTTTTCTTAAGATTCCCGCACCAAGAGGGAGATATTTCGACCGTTGTGTTGCGGAATTTCTCCCACTCGAACGAGAAAGCCAGGGCAGGGGGGCTTCCCCACGGCGGGGAATTGTCCCGGTGAGTCACAGCAAGAGTTTTTCCCCCCCAGCGCCCTGTGCCTAGGGAGCGCTGGTAGGGAGTGTGTCTGGGTCAGTTCCTGCCTTCCACGCCCAAGTATGTGCCCCCCGAGCAGGGAGCGGCTCCCGGCGCCCTGCCTGCGGCCGGCGGTGACAGCCACCCGGGTCCGCCCTTCCCGGCCACTGCGGAACCTCCGCACCGCACCGCTCCGCTCCCTCCCTCCTTCCCTCCCGGCGTGGGCTCTGGACACGGTGTGCTAGGCACATCTTCCATTTTGGAGGGGCTAGGGGGACGGGGGGTATATTACACAGGCTCGCACAAGAAATCACTGACACAGTTTCCATGATCTCGCTGAGGGTGGGTCGAGAAGGGAGAGTTGCAGCAAGGTGCCTCGGTGGTGCCCCTGTGCCAGGCGCAAGGGCTTTGGGAGAGTAATTTAAACCTCTCTGTGGATGTGTTGGAGTTGTGCTAGTGACCAGGAGAGAGGAAAGACTTCGTCCCAGCTCTGCTCTTGCCCCCTTTAACTCAGACTTCTCCAGGAACGGCTGGCCCGGCCGCCGATCTCCACTCCCACGGCAGGGCAGGCTGCGGGCAGGCTGCGGGCAGGCTGCGGGCAAGGCCGCCCCCTCGGCACTGGGAGCGGGGGCGGCAGCGCTGGGCAGGGGGTGCTTCGTGTGCCGGTGGCTTGGCGCAGCCAGACACGCACCCGTGAACCAGCCCACGGGGAGCAGGGAGCGCCTCATGCCTTTGTATCAAAAAGTTGCGCCTAAAAAGTGTCTCGCTTGTTGAGAAAGGATTTGCCTGCGGGTTGCGGGGGGTCCTTCCCCTCTGCCCTCCGAGCCAAGGTGCCCCGAGGGTCTCAGCCAGCCCAGTCGGCCTCTCACACCTAAGCACATGCTCAAGTGTTGCGCTGAATCGGGGCCGCGCTCCTGCGTGGGCTCCGCTGGCGGAGGAAAGGCGCGGAGCCACCGCAGGACCTGGAAGAGCCTGAAGGAGGGGAAAAGCGATCTGGGGCAAGGAGCCGAGTTAGGTGCCGGAGCAGGAAGAAATGCCACCGCACCCACTCCCCTCGCAGCTCCTGCCCGGCGAAACGGGTGGCAAGGCATAGCCGGAGCCCTTCGGCGGCTCGGGCTCGCCGAGCACATTTGATTCCCCTTGGGGAGGCACAGCAGCTCGTATAGAAAAGACATTGTTGTCTTTGGAGAGCCCTGTGCGCACTTTCAAAAGCTGATCCTTGAGTTCCCAGCCCCCGCAATCCAGTTGATGAGGAAACGTGCTGCGGTCTTGGTGGCACCGTTTCCATTGGGATTGGCACCATTTGATTGACAAAGTCTCCCATTCTTCCACCTCTCGAGTGTTATCAAACGGATTGTGTGGGGTCAGAAGCTATTGAAGGGACGTCCGTGTAGCCGCATTCTGCAAACACGGGGTGAAGACCGTGCCTTTCTCATGAAAATGCTTCCACCAGGCAAAACGCATCTCATCTTTCCTGCTCTCCTCCTTAGCATTTCTTTTTAACTCGAGCGTTTTACTAAGCAGCATCACCAGGTAAACGAGCACATCACTAGAGGCAGCCTAGGCAGGACCCTGTCGGGGTGGCCACCCTCCCCGGGGGCTGCGGGGGGCCAGCTCTGGCAGGCGAAGCTTGGGTGGATGGTTTGAAAGAAAAGGGTGAGCGGACGGGACAGGGCAGCAGTGGAGAAGCTTTTCTCGCCACTTCTCCGCGGTTTGGCTCGCCCCATTATAGCTCATTTGGGGCGGGAAAGGAGGAGCAGAGGCTGACCCGCTCCCTTTTCACTAGGTCGGTCGATGTAGCGGGTCTAAACAGGGCTGCCCGGACCCTGCGGGGCGCAGCTGTGCCTGGACGCGCGTCGGTGTATTTCTAACTGAGAGAGTTTCAGCCCGCTCCCCCGCGGAGGGCAGCGGAGACCCCCCGCGTTAACTGCCCCGGCAAGACCCCGCGCAGAGAGGCTGGACTCGCTCGGGTTAATCGGCTGGAGCAGTGTTTCGGAGGCGGTTTAACCTGCGCTCAGGAGAAATAAGCTCGCCCAGCCGCAGCCGGCGGTGGCAGGGGTCGTGCGGCGGCGCCCCCGGGAAGGCGCAGGGCGGGCGGTGGGGCGGCTCCTCCGCCCCCGCTCCCCGCCGCTCCCGCCGCCGGAGCTGGCGCTGGGGCCTCCCCAGCTGCCCCACCTCGCACTCCCTAGAGAAAAGGAGTCGCTGCTCCTACCCCACAAATTGCGCGGTCACTCGCTGCCGTTCGTCTCTGAATTGAGCCGACCGCAGCGTCGTTTTGGTGGATCCTGTGATGTTTAATTTTTTTTTCCCCCCCTCCATCCACCCCCTCCTTTTTAAGGCTAGTGAAACAGGCACGGAGCTGATGTGCCTGAGAAATCCGGGGGAGGGGAAGACACCAAGGCAAGGTCGAGTGTCTCTCTGTAGGAAAAACCCGCGCAGAAAGGAGAAAAAATGAGGGCGGGGGGGGGGGAGTGGGGGGAGAGAAGATAAATGTTGCAGGGATCCGGAAAGACAAGATCTAAAGATCTGGAAAGAAACGAGGTAGAAGCAGCCACCTTTCTATCCCAAAGTCGCCCTTCTCTGCCTTTGGTGACCCAGCAGACTCCCAACAAGCCCACTTCGGGGTATTCATCCCTGAGGGAGCTGGTGTCGAAAGAGGCAGCTGAGATGATGTAGGAGAGCTGGAAGCCTGATTGAAGGAAAGTTCCCCCGATTATATTTGTGTGGAAAAGCTCACCTCTTGCAGAGCTCTAAAGTGTAATCAAGGCTGAGGCTTACACTTGAAGGATGTTAACTCTCATACGGGAACCTACTTTCTCCTAAACGGTTTCTTGCCTAGTGAATGAGAGCCTCCCAATTGAAGCAAAATGATCCTTATGTACTAATATCAAGCACAGTCACAAAGCGACCGGCTATTTATGCTGCCACTTTAGACAAAGATATTTAGTTATTCCCGGGTAGCAAGTGCACTTTTGCATTTTTAAGCACGAACCAGCCGAGCACAAACATATTTACAAGTGCAATTACTAAATAGTTACTTGACACTTCAAAGTCACTGGGTTAACTGTACCTTCGCTGTAATTTTCTTAATATTCAGGTAATCGCTGTATTAAATTGGGTTTGCCAGGGCCGTAGGCCGGGGTGTGAAACACTTGGGGGAGGTTTCTCTCCTCCGCTCGGGAACACCCCGAAATATAAACTCTGGAGACACTAGACGACTTGGGCGATTTCTTCAGAGACCCGAGTGACATTCGCTGCTGGCTGCATGTACGTGTGTGTGGCTGTGAATGGGCTCGCTTTTGTTTTCACACCGGATCCGAGGGCAGATCCGAAAGTGCCAGAAATTGCAGTTTATTCGAAACTGCAGGGAATTCATTGGCAAGGTGGTGTAGCAGATGACCTGAGAGGTCTTCTCCATCCAGCTCCCGTGCTGTATAAATAACCTTAGAAAGCAGCTTCGGGTTCAGAGGGACCATGAGAGCCTGTGACAGGCTTTACCTTTGAGAATAACGAGCGACATTTTGCGCTAACCTGTTCCATAGCGGTCTCTCGCCCCGGACAATTAAATTACTCCTTGTTTTTGCAAACTTGCATCTTCCACCTCTTCCTGAGGTTAGGGGTGGGGGTGGGGGTGCGGGGAATCCCTGAGTGAACGGAACTTATGAGTTTAGGGAGACAAACGGTCCTCGCACTGGGGGTCTCGCACTGGGGGTCTGAGCAGACATAGAGAAGGTTCCCGAGATGCGAAATCCCGAGCGCTGTTCCGCCGCCGGCAGGCCGGCCGGGGTACCGGGCGAGCCGCTGCGGGGAGCGCGGGGCGCCGGGAGCGCTGGCCCGGGAGCGCGGGCTGCCCTCCGGAGAGCTGCCCTCCCGGCGGCCGAGCTCCTGACAGACCAAACTTAGTGGGGGGAGAGCGGGACTCGGTCCTTCAGCTCGCCGCATTCAGCCCCGTCTCCCCAGCTCTCACAAAGGCTGGGCTGACAGCCTTGCCACCCGGGAGCTGATTTTAAATCCTTTCACCCAGTCAAATGGGGGTCTTTTCTCCTTGCCTTCCATTTCCCGTCCACGATATTGCCACCCCCGAGAAAAATAAAATGAGTTGTGCTCACGGGGTCTCTCTCTCTCTTTCCCTCTTTCTTCCGCTCTCTCTCTTTTTTTAAAGACATAAAAAAAAAAAAAAATCCTGACAAGTAAAACTTAAAGGTGTTTACCTTGTCATCAGCATGTAAGCTAATTATCTTGGGCAAGATGTAGGCTTCTATTGTCTTGTTGCTTTAGTGCCTATGCCCCGCCTCTGGTGGCAGCCTAAAACCTGGCGTCTGGCTAAAACAAACGAAAGGCAGCCCTGAGCCTCCACTCAATCCAATTAAGGCGGACTTCGTCCACTCGGTTACGTGTACATCCAACAAGATCGGCGTTAAGGCAACACCAGAATATTTGGCAAAAAAAAAAAAAAAAAAAAAAAAAAAAAGATTTGCCTCCCCTTCCTTTTTTTTTTTTTTTTTTTTTTTTTCCCCAGCCGCCGAATCATGTCGATGAGCCCAAAGCATACGACTCCTTTCTCAGTGTCTGACATCTTGAGTCCTTTGGAGGAAAGCTACAAGAAAGTGGGCATGGAGGGCAGTAACTTGGGGGCTCCCCTGTCAGCCTACAGACAGTCTCAGGTTTCTCAGCCGGCCATGCAGCAGCACCCCATGGGCCACAACGGAACAGTGACTGCCGCCTACCATATGACAGCGGCAGGGGTCCCCCAGCTCTCCCATGCTACGATGGGGGGCTACTGCAATGGGAACCTGGGCAACATGAGCGAGCTCCCGCCTTACCAGGACACCATGCGGAACAGCGCTTCGGCGACAGGATGGTACGGCACCAACCCGGACCCCCGCTTCTCCTCAAGTAAGTCAGCACGGGGCTGGGTGGCGGGCGCGGGGTGGCCGCGCACCTGCCCCGCCGCACCGCGGGCAGCGGGCGCCGGGGGGCTCCGCGCCAGGGCAAAAGTCGGTCCAAATCCCAGCCGCCCCCCCCGCCCCCCTCCGCCCCCCCAGTTCCTCCTCCGGCCCGAGGATCGTGCCCGGTCTGTCCCTCCTCCCCTGGCTGGTTTCATGTCAGGCTGCCGGGGCTGCTTTTGCGGGGGGAAGGGGTGGGAAGCCCCGCGATGGCGGGGAGCGGGAGCCCGGGGCTCGCCGTCCAGCGAGGCGGGAGCGGCACGGCCCGGGGGCCCGGGAGGGAGTCGGCGGTGCCCGCTTGCCCGCGCGCCGCCCGGCACCGGGCGGGCGAGGGGGAAGCCGGAGCCGCGGGAGCCGCGTCCCGGGAGAAGCGGGGGGGAGCGGGCGAGTCCGCCCCGGCCGGCGCCGGCGGAGCCCTCTGGCCCCGGCCGCTCCCGCCGCGCTGTCACATCAGGGGCTTGCTCGGGTGTCATCCCCCGGGGCAAGGGCGAGGTGCGAGCGGTCGCCGAGCGGGCGAGGTGCGACCGGGGTTGGGCCGGGAGAGAAGGGGGTCCCGCCGCCCACCGCTCGCCCCGGGGCCGTTGTTTGGGAGCGGGGGCGCCCCGAGGCCCCGGCCGGGGCTGGGCTGCCGGGGGCTGCGCGGCGCCCCGCCGGGGGCGAGCGGCGGCGGGCGCCGCCGGAGCGCGGAGCCCCGCTCGGGCCGGGCCGGGCCGGGCCGAGCCGCCTAAAACGTGCCGCCTTCTCCCTTGCAGTCTCCCGCTTCATGGCGCCGTCCTCGGGCATGAACATGGGCGGCATGGGCAGCCTCGGCTCCCTGGGAGACGTGAGCAAGAGCATGGCCCCGCTCCAGAGCACGCCGCGGAGGAAACGGAGGGTCCTTTTTTCCCAGGCCCAGGTTTACGAGCTGGAGAGACGTTTCAAGCAGCAGAAATACCTCTCCGCCCCGGAGAGGGAACATTTAGCCAGCATGATACATCTCACCCCGACTCAGGTCAAAATCTGGTTCCAGAACCACCGCTACAAGATGAAACGTCAGGCCAAAGACAAGGCTGCGCAGCAGCAGATGCAACAGGAGAACGGCTCTTGCCAGCAGCAGCAGTCTCCCAGAAGGGTGGCGGTGCCAGTGCTTGTAAAGGATGGCAAGCCCTGCCAAGCAGGCTCCAACACACCCACAGCAGCTATCCAGAGCCATCAGCAGCAGGCAGCTACAACGATCACAGTGGCTACCAATGGCAACAGCCTCGGACAGCATCAGAGCCACCAGACAAACAGTGCGGGGCAGTCTCCAGACATGGGACAGCACTCGGCCAGCCCTTCCTCTCTGCAGAGTCAAGTCTCCAGTTTGTCTCACCTAAACTCTTCTACTTCTGACTATGGCACTGCCATGTCTTGCTCCACCTTGCTATACGGTAGGACCTGGTGAAAGGATTAAAAAAAGCAAAAGAAAGAAAAAAAAAAAAAAGAAAAAAAAAAAGAAAAGAAGAAAAAAATAAAAAAGAGGCAGATTTTCTCAGTCACACAAATCTCTGTCCTGTCCAAACTGGGTGTTTTTCTTTTCTCTTTCTTTTTTAATGCACTCCCTCCCCACCCCACCCCCCCCACCCCCCCACCCCGTTTTACTGAGCGGTTCTCTGAGGACCTCTGAGAGAGAGAGACTTTTTTTTGTCCGTTTTTGTTGTTACTCTTGATGGGTTTGGGTCTTTCTTTTTCTTTTGGTTTTTTTTTTTTTTTTTTTTTTTGTTTGTTTTTTTTTTCCAAGTTTGTTCTATGGGGTGTTAAAAATAATTCTGACTAATTACCACGGAGCAGTCTGCAGAAAGGGGACCATCGTTAGGCATGGTCCGAAGGCTTGGATTTCAGATGTACACTTTGCCAGCGTCTAGGACTTGCATGTAAATATAGAGATTTTGGGGGATGGGGTGGTTTTCCCCAAAAAAACGCATTCGCGTCACCCAGAAACAAGAAGCAGCTTCCCCCCTCCCCCGGTCTCCCCTCCTAGCCCCGCCGCCAGGGCCAGCGGATGGAGACGTGGAGTCATCAAAGGCTTGGCTTTTATTTTCCTCCTTACGTTTGATGTGAACCTGTAGCTGTATAATGCTGTCAAAAGTTGGACTAAACCCATAGTTTTTAGTAGCCTGTATATTTTGTTGTAAAAAGAAAAAGAAAAAAAAATACAATCAACCAAACCAACCCCCACCTTTTTTATGGACACTGATCGCCCCGTCGTAAATCCTCTGGCAGTTTGTTATTTGCGCACGCCGCCTTTTCCTGTTGTAACTTATGTAGATATTTGGCTTAAATATAGTTCCTAAGAAGCTTCTAATAAATTATACACATTACGAAAATTCTTTTTTTATTTCCCTTTGGTTCCCCTTCCCGATCTTCCCTTCCCCGCATCTCTTTTTTCTTTTTTCCTTTTTTTTTTTTTTTTTTTTTTTTCCTTGATGGAAAAACAACCCGATATGCTGCCAAACCCTGCCAGGCCCCTGCCCCTTCCAGGGCCCGGACCCTGTTCCCTGAGGGGAGCTGTGCCAGGGAGTTAACGGGATGCAGGATCAGTCCTCAGCGTGCAGAAGTGACAAGCAAACGCGTGGGATTCACAACTCGAGGGCGGAGGGATCGAGTCCAAATTCATTAGCCCGATTATTGGGGGGGCGGGGGGCACCTCAGAGACTTCTTGCTAGAGAAAGCAAAGTATTCCGGGAGTAGAAATTCAAATGCCAAAGGCACGGAGGAGAAAGAAGGTAAAAGTCTAACGCCACTAGAATCAAATTAATGAAGAACCTGCCGACAGTATAGAACATGCGGCTGATTTAAAGAGCGTCCAGTTTTAATACCTTGCTTAAAAAATAAATTTCTACCAGGTTTTCCTATGTACTTGTATTTTAAGGGAAGTACAGTCACCTTATTTATAATCAAAATAAAAAGATAGTTTATTGTGTACGACATGTAGTTTGAATTAACTTTTTTCATTAGACTGTATTTAATTTTCTACACGTACGGCCCCCCCACCCCCAGCCCCTCCGCAAGCACACACACGCACACACACACACAGCCACGCAGTTTCTCCTGCACATGTCCACCTCACCGCCCAGGCGAGAGGTCAGCTGCAGACTGCATCGCACTTTACCGCAGATTGGGTTTGGGTTGTTGTTTTTTTCTCTTTTTTTCTTTTTTTTTTTTTTTTGTGTATAGCGATTTGGGAATCTTGTAAAGAAGGAGATGAGGAGAAAGTGCGTGTGCGCGCACGTGTATGTGTGGGGGTGCGCGGGGTGCGCGCCTGGCTGAGACACCAAGGGGCGGTTGGTAGGAAGGTAAATATTATGGGTAATGCAAGGCAGTTAGGTATTAACTTTGCTGTAAATATATAAAGCATATCAAGTTAAGCAGCTCGTATCGGACAAGCCCGAAATACATGTAATTCGCTATCTTTCGGGTCCCAAATATCCCTTTTGTGAGTGTAACAAAATAAGAAGCCCCCCATCCTAAAAGACCTCGTAGCGTGTTTTCCTTCTTTGCATCTGCTGCTCGGTTTCGGTTTTTTCTGCAGACCCCTTAGTTAAGCCACGGAAGAGAATCGCAGTCATTGAAAGACCTCTGAATTACAGAGGTATTATGAAATGCTCATATTTTTGAAGAGAAAGAAAGCAGCTTGCCCGGGATGGAAGCAACCCAACATCCACTTTAAGTAGCAGCTTTCGAAAGCTCTAGTCTTTTATTTATCCAAGATAGCCGGTGTTACTCGGACACCAAGTGCTAGTCTGGATGGAGAAAAAGGGAAATAGACAGAAGGGAAAAAAAAAAAAAAAAGATTATCGGATTCTTTTCTACCTCCCCCCCTCCGCTTTATTTCTGACTAGAGAACATCACGTGTGTCAGCAGGAATTTCGAGACCTTTCATTCTTTATATTCTGTCCTCCTTTATACAGCGACATTCTCAACTAACCCAAAGAATATTTTTTTTCTTTATTTCTTTCCGCAGATTATTCGTTTAAGATCTATAACATCATGTTAAGCATGGCGGGGGGGGGGGGGGGGGGGGCGGGGGGGCTGTGTTTGGTCCTGGAGCTTAGTGCTGTTATTTCTGCTAAAAGAAGAAAGTGTTGGGAATTCCTGATCCGGGACACAGCGCTGCCAGCTCTCACGGAGGGAGCGAGAGCAAGGTTAACTCTACGGATTTTTAAAATTAGGGTTAGTTTCTCTCGGAGTTAGTACACAAGACCGAGGGGAAAGTGCTGTGGTTAAGTCGACATTTCCCCTTCAGATGTAATTAGTGTTCGTGTCCTTTCAAACACAGGAACGTTTAAAAGTGAGGAGCACTAAAAGGCATTAATACAGCCGAGAAATATTATTCACCCCCTCCCCCAAATATTGGAGTTAGCATGTTCCATAGAGATCCAGCCATGTTCCATAGAGATCCAGTCAGTGACTTTTCCTTACAGACTTCGGGGGAAATAAATGAATTTTATTGTGTCTCGACAACCTCATAAACACATATTTGGTGGTGGGTGTAATTACTGTAATGGATTATTATGTACACTGACTTATCTTTCTTAAACTAGATTTAGTTTCGATTAAATAAACTCGTTTCCACTTTGTCTGATGTCGGCTTAGTTTAAAGTCTGTTTACTTGTTCCACAGAAAGGTGAATTCATCTCTTTATTAAGCACTAGAGACCGAGCAAACACAGTTCAAACTGTATTTACATATCAATCAGGGGAAATGCAAACAAACTGCTCTTTAACAATTTTATAGAGGTTTTTTTATGACATTGTGTTATTGCCTTTTATCATAAAATTCTTTGTATAAACCAGTTATGCCTTGATTGGGATGATGATATTTCGGGGAGGTGGGTGGTAAATACATTTCAATCTTCAGTCTCCCTCGAGAACACTCACGAGAACTTAGTCCCTGTATGGCTTTTCTAAATTAAAATATGTGCCTCCGTCTAAACTCCTTCTACTTCCAATACGCTGATTTTCAGTCTCCCGGTAATCAATGCAAAACTTGGATAATGGGATGGCGAAGGCGCGGGGCGGGGGGGGGGGGGGGGGGGGGGGGGGGGGATGGGGGGGGCAGCATCATTCAAATCTGAAATGATGGAAGAAATGCACGTTTCCCAGTGTAACTGCTTTATTGACGTGAGACCGTGGGCACCCCGTATTTTGAGAGATAAAGGGATCTCGTGAAGAATGGCTATTGCCTTCCACTCCCCCACTCCCTGGCACTGCCTGAAATATAGGAGAATAGTGGAGGGCATTTTTTCCTGCTGTAAATAGTTCATGCTTGAGTGCCATGAAGTGTGCATGTAGTGGCACAGCAGGATGGGGGAAAAAAAACCACAACAAAACAACACGAAACCCAACAAAAAACCATCACCACCACCACCACTACCACCGCCGCAACAGCAGCAACAATAGCAGAAGGCTTCTTCATATTTGCTGTTTCATATCAAAACAGGTTGTGGGGTGGGTGTTTTATTGTTGTGGGTTTGTTTTGGTTTGTTGGGGTTTTTTTGGTTGGTTGGTTGGTTTTGGGTTTGGGGTTTTTTTGTTGTTTTGGTTTTGGGTGGGTGGGTTTTTTGGTTTGGGTTGGTGTGGGTTTTTGGTTTGGTTTGGTTTTGTTTTTTTTTTTTTTTTTTCCACAGCAGCCTGTTAGCAACAGGGATGCTCGGCAGGAAGGCTCAGAGGAGCCTGAGGCGCCGGGGCCTGCACCGGGTGCTGCTGCTCCCCCGGGCGCGGGCTAACGGGGCAGCGCGGAGTTGTTACCATACCTACGCGCGGAAAAAAAACGATGGGGAGCTGATCTAAAAGTATATTGCCCGCATCTCTGTTCAAACGGCAGTGCAGGGCCCTAAAACAGTGTTCAAAGTGCAGATCCCAAACAATGTAATCTGAGACAGCTCTGAGATGACACCAAGAGAAGTTGGCACCGGGGGGGGGGGGGGGGGGGGGGGGGGGGGGGAGCGGAAAAAAAGTATTTTAGGAGTTTTGTGGCGGAGCGCAGGTAGAGGGGCCTCGCTGGGAAGGCAGCCCCGGTCCAACTTGTCGTGACGGCTGCTTTTACAAAGGGGACCTAGAGGTAAAGACTGAGTGACTTCTGAAGAATTCCAGTCCTTTCATGGCTGTGTCGGGAGCAAAGCTGAGAAATATTTTTTTTTTTTTTTCTGTCTGACCCGCTGTTCCTCTCATGATCCCCTTCAGGGGGAAAAAAAACCAACCCTCCAAACCCTAAGTAAATCGTAATACTGTTTATATGTATCAAATGTGTACAGAGATCTGACCCAGTACGGCTCTTCCTATGAGGTAGAGAGATTACCGTCTCTGGCAAAGTGGTGAATAATACGAAATGACTTTTTTTTTTTTTCTTTTTCTGTTTGGTGGTTTGTTTGGTTGTGGGGTTTTTGGGGGGGGTTTTTGTTGTTTTTTGTTTGTTTTTTTTTTTTTTTCTGGCGGCAAGCACATTAGGGAGCAGGTAAGGTCAAAGTTTTCTATATGCTATGTCTTTCTCTCGAAGGCTTCTGGTCAGCTATATAAATAAGGCAGCAAATAAGATGTATTGATGTAAAAAGAAGCTGACATCCGTTTTGATGCGTAAAGCAACTTACTATGCAGAAAATTTCTTGGGGAACCTAGGGATGAAAACGTTAACTATGACATTTAATCTTCGATGTAATCTTCGATGTTTTTATTAGGGGGAGGGGGAAGAGGGAAATCGGTATTTTTTTTACAATGATACAGACATTAAGAAGTAAAAACATTTACAAATGGACGAATACATTACCTACGAAAGAGTATGAATTCACTGTCTTGAGCTGCCGTATAGAGAAAAGTTAAAAATGTATATTCTAAAAATATTTACCAAGTGCCTAACGATACTTACGTCTGGTTTTACTGGCTAGCTCCATATCTCACGCTAACAACTAATTCTGAATAAGGTGCCTACTGTTTGCTGAGATATATTTCTATTCGTTAAACACAGCGGGACTTTCCGAGTAATTTTAAATTAGTTTGTAGGTTGTGCCTCTTTAGCAAGTGAATTTACATAGCTGATTTTAGTGAACGTATACGACTTATTGCATTCATTCGATGTGAACTCCCCATATCATTCTGAGTAGCGCTTCATCGATACAGGGGCTCCTTAAAGTGTACAGGAAAAGAATAAAGCGCATGTACACGTGAGGTTGGGGTTATTTTTGTCGGGGCTTTGTGTTGGTTTTTTTTTTTGTTTTGTTTTGCCTTTTTTTTTTTTTTTTTTTTTTTTTTTTTTTTTAATGAAAGGGTAGTTGCAGTGCTTAGAAAACTAAGCAAGGTATGAGATCTTCACTTCCATCTGTTCTGGTAGATTTCACCGGAGTCCTCCTTTCGATCGAGTAAATTTGGGCAAGTAATAACGTGCTAGAAGGCGACAAAGTTACACACACCTGGGATCTTGGAGGGAACAGACTTTTGCTTCATATCAAAGGTGTTGCTGAAGTGGCTGAGTTCATTTCAGTGTGTTACTGACCTAATAATGTGACTCTAGGACACGGTTCTTTCGGAGTTTCTCTCGGTGCTTTTGTTCCTTAAACTTTTTGTTTTCGGTGCTGCTGTTTCTCAGAGAAGCTCTTAAAAATACTATCTTTTTCTTGAGCACCTTCTTGGTCTCAGCTTTTGCTCTTAACCTGCACCTGACTTCAGAAACGCACTGTTGCTGGCTGCGAAGTGGGGTGCGCGGAGCTCCCCGTCCCCTTCAACTCTCTCTGCATTAGCTCGCCGCAGAGGAAAAAAAAAACCAAACCAACAAGTGGATGACCGACGCGGAGCGTTTAGTCTACATGTGTGCGTCTATATACGAATTGTACCTATAGATGCGTGCATCTGCCGGTATACGTAGGAGTTGATGTGCCCGGCGTTAACTGTGGGGTCTGGGGAGCAGAGGCGGGCAGGAATGGGAAAACTTACTTTGAAAGCAGCATTGCCCGCCGGCCTGTGCCTCCGCTCCGCTCTTTATTTTACACCGAGGAAATCCTCCCGCGACTTTCCGCCTTCGCCCACCCGAGGCTGCCCCGGCGAGGCCCGGGACGATGGCGGGGGCAGGGACAGCGGGTCCCGGGGCCGCAGCGGGGGCCGGGACGGCGCTAAGGGCCGGTCCCGCAGCGCAGCCCCGCCGGGCTCCCTGAGAGCAGCGCCGCAGAGCCCCGCGGGGCGCCCGCTGCGCTGCCTCTACGCCCCCGTCGCCTACTGAAAAAACCCCGACACGGCCAAAGTTGCCGCCGGTGCTCATGTCGCGGTTCTCCGTCGAGGGGAACGGGCCTGATCCTGCCCTTCGCCGGCGGGCTCTGCGGCCGCGGGCTCTTCCGCAGCGCTGGGTGCCGCCGCTGCCCGCGGGAGCAGCCCCGCAAAGTTCCCCGCCCGCGGGCTACGGGCGGTCGAGGGCAGCGCCTGCCTCGCTCTTTATTTTTTAAACGCCAGCTCAGGCAGACTCTGCCTGAGCTGCCAGGCTGCCAGGCTGCAGGTGCTGCCGGGCAGATCCAGCTGTACGCGCCCACCGCCTCTCTCCTCCCAGGCACACGGGCGATGCCCAGGCGGGAGGGCTGCGAACGCCGGGCCAGGAACCCCTCTGACTTTCGTCCAAACGCGGCTCCCAAACGCCCCGACAAGGTGCTGACCGCCTATGGCGCCTTGCCATGGCCAGGGCGAGTGGCATGGGGCTCGGAGACCCGGTGCTACCCCCTCACCGCAACACACACCACACTTGCCCGGCGGGGTAGTGGCCGGGAAGTGCGCGGCACCTCCGCGGTAACTCAAAAAAGATCGAGGACGGGATGCGGCCGGATGAATTTGCGTCTTCGCAAAGGTACTGTGCAAGTGCGGGGAAAGACGGCGGACAGGTCCCAGCACTGGCATCTTCTGCGCTGTCAGAGGTTTCCCGTGCAGCCACTTTCGCGGGACTCTGCCGGATGGTCCCGGGCCGCCGCTCTCCTCGCCGCGCCCGGCGGCCCCGGCCCCAGCCCCGGCCGCGCTCCGCCAGGCACGCGGGGCTGGGCACCCCCACCCCCTCCCAGCTGGGGTTTCCTTTGGTGGCTCAGGTGGGGGGAAAGCGACCCCCGAGGAAGCACCCGAGAAAGTTTGGGCGTGCTCGGCCCGAGCAGCGGCGGGGCGGCGGGGGGTGGGAGCGGGGCGGCCCGGGCCGGGAGTGCGGGGTCGGGGCTGTGTGTGCCCCCCCCGCCCCGGGGGGCACGGTGGGGGAACCCCAGTTCCTGCCGCCGGTTTCTCTCTCTCCCGGGAGCGGGGGGCTGCTTTCTGCCCGGTGCAGATCCCCCTTTTCTCTCCTCGCTTTTTAATTACCCTTCTGAATTTGAATGGATTATTCTTTGGAAGATATGACAGGGTTTAAAGCTCTCATTACATATCAATAGACGGAACCTTTGCATGGAGGTTGTCCTCATTCTTCAGTGTGTGAGCAATAGCCGTTGCTCCCTGGCTCTGGCTTTTCCGTGGACACACGCACACACACAGACTGCTTGGCTTTAAACAGTGGCTCACGAAGCAGAACCCAGATGCGGGAGGCGTGTTGTCCCGTGGGGCTCGGGAGGGTGCCGGTGGATCGTGCATTTCGTGCTTGGTGTCGCGGGGAGGCTGTGCGTGGCGTCGCGGGGCGCTGGGACACGCCGTGCTGATGGGGCAGGGGCAGGGGCAGGGGCGAGGCGCTGGGGCTGAGCTGCCGCGGGGGGGGGGGCGGGCGCTTCTTGGGGAAGTGCGGGCGCGACGTGGGCTGTGCACGGCGTAGGCTCCGCGGCGGCGCCTGAAGGTGTATGCGCTAGGGGTGGCGGGGGGGTGCGTGTGTGTGTGTAGCGGAGGAGGAGGGTGTTTGTGTGTCAGTGCATCGCCCTTCCACAATGGCAGCGTAATTATCTAGCTGAAACATTCACAAATGGCAAAAAGTTGCAAAATAGATCGACCTCCCTGAGATGAGAAGGAGCCAGTTTCAGAGCTGTGCAACCATCATGCTTTTTTCAATACATTTTAAACAAGAGGATCTAGCGAGTGATTCCGATTCAATACACATAATCAGTTTGGAAGTCCTATTTCCATTTGAAAACAGGCCTATTTGCAATCATGAGGGCCGGACATGGTGGAAGATACAGGACGCATTCAGAGTAGGTGGTAGGTGAGAGTATTTACAGACGAGCACCAAATATTTTCTTCCCGCTGCAGACTTTTTACGCGATGCTTTAATCACGACGTGTTTTTAATCTAATATTCTCTTTGAAAATATGACTTAATTGCTTTAGAAAGCAAGGTTTTGACTTACAGCAAGACTCCCCGTGGGGGAAAAAAAAAACAAACAAAAAACCAAAAACCACAACCAAAAAAACCCCCCACAACCCAAGGAAAGAATGGTGATTGGAAAAGCATGTTGATTGTCCTATCAGTCTCTTAGGGTTAACAGTCATTTAATCAAGAATACACAGGGTAAAAGATTCCCTAGAAAAACGGTAACGTGTTTTTTCAAGTAAGGCCGGAGGAAGGAGAGTTGCACGGAGGTATGAAGAGGAGCTGGCGCCCGCCGAGCCCGGCAGCAAAGCCAGCCCTGTCCCGGAGAAGCCCCGGCGGCCGGCGCCCGGGTCAGCCCGCCCTCCCCGCCGCAGCAAACAGGGACTCCCCGCCGCCCCGTCCCCCGAGAGCCGCGTCCCCTTCTGCCGAGGGAGTGAGGACAGGGCGCACAAAGCCAGACCGCAGAGCCCGGGGGGTGGTTTGGCCTCAGGGAGGACAGACCCCCCTCTCGCCTCGCCCCCCGCAGCAATCCCTGCTCCGAGCAGGCACCGCACCTCCCCGCCTCTGCTTGCTCCAGAGCGTTTTTCTTATTCCTCAAGTGCCCGAAGCCAGGAGAAAGACGGGAGGCCTACGCGTCCTCCATCGTAATCACCCTGCAGGAGAGGAGCGGGCAGGGAAGTTGAGGCTCGCCTGCGGGTAACCAATAGCGGAATGAAGGCTCTCCCCACACCGCACATTAATTGGCGTTTCCGATTGCCCTCATTTGCTTGTTTATGTGACTGTGCGCGCCGCTGACGGCGCGCCGGGGCTGCAGGCAGCGCCCCAGCACCGGTCCCAGCCCTCCGCCCGGCTTTCTGCTTGGATTCCCAAAGCAGACACTTGCTCCTCGCAGCTAAATACCGGGGCCCGTCCCAGTCACAGCAGCCCTGCTTTTCCCAGCTCCCACCCTCCGCCGCACTGTTTTATTCTCTTCCACTTCAAAGGGCCAAATCAACTCTCGGGAAGGGGGTGTGTGTGTGTAAATAAATAAATATTTGAATAAATAAGGCAATGCCGCAGAAAGCTGAATTAGCCCTGTAAGAGGTACAAACTGTTATTACCGACTTGCCAAGCGCACGCAGACCGGCGAGGATGACAGGTGGGTTTGTGCAGAGCCCAGTCTTGCCCCGCAGCGTTTGGGAGGCTCTCCCGGCAGGCAGCCCAGGGGCCCGACCCGGCTCCCCCCATCGCTGAGCTCCGCAAGCGGGACAGCCCCCGGCAGAGCCCCAGGTCCCCGCTGCTCCCCCGGCCCTGCTTCCCCAGGTCCTGCTCCCCGCGGGCCGCAGAGCCCCCCCTCTGCAAGTCGTCCTTTCCTCGCCAAGAAAGGAAGAGCAGGGAAACCTCTCGCCATCGGGATATCCACCTTGCTGCCCCCAGGCCGCCAAGGAAGGACCCACATTCCCCCCCGCCCCGCGCCAGCTAATTAGGTCTGAGCCCTAATTAGAGTTCGGGCCAGACGGCCCGGCAAGGGGCCGGGTGCAGGAGGCCCCGACAGACTGCGCTCGGCGCTCTCAAGCGTTTCCTCCCCGGCCCGGGGTGACAAACCTGTTCTGCCCTCACCCCCAAAAAAGCGGGCACTGGTCGCTCGCGGGAGCCTTCCCACGCTCAGCCCTGAAGACACGGCGCTCCTCCGGGCTGGCTTCACACACATCAAGCAAATTGTGGCGGCGGGGGCAGGGAGCGGCCGGACGCTTTCTAGCCAGGAGGCGGGAAGGGGCCCTCCGAGCCGGCGGGAGGGGTGCCCACCCCACGGGTGTCCCGGGGCAGCCCGCACCGCTCGCCGAGAGGCAGCGCTCTCCGTGCCGAAGGAGTGTTTCGCGGTGGCCGGTGTTTCCGAGGAAGAGCAGCTTTCCCTCGGCCTCGGCTCCAGCCCAGTGCCTGGAGCCGATTCTCCCACGAAGGCCACGGGGTGGGGAGGTGGCCACGGGGGGCGAAAAAGGAGGAAGGGAGGAGGAGGAGGACCTGTTCCCCTTAGGAAAAGTTACTTCCCAGCCCAGACACCGATGGTTTTATTTACACGAGCTGTCCCACGGAAGTCCATGTGCTAGTCACGGGGAGCAGGGAGCAGGTTTTGGCCCCACGTGTTTTTGTCCTCTCCTCAAGTCATGCCGGTGCGTGGGCTGTTTACCCTGCTGGGTCGTGCCGAATTTCTCATCGCTTGGGAGTAACAACCCAGGGCTCCTAGCAGAACAGGGGAGCGATTCCGATCCGATTTCCTTTTTGCTAAAGGCCAGCCTATTTTAATTGTTTTCCTGAGAGTCGCCAAGATATGGAGATACATCACCTGTTGTCGGGGGTCAAATCTTTACCCACGTCGGTAACACAGCCCCGAACCAGAAACAGCCATGTCACCCCCAGAAGCATCACCTACTCCCCCAGACAGACTCGCATTCCCCTTGTCATTTAAGAACGACACCCCCCCTCCCCCTCCCCGTCCCGCCTCATATCGGCTCCCCCGATGCAAATCGCACTCCAAGAAAACTCAACAAGTGACCCGTTTATTTTATGATGAACGATTTTCCAGGGCGAAATAGAAGATCTGATCCCACGGCGGTTAGGCAGGCAAGATTCCCACTTAACCCCACCGGCACGTCGCAAGTGGGGGCCGCGGGCCAGCGCCCGCCTGTACTTGTACTGGGTGACAGGCTGCACGCCCAGCACCTTCCCCGGGCTACGGAACGGGCGTCCAGTTTACGGACAAAAGTCACCCCAAAATTAGTGTGTTACAAACGTGTGTGTATCCCCCGTGTTAATAGAGATCTTCTGCAAAAGCGTGATGTATGCATATACGTGAAGGTGTGCGTAGATGCGTGTTCGCGTATGAGTGTGTTCGCGTGGAAAAGTGATGATTTTCATGTTACTTTGAATTATTCCAATGTACGATAGAGAGCCTCACTAAATCAGGGTGAGCTATGAGGGGAGATAGAGTTAATTCAGTATACAGATAGTTGGGGGGGGGGAAGTAATCTCATTAAAAACAAAATTTAGGAGACGAGAGTATCCTGGAAAAAGGATGGCTATTTTTGTGTATCGTTTGCCAATGAGCAGCCGGATTTTTTATTCCGCTTTATTTAGATATTCGTTTGATTTAAATAGTCACTCCTGGACACTGGTTGAACTACTGATGGGATGGAGACATTTCTAGGTATTTTGACAAGATGTCGACAGCTGTTCTGAGGTCCCTGCACGCGTTTTTAAATGAGGGATCCTGAAAAAAAAAAAAAAAAAAAGTGAAACAGCACCCGTCCAAATGACTAACATTAAAAAAAAAAAAAATCCTGTTGCTAATATTTCAAAGAACAAAGGGATGGATAATTCTTTTGCTCAAAGAATACAGACTAAATACCAAAGCATCTTTAGGAATAAAAAAGAGCAGATGATAGATTTTATTAAATATTTCACATATGAAAAAAATTTATACCTCTTATATGTACTTGTCCTTAACCTTTAAATGCAACTGCTGTAAATACAAGATCCGTACTTTCTCTAATAGATTTTACTAGGAGCTGGTGACAGAGAACTGATTTCTTTTCTATTAGGCTTTAGTACATCTTTGTTGAAGGCCTGCAGAATGACCAGGGATTAGATTTGCATCTCTTAGACTCCCTGTGTGGTCTTTGTAAGAAGCTTGTAACTGTTAAAAATGACTTGTTAGGAAGCGTGTGGGCTCTCATCTCTTTGCTTTTGACAGAATGATTGTGAAATTCAGATTGTTCTTATAGGCTTTAGCCCGCAGATTCCACCTGAACCTTAAGCAATTAGAGCCTAATCTCAGTGCAATCATATTTGAGTTAGGATTTGTTGCACTTTGTTTACTTCAATTAAAAAGCTACGGAATATTTCGGAGCAGTTTTTAAGTGATATTCTCGAGGCATTAGCGAATCTTTTTCAAACCTGAATGCTACCCTCGCCGCCCCATCGTTCGGCCGTTTGGAGTGCAAAGCACTCGTCGGGTTCCGCGGGCGGGACTGAAGAGGAAACAGCAGGAAAGAAAAAACAAGCTGAAATTCCTCGCGACGCGGAGGGGAGAAGATGCTCGCGGCATCCCCCCTCCCTGGAGCCGGCGGGAGCAGCGGCGCGCCCCGGGGCCGGGCCTCCCCTCTTAGGAGCGGGCAGAGCTCGGGTCGGGAGGGGGCGAACCGGCCCCAGGATCGGGCCCGGCCGTCGTCGCTGTGCGAGAGATGGTGGCGGCGGCTGCCGGCGTTCGCGGGAGCCCGGGCCGGTTTGGCTCGGGGGAGGCTCCGGCCGCCCACCGCCCAGCCCCGCCGGCCGCCCAGCCCCCGGCCGCCCACCGCCCAGCCCCGCCGGCTGCCCACCGCCCGGACCCGCCGGCCGCCGCGCCTGCACTCGCACCACCGGGCGGCCGAGACACGTCGCGCGTGTAAGGCAGCCCCCAAACACCCACCGCGACAGAGCAACACCTAATCACGCCACCTGCCTGCAGCCGCCCCATACTTTTACATTTAGGATATAAAATGGTGAAAGGGGAAGTGTGTGTACTCGGAGGGGTTCTTTTCTCGCTCGGATCACAAGTTTCTATTTGTGCTCAGGTCTCGTATGGCCAGCCTAAGACGGGTCCTTTCTACTAATGACTTCCACATAATTACGCTTTTTAAGTGTCATCCTCTCTCATCAGAATTATTTTCTTTAAACTGAAACGCTTCCTTTCTTTTTCTTTCTCTTTTTTTTTCCCCAGTCATTAGGACTTTTCAGAAAGTCTTTACCAAGTCTGTGAATCAAACCTGAAACTTTCCAAAACGTTTTAAAAATTGAGGTCATTCCGTTAAAAATTTGGGGACAATTTTTTCTCCCCGCGAGAGACAGTTGCCATCGATCGGTATCCTGCGTTAAGACAGACGGTCTGGGACCGATCCTGTTCTCACTGCAGTTATGATGCGAGACCTCCTCCGGCTCTCACCAGAATAGGATCAAGCCCTTACATTCTAATTGAGGTTTAATAGCATCAGCACATGCCCAACAACCACCACTATAACCTTGACCCGGTCAGGTGCAATGATATTACTCCTCCTAAAGTTATTCTGCATTTCCTTGGTGACAGCAAACAGCTCTTTATTACCTCTCACAACCCACAATAACCCATAGGCAGTGATACCAATAAGCCACTGCTCTTTTGACATTCTTTTCCCTCAGAAGTCTACTCTAATAAGTAGTAACAGTAAAAAAATAATAACACTGTCTGCATCTTTTAGCCCCGTCAGCCTATACTGCTCAGAACGTTACAGCCCAGTGGTGACTGCTGAAATAAAAAGTCACGTTTTTAGAAGGGAGTTAGTTACCCTCTGAGCAGTCTCTGTCCTGATGCTCAGTGCAGAACTGAGTGCTGGAGTGCAACTTTAAGAACTCCTGTGTGAATCCTGCTCCACAACTTTGCTGCTAGACTTGCTCTGTTTGACCTGAAAACTTCTTTTACAGGCACTATTGAAGTAGTCTAGCATTATCACTTTAAAAACTTTGTTTTGGGGCTGTAATAGGGATACGAGCTACACTTTTTTTTTTTTTTTTTTTTTTTTTTTACAGGAATGACAACTTTGCAGCAGTATTGCAATATTATTTTTAAACCTCACATTTTCACTCCTTCCTTAGACCTGTTGTGATTTACAGTTTGTCTTTTCCTTTCAGTTCATAATCACAGACGTAATTTTCCTTTACAAAACTTGAAGTTTACCATGATATGTCTATATTTCTGCAAAATAAAGTGCTCTCCAGACCTTTCCTATAATGTGGAGATACATTCACAAAATAATTGTTGCTCTAAGAAAAAAAAAATCGTAAAACTCAAGGATACTCTCTGCAGAATGTAGGATGCACCAAATAATGATTCTTGTTAAAATGGTGTAATGCAGGCAAATATGTTCTCTTCCTGCAGTCTGAAAGAATGGGCAATTCTTCTTGCCTTAAAAGGCTGTTTTACAGATGAAAGCAACTCAGTCCACAGCTTAATCAGTTTTAAATCAGGCTTGAACAGGGCTGAATGAGTGATGGAATGACAAGATTTTTGGGGGTACCAGTCCAAGAGTCACCCAGTATCTCTGCTGCCCCTCCTCTTTCCCCCTTGCAGAGCCTGTGCCCCTTCCCTTTCCCCCTTGCAGCGCCTGTGATTGTGTGTATGTGGGATATTCACAGAAAACAGAAGGCAGAAACAGCCGAACTGAAGGCCAAGTTAATACAGTAAAGGTTCTACTTCGACAAAAGAAACTGAAATGTACAGTACTATTCTTGTTTGAGACAGAATCAAGGACTAGAGAAGCATTAAAAGAGAGTCTCAAGCCAGCAGGTAAAGCTGATACTTTTCTCAACGTATTGGTAAATACATGCATGTACTGAAAAATGCTTATAGGTAAGGAAAACTCAGAGAGAAGCAAGCATTTTCTTCTAGCATTATCTCATTCAAGATTAGGATAATGAAAGGAGCTGCCCTGAGAAAGGAGAGCAAGCATGAAGAAACAAGACAGAGCAATGCTAACGTGCAAAGCTCTGCAAAAACAGTGTGGAAGATAAGAACAGTAATCCTGTTCTCCAAAGACTCCTTATTCAGTCCTTGTTAGAAACAGGAGGCAGCTGATCAGACTGCATGCAAGTGAGCTCAGTTCACAGTCTATTGGGATGATTTTGACAGTCCCCTGTCACTGAGGAAGGACAGGTTTTCCAACACAATAATGCAGAAAAGTTATGTGTTGAAATTGAGAGAGAGCAAAGGGGTCACAGGTGACAAGTCTGAATTATGCTAAGAGGGATAGTAGCAGGCTCTTTTGATATGAAAAGTGAAACGCAACTCACAACCACAGCTTCCTAGGTTGCAGAGAAGGTCTTTTCAGCTAGAAAAAGGGTGGCCCCAGTATTATAAAAAGCACATCTGTGGAAAAGTTCAAGATAGGGCTTCAAAACATCCAGAAATGGCCTTGTTTTGCTTATGCTGAAGTTAACGGAAAAGTTTTCTTGGTTTCTGAAGAAGCAATTACGTCACTCCTCTAGTGAGTATTTTAGGGGAAGCTCAGAGGTGAGAACAGATTTGACTGCTGCAGATGCCAGCGAAGGCCAGTCACAGAAACCCTCAACAAAGCTGCACGTGGAACAACATAGGGTGGGTTTTTTCTTTTTTTTTGTATTTTGAATGATTCTGAAGTCCTCTCTGTTACAGCTATCTTTCAGTGAAGAAGACAAATTACGAATTTTACTGCTTTTTTTGCTAGGGCTATTGCCACTTGGACAAATCTGCTGATCTAGAGAAAAACATGGTCCATCTAGTGCTGGCTTATAGATTCAATGCATTGGGATTTTTTATGCAACAGTGAGTGATTTGTCTCTAGAAAGGAAGACCTCAGTGACAAAAGTATTTCAGTATTTTTTCCTGTTTCTCTTATCTAACAATTTAGATAAGACAAACCCAGATCTCAGGACTGCTTCACAAGACATACGCCACAGACCAATCACATCCTCTATCAATGAAAGTAATGGAAACACTTTGTTTGTAATTCTTGACTTTCCAATATGCAACCTTTATTGTTAGCTGATGTGCCCAGAGTGATGAGATGAGTGTTTTCTCATGTTTTTGAGTAGAGTGAGCCTTGGTCACAACCTGAATTTTGGAAAATAGTGTGAAAGATAGGTGCCTCTAAAGAGGACAACAGATTTCAAAAATGTCTTTGCAGTCACATTCCTTTTGGGTGTCTTGTCTCACCCAGGCAAGCCTAGTTCAAAACAGTCCAGAAATGAGTGAATGATCCAGAGTCTGCTTTGCAAAATAGAACTTGCACTGTAATGCATGCTAGTCCCAAAGCTGGGAGGAATAATGAAAGGAAGACCGTGTATTCTGGAAGTTCTCTCTAGACTCCTTCACTGGCTGAAGTGAGGAAAACTTCTGCCACTCATTTCCAATAACAAGCTGCATCAATAAAACCCAGGCTGTAACAAAGGGGTAAGACCCATGGGGATGTATGAGGATATTACAGTTTAGATAAAAATCCTGGCACTACTGCAGGTGCAGGAGAGAAATGGGGATGGTATGAGTATTCAAGGCTCACAGATACTAGACCATTATTCATAAAGCAATGATTAGACTTAGGTAAAAGTTTATATAGGAAAGGCAAAGTCAAACCAGGCCAGTAGCTCATATAACTTGGTACCCTTTCCTCTGACAACAGTACTACCTATTGTTTCTAAAACAAGGTGCTCAGAGTGGGTAAGTACAGAATAATTGGCTCAGAAGAGAGCTTTCTGATTCATGTCTGGTAGCTTTCTGAACTTCATTACTTCTTGGATTTTCTCAGTGGTATCTTGTGGAAATGAATTACACCAGTAATCCATGACACGATTCACATTCGTCCATTCAAGGCCCCTTCTTTCCTGAGCTCTTAAACAGGCAGACTCCATGGGGCAAATTTATTTGTGGTGCTGTATTCAAGTTAGGGTTGCCCTTTCTTACAGTACTTGTACCTTGGAATCACTTCCACCATGTAGAATACAATCTTTTTTCAGAAGCTGCAGAGAGCGGGGGCATCTGGAGAAACCACTCTTCCTGTTGACTCAGTAAGCAATACTGTAAGATCCAAAGATCTGCTCTTATTTCTAATGTCCTCATTGCTGTTATTATCTCAGTTTAGAGCATGAGCTATAGATCACTATTTTGACTACTACAAATGTTATCCTGAATAGTAAATACATCCCCTGAAGAAAAAGAACCACAAGTTTTTCTGAGTCTTTTCATAGAATCAACATCTGCTTGTTTAATTCACTAGCAACTAGAAACAAAAATCTGTGCCACAATCCAAACTCTTTTCCTTCCCTACATGATGCTCTTAGGAATGTAATGTTTTGTTGTTTGTGTTTGTGTTTTGTTTTGTTTTGTTTTTTGTTTTTTTTGGGTTTTTTTAATTCATTGAAAATACAGCCAGTACCTTCCATTTTTTTCTCTCTTACGCACTCCATTTCTACCCATTGTAGAAGTGACATTTTAGTGATATTTATTTAAGGAATATGACAGGCTTTTCCAGTATACGAAATCAATGAAGTGTGTTTTTCCAGGGCAGTAGAAAAGAGGTTGAGATGACACAGCCACATGCTACATGTAACTAAGAAAAGATTTCCTATACTAGATGTCTTTTTAACTTAGTAGGAAAAAAGCATAATGACACCTTACAGCCTAAAGTGTAGGCTAGGCAAAGTCCAGCTGAAATAAGGTGCAAATCTTTAATAGTGAAGGTGTTAAGAGTGCTGTGATAGATCCTCCACCACTTCAACTCAAAGGTGTCTTCCTGGAGCATGAACAGGACCCTGATGTAGAAATTACTGGGTGACATATGGTGGCCGGCTGCGTGCAGGCAGCAAGACAAGAGATACACATCGGCCCGTTCTTGTCTCACTTTCTGAGGAATCCTAGACCAAAGCCTCTTTGTCCTTGCAAGGACTCAATACTCTCCTGTTCAGAAAGGATATTATGGGAGATGAAGTATACTGACCACTGAATTACAAAGTTAACACTGATAATCTGAGATCTGCATTTATGAATTTATGAACTTGAATTCCATAGAGAGAAGTCTCCAAGGTTTTTACCCTCAGAAAACTCTGAAGCAGTGAATAGTAACGAATATTTCAGTTGAAGAAAATTACTTCTGTCCCTATGTTAATACTCAATATACATCGGGACACTGCTTCTCTATACTTATTGTGTCATCTATCACATATGTAGGGTCAATAAGCCAGTGAATCAGTTCCCAGCCACTTCCCTTCTCAGGGAGAGTCATTACTTTCTCACCTCAGTGTGTTCTACTGACAGGTCCATCACTACCAATGTGTTCTATTGACAAGTCCACCACTACCAACCACCTGTATATCACAGCATGTGGAATCCTGGGGCCTTTCCAATACCAGGAATCAGACATGTGTTTCTCAACAAAGCAACTCAAATCTGCCATCACACAGGCACATGAAGGTACTGAAACCTGAATTGCCACTGCAAAGTCCACACTAAAATAAACATAAATCCATAGCACCTACTGTAATCAGTTGTTACAGGGCTTCTGTACTCAGTCCTCAGACAAGTTCCTTGATGGTCTTGGTGTACCTGAAGAAAGCAGACACATGATGGAAACACAGGCAACTTGTCTTTCATAGCCTCGATCCAAACTAGTTAGTCTGGGCTCTTTGGGTACATGATCCAAGAGGGAAAGGCCTCCAGAGAGCTTTCACCATGTGTCTAGTGCTATAATTAATACTTCTCTTGCTCACTGCCATAGCCACCCCAGTTTTCTGCTCCCTGTTTATCTTATGTGTGGTTTTTAATAGAAGCATTTCTGCAGGGAAAGAGGGAGGGAGAGAACATAGGAGTCAGCTCTGCTGGCAGTTCATGCTCGTGTACCAGTAACTAATTTGGGCTGAAAAATTCACTTTGACAGGTTGCTGCAATGAGCCTTTAACAACACCAGTAAAAGGGGTTCTTCAGATGCAGCACAGGAGAAATCCTAATTAATCTTAAACATGGTTTTCACTTTAGCCTTTCACACTAAGAATCAGACTACCTTTTCTTACTCAATTCTAGCTTTACATTCAGAACCATATCATTCAAACAAGCTTTGAAGGGCAGTTTTTGGATCTCTTTGCTATATAGCAATACTTCCAAGAAGAGGATCTCTAGAAAAGAGCTGCATGGTACTTTCTAATGGAAACGGTACAACCTGCTTTCAAGGTGGAGCATTACTAGACCCATGTTAATTAAAAAAACCCACATAGTTTGGAGACCTAAGATATTAGAGATATGGTCTATATATCTCAATGACCCAGATGATATATTCAGGCTGTTCAGGCATCACAGCCACATTTTTCAAGTGCCTCCAACACTCAGAGTCAACCAAATATGAATATAACAAGGAAGCCTTAGTTCAGAAAACATGAAACTGAGCACACCTTCTCTTCCCATTGCAGAAATAATTTCATTTTTAGCTACTTTGTTGTCAAAACCTTAGTAGATAATGAGAAGAAGGAGACAGGATGAAAAAAAAAAATGCAGGTGGCAATAATGGGAACTCAAATGTCTGCAGAGAAAGAGGAAGATGGAAATACAAAAGAAGAACATAAAACCAGTGAAAATAGAAAAGGCAGGAGGATATGGAAAAACTGGAATATAGTGTTTGTCCTGAAGGGGAGAATTCTTCTGAATATTTAACACTACAGAAAGGGATTTAATGAAAATAGGTGATTGAATACTTATTTATTACAAACAGTACCTATTCTCTTCTTAACCCTTGTGAAAACCTCTTACCAGGTGTGATTTCACTGCATATTCTTCTGCAGACTGAAGAAGACTGAAAAACTGACTGTGATCTGAACTGGCATGGATTTCTGCTTTCTCCACTGCGTGGATGACCACTGTCACACATAGGGACTGTGTTGTTTCCTACCTTCTGGTGCAAAGGTGATGATGATGTATACATAAAGCAGAGCTCAATCATCTCACTGCAGTGCCTAAACCTCAGAAACAGCCTCAGCTTCAATCAGAGAAAAAGACTGAGAAAAAGAGTTTTAACCTAATGAGAAAACCAAGTTAGAGAGAGAGATGAAGAAACAGCGTCAAGGCTCTTCTGGAAGTCTTTAGTATGACAGGGAACAAGGAAGCAGCCTGCCAAACTGTGCAACTAACATCTCAGTCACAAGTCTCTCCTTCCTCTCTTTGCTCTCAAATCCCTAGAAGCAGCAGGAGCAGCATAACAGAAACAAAAGATGTAGTATGCTCTCACTGACCCCAAGCCTGAAGAGGCCTCTCAGCTCCAATTCCACTTTATAGAAGTGTGATTTCATAGGGGTCCGAGAATATGTCATGGTTGCCTGAGGGACATAACAGAGGATGGAGAGAAAGGATGGGGGAGCAGCTAGGTCCTACCTAGTGTTAGCATAAAATATACATAGTATTTCAGCTGGGATTGATTTCCCACAGTCCAGCAGCTGACAGCCTTCACTCTGGCGTTTTCACTCCAGAGTTTGTTTTAGCATGTTTTAGCCAACTGTCTGTCTCTCCTGTCCCTGCAGCCTTCCTGAGCATCAGGAGAATCTGATGCCCCAGAGGGGCAGTGAGAGCAGTGAGCACAGACTAATCACAAGATACGGCCTCAAAAGATGCAGGTTCCAAGTGGGATGGAGCTGCCATTGCAGACAGAGGACATGCTCCTATGCAATGCAGAGCTGAAATGTTTTCAGATTTAAAGCCTTCAGACGACTTGGTTTAGACCCTCTGTTTTTAGGTGAAAGTCATGTTCTGACTGCTTCTTTGAGTCGGTATGGGCACAAATGAAGAAACTTTGTAGCAAAAATAAAATGGCACTTATGAAACAAGGATAAAGGATTTGGAAAGTGGCATGAAGAGGTGATGGGTAAATTCACAGCTAGTCAGATGAAAATTACAGATTTTTTTTGGGGGTGGGGGTGTAGCCAATGGGAAATATTAGATGTTTTTCATCAAATCATCTAGAAACTTGTTTTAATATTACATGATTCACTGTGCTGAACTTTCTCTAGATATTAAAATTTCAGTGGCACCAACTAAAGGCAAACCATGAATTCTTATGTATTTCACACATCTTCACTATTAAAACAGTATGATTTGCACAGTTCTACAGGACTGAAATGGCTTTTTAGTATTCCAGCTTCTAACACCCTGAACCTTCACAGAGATATAGAGGCAAATGTAGGATGTACAGGATAACAGCATTCAAGGCTATCTTGTATATGGGAGAAGAAGGGGAAATAATTCACTGATTTTCTTTCATTTTTTCTATGTCTAGGCTTGTTTTCTTCCTATACGTATCTTAAAAAATGTAGCTCTGATTTGGAAGTGCAATCACAAAGTAGTATGCTTTGCATGTACACTGTACTTATAGAAGGACACAACAGTAGAGCAAGTTTATCAAATTATACTTTATTTTAAAACATAAAAAGCAACAAGCCATTGGAAATATTTCTAGTGTATTTACTAAGAACATTTTAAGGAAGAAAGGATAAAAATTTTAAGGATATTGAATTAATTTGTTTTTAAATGAAAATCTATTGAACAGCAAAATAAAAGGTATTGTGCTGTGTGTTCCTGCTTAAAAATGAGAACAACACTGGAGTATCTCAGTTAATTAGCTCCAGTCAACACGAGATGCTTTACAACATTTCTCACATTGGTGCTTCATCTGGGCTTTAGAATAAACATTTCCCACACTCTGCATGAAGAAAATACCTAGAAAACACATAGCTTAGTCATGCAAAATATGGAGGTATTTCAGACAGTCTTTCCTGCATCAGAGAGGATATTTTAAGGAATTTTCATAAAAACAGAGATTAAACTGCTGAACAGTGTGTTTTGTAATCCTATTTGCTTAGCGTTTCGGGGGTTAATATCTATTCTTATTTATCAAATCATACATATTGCTTTTTAAAAGATCTTTCAGCCTTTCTCTATCTGTTGTAATTTTTGTGTGCTTTAGTTATCTGTTATGCAAGAGAACTGTCTGCTCCGCAAAGGCATCATATAAAAATCTCCATTTAATGCATTATAAATAATGAAGTGCTACATTATAACAATTATTTTCATATTAACTGAATGCACAGCTGAGTTACCTGTATTAAACATCTACACTTTACTTAATGCCTTTAAATGGCATCTGATTCTCTCTTCTTATTGCAACTATTCAACTAATGTTCTGGCTCAGAGGGCTGCAGAGTTTACTTGTATAAGGCCAGTGACTTGCCAGGGAGAAGCACCCAATTTAATGCATTTAATTTATTTTATTTAATTTTGATTGCACAATACATGTATTTAAAAGATTGAGTCTTTACATCATGCATTTCAAACAGGCATGTAAAATTTACTATTTTTTTACAGTCTCAGAAAGGCACTAAACAGCTTCCCATTTTACCTAAGAGCTGAGATGAACTATCTAAAATGCTTTCTTTCAAAAAAAGTGACAGTAACTTCACTTTTGTGAAGAACGCCAAAGCTTGTCCATGGATTACTATTAGTAAATATATCAGAATATAGTATTTGCTTTAAAATGTGTTATTTTAAAATTTGGGATATATTATTCACTGTGTACATATTTATAAATATATATTATTTTTGAGGTCAGAGGCAGTGCTTCCAAGCTCAGATGTTTGTTTTTAAACCAGGATATATATTAGAGAATACAAAAGAAAAAAAATCTTCTGTTTAAGAAGCCACACTGAGCAGAACAGCTTTCTTGTGAACTTTCTGAATCCTGACAACATGTTTTCCTCAGACATTATTTATTAGTTCACTGTTTGGTGCTCTTGACATTGTACAAAAAATAAGTAGTACCAAGACATTTTCTGTCCCTCACTTGTAAATGTACCAGACCCAACCAAAGAGGGGCCACCTTTATTGCAAAAGTGAATGGGGTTTGGGATGGGATTAATTAGGAGGAAATGTAAGGACTCCCACTTTAAGAGGCAACTACCTTGTATCATCAGTTTGCTCGGTTTTGAAACAAACAAACAAACAAACAAACAAACCCAAAACCCCTTGCAACAAAAATTGAAAGCAGAATTAAATGCATTTTCAAAGACTGCTCTTTAGCCTTTCTGAAGTTTCATTTGTATTTAATAAACTACTACTACAATAAGGCATATGCCTTTAAATTATTTAATACTCCTATTACAGGAGGTTTTCAAAACTGACCAGCAGGACAATTGTGCCATTCATTTTCATATTTCAGTAAACATTTGTGAATGTGACACTGCTTGCTTGTAAAGACTCCAATGTTCTTAACACTGAGGGCATTTTTATGATCACCGGTTAATGAAAAATTACATTGCTTACATCATTTTTTAGTAAGTACAAAGTTAATGCCATAATGCCAACTTTGAATATTAAAGTAGTCACAGAATGGTCTCTGAACTCATTGTTACCTAAAGCAAACAGATCTCAGGGAAAGGTCAAACGGTTTAGGTAAAAATATTTTAATCCTTTGGATAGACAAAGTTGTAAAGGGAATGATGTGAAGTTCTGGAAAGTTGAGGTTAGACTTTGGCTCAAGAGGATATACTGTATGAGCAATTTTTAAAAGAGAAGTTTCAATCACATGATTTGTCATAATTTTCGACAGGCAAAACTGTCTTCTGCTAATGAGGAGAGAATCTGGTGCAGTGTGTACAACTGAAAAGAAAAACATTTGAATTAAAAAAAAAATCACAAGCACAGAGCAGTCTATCAAACACTTCTATCTAGAAAATACTGGCACTTAATTCTGGTCTTCTTCATGCTCCTTGGCTGAGGATCAAAATTCTTATTTGGACAAAACTCTCACAGCTGTCTTTCTCTAGATTTTTGCCTAAGCAGAAGTGACAAGAATTTGCCATTTTATACACCAGCCTGGTTTTCTGCTCTCTCGTACAAATTTTAAGCCACTGGCTTCAGCTGAATTATTTTTGGTACACATTATTGAATGTGAAAGAGCTGATCCCTTGGATTATACATTTTATTTACATAATGTAAATGTAACTCTAAGTCTTTTCAAGAAATTACAGCTAATGAAGCCTAGGAAATTTATTGACGGACTGGGGAAATCTTTCTGCCCTAATCTTCTCTTTTGTGTGTTACTTATTGTAATAGAATCAATAAAAACAACAGAACTGGGAAAGGAAATAGAAGAAAGAAAACTCAGAACTGCAGGAAAGTCTATTTTTCCATTAATGGCTAAGCATGCAGGCACAAAGGCACAGAAGACAGCAGCACAGGGACGAAATATTCTATAGAGTACTACTAGTCAGAATGAAATGAATGAGCCACATGAAATCCTGCTTCAACTTTTATATTAGTATAAAGAAAACTGCTTTTTAAGGTGTACTGCATACAATTATGAGAAGAAACTGAAGCAACATATATTTTAGTGTTACAATTAAACAAACAATAAATGAATGAATGACCATTACACCATGATCTATTTAGAAAAGCTATCTAAATGGGCCTGATCCTGAAGCTTGTTTTGGGCAAGATTTTCATAAATATAGTATTTGGCTGTAAGAACTGCAGGACTTGGCTCCAACAGCTCTGCCTGTAGTTCTTTAATTAAAAAAAAACAGATTAATATATTTAATTTTTAACATTGTCTTTAATAAAACAGCTCTTTTGCCATAACAAACTGTTTCTCTTTCTGCAAGAAACACCTCTTTTAAGACCATGCCTTTTATCTTTTGAGGTCTTAAAAAGATTTCTTATGCAACTTCATGAACAGATGCCTAAATAAGATGGGGAACCAAAGAGAGAGTGCTGATAAAATACAAAGCTCATCTATCTTATTTGTATTCATTAACTACAAACATATGGAAAGATGCTCCAACCTCCCTTTATTTGGCCAACCAGTTCAATGGAATTACCTGCATGTGTGAGGAGAGCAGAATTTTTGTCAAATAATTGTTCATGTTTTGTCCAAAGCTGGACCCTTAAAACATGCACAAAAGGGGAAAAAACTCTAGAGGAGCGTTTCCTCTGTGGTGAAAGTGGTTATTGCCAAATCAGAAACATAAAAATCGAATCGAAAATACACAGATCTTATGGAATCAGCTGATGTCAAAGAAGCTCAGTCAGACTGAAGACTCACTTTTATGCTGCATTTGGCTGGGGAGGGGATGATATGTAGCTTTCTCCCAGACTTGACTGTGGACAAAAAACCCTCTGAAGGACCCTTCGTTTGATCTCTGGTGGCTGAGTATCCACCTTGGGCTTTCTCCTTACATATGGATCTACTGAGACGTGCTGCTGCTGAATTCAACGAAATTGAGCCCTAACTGTGATTGGGATATGAGAACACATAATTAGCTTTGTTAGAAAACTGACCCTCAGTCTTTCATTAAGATGGAATTTTACCCTATAAAATATGAATGAGTAAAGACATTTTAATCAGGAAAATAAAATAACCAAATGATTCTCCTCTGTTGTTACTTTTACACTGCAGTGAGACAATGGTAGGGAAACTCACTTTAGGTGATATCACTTAATTAGGAAAAGCATCCTAATCAGATCCCCCTCCAACTGCAATAACTGTAGGGAGTCAAGTACATTTCTCTATCAAAGTAACAAGCTGCAGTGAAGTATAGATATCGATATTTTAAATTGTGATACAAAAGCAATAGCAGAGAAGGCACAAACTCTAAGAAAGCAAACTAGCATTTTTTATATCCCCAATTTCAGGATTGCTTCTAAAAGATATATGCTATAGCTCTTATGACATTTTTGCACCTTCACTTGCTATAATGATGTCAGAATCAGCACTTCCATAGCCAGGACTCAATGGCTAATGTGGGCCATGGCACATAGCCTACTCCCATTGGTAACTCAGTATCAGTAACTGAGACCATCTCAGTCCTTGCATTTTCTTGATACTTCTGTCCATCTCACTTGGTATTACATGTTACATATGGGAAACCTGGAGCAGGTTATGGACACAGAGAGGATCTCTTGCTGGAAGGTCCATGTAGTTAGGAGCTATATTGTCTGGTACTTTTGGAAGCACAGTATCGCCACATCGTCTGATTCAATGCAGTCCTTTTTTGGTGCCTGTGGATTAATGGTACAGTTAAGTCTTTCATATTTATAAGTATGCTTACAGTTTCCCTCTCTACATTTATCTCCAATACTATGAGTGCCTATTAATGACAGCATTCCACACCATACAATTCTTTGCATAGGAAAAGTAGCTTTGGCTTACAGTGTCTGATACTCTGCCTTCTGCAGAGGACTAATGCAAAGCCCAGGAACTTCGGAAATCCCCTTCAATTTCAGAGTAAATCTTAGGGTTTATTTCAGTGAAATGGATTTTCAGTGAGGCACCTCCTCCCTAAGTACAAGTAGCCATGCATAATAAAAGCCATACAGAATGGAAAGGGAAATAAATACTAAAGTACCACCAATTACATGCAATTAGTTTCACTGCCAACACCAATCACAGAAAAGTTACAAAACAGGCTTTAAAATAACAATTTTTAATATATGTGTAGGATCCTGTTTATGCATTTACTATATTTGAGTGTTTGTTTTTTTCTCCCAGTTTTTCTAAGCAAACAGCAGTTAGTAACTCCAGGATGACTTTGGGAAAAAAAAAAAAAAATCAATGCTCATATATTGGCTACACAGTGTATGGCAGATTTAAAAAAATTTTTTTGATAAGGTTCTTCACTGAAGACTCCGAAATGAAGCTGTTCTGGCATGACGGCAGCTTCTCTGCTTAAAGGAAGAAATAAATGTCTAGCTTTTACCATGTTATGAAAAATATGCAGATAGGTTACCTGTAATTTCTGCAGATAGGTTACCTGTAATTTCTAGTTATCTGTCCAGAATATTCATAAATGATGAGAAAAAGGGGGGTGCCATGAGAAAATGAAGAATGTTGATGATATTCAAGCTCTTCAGAACTAAAGCTGACTATGGAGAATTCTAGAAAAATTTCAAGACATTTAGTAAGTGGCCACTAAAATGGCTGATGAACCTAATGTTGATGTATGCAACTGAAGAAAAGCAGTCCCCTTACAGAGAGTTCTACATACACAAAGATGGGCTCTAGATTAACCAGCTGTGCAGGAAGGAGCTCTTGGCAGTCTTTTTGTATAGTCCTCTGACAATATCAGCTCAATGGTCAGTAATGACACATGCAGTACATGATATGTTAGGAATTACTGGAGGGGACAGAGAACAGAAATTATCTCCATGTCACTGAATTAATCCATACTGCAGCCATATATTAAATAAAAGTCCTACAGTGAACCCACCACAAAGGAATATTGCAAGGCTACAACAGATTCAGAGAAAAAAAGAGTCAGAATTATCAGAAGGATTACATAGTTTCTTACCAAGTCTTAGTTTAATACATTAAGACTTTTCAGCTTGGAAACTATGACCTGTAAAGAATTATGTGAAGAAGGTGAATAAGGAAGAACTATAGGGCATCCAGTGAAAGGATGAAGTAGCAGGTTTAAAAGTAACACGAAGAAATGCTGCATAATGTTAATATGATTCATTGATGCAGGATTTCGTGGGACCAGGAGTGCAGAGAAGTTGAAAAAAACCCTAGACAAATTTATGGAAGGAAGCTCTTCATGTGGTTACTAGCCACAACATGACCTCAGTGCAACTTTCTGGCCAGGAAATCATTAAACCTTTGGCTGCCTAGATGTGGAAGTGACACCACAGTAGTACCATGCTGTACTTCCCCTACCTATTAGAGTCTAAGATTTTGCTCTTAAACACTGTCAGACACTGCATCCTGGATTTCTGATGCACCACAGTCATTCTCTTGTTAGGATCACATGAGAATTTTCTGAAAAAAATGAAAGGTGGTATTTTCATATAGCCACATGCTTCCAGAAAACAGAAATTTAGGGTAAACATAAATATAAGGAGCTTTCTGATAAAGTCACAAGATGTGAAAATGCCCATGTGATGACCTGGAGAATGTATGTAATGTAAAAATTCTCACTTATTTTAGTAAACCACTACACCGTTGCTTTATCTTATAGGCTGCAGAATTGGCTCTGACATGTATCTACCTAATGAGAAACAATCTAAAGTAATTTTGAAGCAATGGAATAGCCATATCCTAGCTGAAACCATTTATTTCCTGCTTTTCTAATGGATGTGGAAAGAGAACAGGAGCTAACAGGACTACTTTTAAACCACACAGTCTGAAAGACTGCAGGGTCACTCCAAGGTAACTTGCAGACAGACAAAGAATGCTGGGGCAGAACAGATGGGCATACTTCCAAAGCAGAGTGGTTCTGTTTAACTGCAAGATCAGCTGAAGGCAAAAGAAAATGGATATACAGAAGGGAAATTCTATGATTTGGGGAAAAGCTTATGAAGGCATGATAGGAAAGGCAAAGATTTCTGCAGAGGTACTCTCATCTGAATGTGGGGGACACACAAGACTGGTGAGGTGAAGAAACAAACACCTGTAAAGGTTTGTTATTTTTGTCTACAGCTGTATTAGTCCCGGTATAGAGTGACTGATTTTGAAATGTTCACAAACTTCGTGTTGTCTCACTTTAACCGTTACATATGCCCAGGAAGTGATATACCAGCGCCTGGAAAGTTGGAGCTCAGGGTACTCACTTCAATGAGAAGCCTGGTAAGCCAAAGCTGTTCTTGAAGGCTTATGGCAGGTGGCCAGCAAGAACCCATTTTTGTAAAGGGATTAAAGATGGAAAGCAGATGCCTAGGATACATGTCAGAGATGTCAAGGAAAGAAGCAGTGCTGCAGCTTACTCAGACTAAGGGAAGCTTAAGAGCAAACTGATCCAAAAGGCTTGGACCCAATCACGGACTGTGTAGCAGAATGAGCTTTAGTAGGACTGAGTGACAGTCAGTGAAATAAAGATTTGAACAGGGGAGAGCAGAAAGCTTTGAGGACTGGAATTCAATTGCCTGTTTGTATATAGCCTGACAGGCTGCAGCGCTCATCTCCTCTAGCTTAGAGACTGGAGGAGAACATGCAAGCCACTACTGACTATTCTTGGGTTCAGTTGTCACCTTGAGTGCCCATGGCCAATGCTGGGAGAGACCACCCTCCTCTCTGGCTTCCACAGGGCATGGAGTGACTGCTGCAGAGCTGTCACTTTGCTCATGCCCCATGTGCATCCAGACTGTCAGGTTAACGTAGGAAAAACCTCCCTTTGCAGTCCCTCTGCTCTATAATGAATGTAGACATTCTACATTCATACTCTACACCTTGGAGTAAACAAATACATTTTTATTGCTCTAACATTAAAAGTGATGTTCTGTAATGTGTATGCTACCCATACATTTTACTTGTAGCATGTACTGAATAACTGATGCTTTGAGGTTTTCCATTTAAATAGAAAGATCTACAACTCAATCCAAATCTGCCTCTCAGTTATGCCTTATTTAGAATGACTAAAAGTTCCTTTTGTCAGCTTTTCTAACCTTGCACATCTGAAGTATCTTCTGAAAAAGCTGATATTCTAAAATATCTTTGAAGCTTCATTTCTAAACAGACCATCATTTCCACATGTTCATTTATAAGGCCATCTTAGTTTGGTCGTCTGTATATTCTAGGTCAATGCAAACATGTACTGTTCATGTTGCAGCAGCAGTGGTCTAAAGGTGTAAGCGAGAGCTGAAGGAACTGGGAAAAACAAAGCTTCCAAGAACAAATCCTTGAATTGTCTATTTATTTTCCTAAACAGTGGGACTAATCAAAGATACTATCTCTACAAATCTCATTTCACATATCACAGACCTGTGCACTGTTACACAGGAAAACATACTTTTAAAAAGTAACACTTCCTAGCTAAAACACTTACGTATTTTCATGCGCCTTTTTGCTGTCAGAAAAAGATGAAACCATAAATAATATTTTAGATCTAATCTCAGTAAATATATTTACTGTATTTTATGAAGTTAATAGAAAGTCTTTATTTGATTTTATCTAATTATCACATAAATGCAGGAACATTAAGTGGGCTGATGTCAGCAATCAGGACTGCTTGTTACACAACATCAGTAAAAGGGGCTCAGGTATGAAACAACTGTAATTATAGGTATTTAGCCAAAATGTATGTCAGTTCTAACTGATTAGCTGTGTAAGTCTTTATGAGTAATTGAAATACTTTATAAATAAAAATTGCAAACTTAGCAACCAACAATATAGACATAATATAGAAGTTTGATTGTACAATGATACTTAATTATCTTTTTCTTCACTTTTGCTGATTGTTGCAAGCTTGTTCCTTCTTAGAATTTCCTTATTGTGTATTTTTGTCCTCTTTTTGTGTCTTTAGCTTATTTGGTTTGGGATTAATGTAACGGCTAAAGGAGGATAAATCTACATAATGTTCAGCATACATCTATCTTGCACTCCTATTAAAACTGGATTCTAACATGGCAAGCATAAAAATAGCATCTCAAAAATATTTCATCATGTTTTCCTCAAGCTCTATGATACAACTAGCCTGTGATTTTCAAAGGACTCATCAGCACATGGACCATTCAACACCCTATTGTGGATATTGCCAACTGATGTAGCTACCTTGGCATGGTGCAAACCAACCTTTACTAGTATTTAAGTAATTCTTCTCTTTCTTAGGAATAAAGGGATCCAAAAGTACAGACAAGGTGCTATGAGATACATGATGTACCGGAGTGATATAGGTATGCCAATGTAGTATCAAATACTTATTTTCCACCAGGACCAGTCACATTTCATCAGCTATGTATCACATTAACTGATTTATAGAAAAATGTTTTTCTCTGGAAGGCATACAAAAAATATGGTTAATGCCAGTTACGTCATATTTTATAATTGCACTGAAACATTGCATGTCATAGGCCTCTAACAAGAGTCTTGCAGCAGGTCCCTGCAAGTACCTGTTTTTTACCATACATAAAACCCTCAAACTTAAAGCCCAGATTGCTGTACATTTGGTTACTCCTGCACATGCAGCAGAGTAGGTTTCCACTGCTTGGGCCGCTGAAACACATAACTGCTGTGTACTTGCAACAGTCTATCTAACACTACACTGAGAATGTGCTGAAACAGCTGCAGTCTGTGGCCATGGTGAATATCCCTAATTTCTAATTAATTTCCAATTAAGCAGAGTATGAAAACCATCATTACACACTGCTCCTCAGCATCATCACCTAATACCATTTGCCCACGGGGAAAGGACATTCAGACAGACAGTCTTGTAGGTTTGGTTCTTTATATTTTTTTTATAGCTTGTTCTAATGATTTAATTTAGGGTTAAGACAGGCAGGGCTATGTGCAGGTGCTGAAAGGTTTGCCGTCAGACACCACTGGCTCAGCCGAAGTTGAACCACAGGCCATTCATGTGAAAGTATTAAGTTGCCTGACCTGAAGTGAGCTATCACAAATTTAAGTATGGCAAAAAAGCATGACTCATTGCTATGTGCCATTCCAAAAAGCCCTTAGTAGAGGAAAACATGTGACTTTGCACTTGCTAAAGCAGGGCCACTCTAGAGTTTACAGCTGCTATCAGCCCTCAAAGCTCTTCCTCTTCACAAACAACAGTGCTTTATGCATGAAGACTGTCTCGAGAGCAAGACAGAGGAGCTCTGATGGAACCATATTCCATTGAAATGTGCTATTTTATCGGTTCACTTCAGAGGAAAAACTCTGCTTTATCATTTACAGGACGTCTCTTAAGCACATGAAGCGCATGTAACAGGAGCTGGGATCGCAGGGGAAGAGCACTCCCCAGACTGTACACTTGTCCAACATCTCCCTGCCCCCACCAGTCCCCTCCACATCATTTAGCTTTAGTTTCCTGCCGTTAACTCATCCTCCTCCCTCATACCATGATCCTACATCACTTGTGTTGCCAAGACAGTGCTAAAGACCCGATGCCAGCACTGCAAGAAAAAAAAAAAAAAGGAAGAGGCTATGTGGATGGAGAAAAGCTGACAGAAAATGCATGAGATGTGTAGTAACTGTGCTGTCTTCCTTTACAGCAATCTTTGTTGTTCCTCTTAAGGGCAGTATTTTCAGTGACACAGCCTGAGGTACCCATTCACCATGTTTTCAGGAAGTCACAGTGAAAATCTTCTCTCCAACAGTTGTGTTGACATTGGACTTTCACCCTTTCATTGCTGGCTGCGGAGGAGCCAGGAACAGGCTATTGTAACCATGGGCTGAAGAGCAGGCAGGAGACATGCTGCATGATCCAGTCAAAAACATGCTTGCTACTGCATAAAGGAAGGAGAGTTTAATCCTGTTACACCTGTTTTCTCTCTCCTCTACTTTTAAATTTCATTGTATATGCAGACATTTACATGTTAGAAATACTCTAGTTAACCTTAGAAATGATCTGGTTAGGAAACCATGTAGCTACAGTAAGGCCACAAGGCAGGCCCACTGTACGACTGGCCCTGAGGATGCCCCCATGGCACCTCCAGGCGCAGGGAAGTGGTATGGGGCTGAACGAAGGGAAGCTCGCGTGACAGCCCGCATCCTCCCAGCAGCTCAAACAAAAACCGAGTGTGTTGCAGGGTCTTGCCTAGAACTGCCTTTAGCCTCCCCCAGCACTCCCTCCCAGCCCTGGACAGTGGTAGGAGGCCCCACAAAAGGCCCACCCCGACTTCAAAGAGAATCACCATTAGGTAGGTGATCAGGAAATTTTGGGACGGGCAGGAGACAGAAAGTTTGGGGCTTCTGTTGCTTAATCAGCTCAAAGATGGGCCCTGGTGTTGGCACCCCTATATGTGTCACTCATCTTTCCTGGGACTGGGCAACAGTGCCCCAAAGGCAGCCGCCCTTGCCTGAGGTAGTAAGATGGCCGCTGTGAGGTGCTGCTCTGCTCGAGGCAGGGCAATGGTGCCCTGGAGGTACGTGCCCTGCCTGAGGTAGTAAAATGGCCGCTGTGAGGTGCTGCCTCAACGTGGGCGGCCCTTGACCTGCCTGAGGCAAGGGAATGGCACCCGTGTGGTGCAGAAAAATGGTGGCCATGAGGGATTGCCCTGCCTCAGACAGCAGAAGGGCGCCTGCCGGGCAGCCGTCGGGCGGCCGTCCGCGCCAGCGGCGGTAACGCAGCCCCCGCGGAGGAGCGCGCCCCGGGGCAAGGCGGGGAGGCGGCGGACGAGCGCGGTAGGAGCGCGGGCGGTGCACCGCAGACGGCTTCGTGGCTTTCCGCGCTCCCCTTCTGTGCTTTGCGTTTCCCCCAGTTAAAAATAAACTAAAATAAATATGTATTTGTGGCGAGTGCGGCTAGTGAATTTGAAGCTACACCGGCGGATCGGCGTTTTAACCGGGGGGTGGGGGCGGGCGGGCGCGGCCCTGGGGGGTGCTCGCAGCAGCCCGGCCGGCGTGGGGGCGGCGGGCGCGCCTCGGCTTCCCTCAGGCACTCGAAAGATACTTTAAAGGCGGTGAAGAGACACTTCGCGGGGCTGATCCATTACTGGCGCTTTATTAGCAGCTTGACACGAGAAATCCAAAATTTTCGGGGCGATAAGTTTATGTTTGTTTGTTTTCCGCTCACAATGAACCCAAAGAAATTGCCGCTCTCGGGATTGCCAGGCGGAGGGGGAGTGGGAGCGGGAGGCGCGGGAACGCGCCGAGCCGCCGGCGCTAATGGAGGGTTCTGTTTGTTTCCATGATTACAGCTATAAATAATAATGGTTAAAAAAAAATAATCTCGACAACTTGGGGTGTTTTCATTCTCCGTGTCCCGGGGGTTTCCCCGGCGGCGCGCTGCTCCCGGCAGTGCTCCCCGTGCGCGCCGCCGCTGCCGGCCGCTCCGCCGCCGCGGTTTAGTTGGAGTTGGCTCTGGCGCCCGCAGCCCGGCGCTGCCTCCTGCGCCCCCCGCTCGCACGGCGCCGGGGCCGCGGCCAGGGCCGGGGCTGGGGCTCCGCACCCCCGCGGCGGGCGCCCCCGGCGCTGCTCCCGCGGGCCGCCGCCGCCGCCCTCCTCTTCCTCAAACATCCCCTCTGCGGAGTTGCAGCTCCGTCCCTTTTTAAGCCGTGCCCTACTTTGTATTGGCTGGTGAACAAGCCTGAAAATGGATATTACAGCTTTTTATGATATAATATCCCTCTAATTGGTGCTTCATAGGGCCGTGCCTGAATTCTTTTCAATTAAGCCCTAAACTACAGTAACTGTTTCTCTCGGTACATGCTGGAAAAGCCATTCACGAGAGAGGCGACTGGTACTGCACAATTCCAAAGTACCTTTAATGTGTCAAAAATGTTTTGTGAAGAAAGCAACACTGTAAATGCAATCACCTACATTGGTGTCCCCATTGTTAAGCGGGAGCCAAAGTATTGCTAATTGTCCTGCGTTTTAGCTGGGTTTTTAGAGCATTATGTAGTAAGTACACCGAAGGGTCAATTTGTGAAGTGAAATACTTAGCATGCAAAGCGTAATACAAGATGCTGTGTAATACTTGACCTCTCAGCATAATAAATGTAGCAGTGAAACGCTGTGCATTCAGGATTCGCTGAATAGAGCCTCCGCAGAGGAACAAAACCAGAAAATGTTCTCTTCATTCCTTTTTTTTTTTTTTTTTCACTAAGCGAAAATTATTCTTTATAATGGCCATTGCAGCAATTAGCCAGCATTTGGGGAGAATAAATGTGCAGAAATAGCAATTTCTTATTTTAAATGAGATTTTTGTATGGAGCCTGCAAATTACTTGGAGGTATAAGAATAATTGTTGCCTTAGTTTTATGCTACAGAATAGGGTGTGGGTGGGTATAAAGATTTCCTATTTGCAGTTAAATGTTTAGACATTTTATTATTTTAATTTCACTCTCAGTCTGTCTCGATTGACCCTGCTTTCCCCACCGATCATTTCATGTATGCCAGGAAGCAAGTACTCAGATGATGGAAGCTTTCCAATTAGAGCTTTATGGTTTGGGGAGGGGGGGGTGTTGGGGGTGGGTGGGTGGTGCAATTCCTTTTTTTTTTTACTCTTTTTTTTTTTTTTTTTTTTTTTTTTTTTATGAATGTGACATGTAAGTGCAATCAGGTTTTACTCTGGAAGCTACTACGATGTTTTGAATCTAGCCTGCTAAATCAAAACATTTTAAGAATGTAGCATATTTGATGGGCACTTCTCATTATCCTCTAGAATGGTAAACCTAATTGGTGCTTTATTTACACATTTTAAAGGTTTTGTGCTCTGAAAAAAAGAGATGCAAAATTCTTTCTCTTGGGCCTTCCAGATTCCTGCATTGAGTTTTAAGTGGATTGAAATTTTTGTGCTTCACTTGCTAAAGTGGGAGAAGTTTTGTGAATATGAAATTAAAGCACTTTCAGAGAAAGCATGGGAAGTTCTGACAGCTAGAACCTGTTAGGAACAGTTTGTTTCAGAAAAATTAATAAGCTTCATCACACATTTCACTAAAGCAACGCTGGAAAGTTTATACCCTGAACAATGAAGTTCCAGTGTAACTCTCTAAACATTTGACCAAGAAAAAAGCTTGAATAGAATATATAACTTCCTCTTGATCTAAAACTTTCCTCCACTGTGTTGAGTTCGCTCTCTGCACTCTTATTCCCTCATAGACACCTATTTTCCCTTCTCTAAATTGCACGTTAGCAGAATTGCCTCTGAAAGCATGACTTCTTGGATAGTGGAATGGCATAGTTTGAAGACAAGCACTGGTCTCCGTCCATAAAACTGAATGGTGTCAGAAAATAAGGATTCTTTCACAGAACTTGTTCCTGTTTTTATAAGAGTGGCAAATATTTTTCACAATTTTTAAGCTTTAATAGTGTTTGGGGGTTTTTTGGTAATAAATCTAGTTTCTTTTTGATTATATGCAATAATAGGTTAAAATTAATAATGCAATCCTGGTATCTTGTTTAGGCCTGATCCTGCAGTCACCGTGTGTTTCAAAACTCCTTCCACTTCATTGAAGTGTCTTGTCCGCAGGGATATTTGGTTGCAGTCCTGAGCTAAATGCAGTTAGTTTGTATTTCATATGCCTTTAGAAAGATTTACTATAAAATAAAATTTGCTAGTGACCGTAAGATGTACAGTATTCTGTATTAAGGAGTCATATTCTTTTTAGTAATCCTTCTTTTTTCCTGTACTCTAATATCTATTTTTAAATGGATCTTTCTGATAGAAGATAAACAACTGGTCCACAAAATGTGTAGAGCACGTGTAGAAATTACCAATGAACAAAACTAGTTTTAGATATTCAGCAGCTTATAGAATGAGTATTTTATAAATCAGAATGCTATTAATGCTGTATACAGAAATTTTTCTCTTAACTTACTCAGTGATATTAGATTCCGTGAGTTTATGTGCTGGTAGAAGGCTAGGCTCCACATAGTGATGGTAATAATGTATTACACTACAGTGTCATGTTTACCATGTATTTTTGGCAGCCTGACATGCTGGCTGCCTACCATGATATTTTCTGTGAAAGCCCAGTTCATCATTGTACTTTTGAAAGAAACTTACCTACCATAGAAGGATCCCTTCTAATACAAACTTTGTAGTTGTTTGAGTACTGATGTGTTCTCATTTGAGTTGGAGAGTAGTCACTGTTTAGTTTCGTCTAAGTCTGCAGTTCTCCCATTGCATGAACAGCTAGAAAAAATCTTTGGCTAGGTTCTTTGCTGAGCTATATTCTCTGAAGCCAGTTACTTTGCACCAGCAAACTGTTTGTCTCCCAGAGATTTATATTACTGGAAAATAAAAATTCTAGCTGCTCCAATGGAATCCATGGGACTTCTAGCTTTCAACCATCCCAAGATATTAGATGAAAGCAAGTGAGTCAATTGCTATGTGAGCTATAATTTTTCAAGGTATATATAATTAGATTTACAGTATTAAGAAAGCTTGTCTTAGCAGGAGAAGATCGAGAAGACAGCAGACTCAGTAAATTATTCGAAACTCCCCAGCATGTTTAAAACTTCTACAATTGAAAACATAAATTCAAAAGATTAAACAATAGTTATTATTATCAGACAACATAAACTCATGTAGCATATATTCTGTATTTTACTTTTGTCTTTGCCAGGTTCTGGAAAGTGCGATAATAGCTGGTTATAATAGAGCACTATGGGTAGTTTGATACATTTAAATAGAAAGGTCAACTAATTTTTCATTATCCAGTCGTGACTAGTGCCTTCATAATAATAGTTGTACGAAAAGAGCCTGTCTTTTGTGTTAGTTCCACACAAAATGTTCCCGGGTAACAAGTTTTCAATATATATGGTAAAAGCTCCAGTATCAAGAGGAAGTTTGTAATGGACTTTTGATTCTAGCAACTTTGTGAAAGTGCAATCAGTGGAGAACAGAGAACGTGGCCATTTCTTCAGCATCTTTGCTCTGGTGCGCCTGTTAGTCTTTAATGTGGTATATAAGGGAAAGTAGCCAAGGATGGTTAAAAGCACATATTTTCAAATCAGCGTGTGTATCTAGGAAAACTAGGGGCTTAGGTAAAGCAAGTCCTGACAACCATCACTAATATTATTCAGCCAAAAAGCATAAGTGAAGGAAACAGTTTCTTCTTTAGTTTGTTCTGCCTTAGCTACCTTTATGACAATATTGCTTATACATTTTTGTGCTTCAATGCTTAATTCTCTTATTTAAATGATCAAATAACCCTAAATAATCTAAACGATAGTCAACCAAAGTCTTTAAACTTGGTAGATGCTTCCAGATACTATGTCACTAATAATTTTTTGATCCAAAGCAACCAAAAATAAAATTCTGTATCTTTGCTGCTTCACAGGTACCACTGATAAGCTTCAGAGATACAGGAACCTTAGAACTGATGCAAAGGCAACCAATAGCCTGACATGATATTTAGCAACGTGTATATAACCAAAAGATGGACACTCACTGTATAATCCTGATTTTCAAAGTAAACACACATTTCTCATTACTTGAGAAAACTTTAATTTATTGTGAGGTATATATTCAGAGGTCTTATTTTAGGCAACTTGTCATCTATTTGTAAATGCTTACCCCTTTCTAGAAAAAGGAACTATGTCTTCCATTGAGGTTGATTTATTTGCTGGGAAAAAACCCACATCTTCAGCTATGGTAAGACACATTTACCTATCTTGTAAATTAAATTCAGTTTCTTTCCAAAGATGTTCAGAGATGAGTGTGGTCAATCATTGCCTGATAATAAGATATGTATGTTTACAAAATGATTTAACAGTTTTCCTCATCTTCCATCCAGTCATTTTTTCACACATAGAAAAATTATTTGGTGTGGTCTATTCATTGAGGACTCCTGCTTTGTGTAAAAGAGTTATGGCTGGTAGGCAAGATGTTGTTCTTTCGTTCATGATCTTACTGCTAGATATTAATGAGGAGTTTTAAATTTAGAGAAAGGCAGCTTCACAATTGCTGTCCATAACTGCCTCCCTTCAGTGTTCTTGCAGATTCACTCTCATGTGTAATTTTTCCTCACAAGTAGACTTCATGCACATGGTTAATTAAGACAATCAAGTATTTCATTCACAGAAATAACCCATACGCTGTGACCTCCTAACTCTTTCATTTAAGCAGATCCATAGTGTAAAGAAGTGTAATTGATGGTGTACTTAACAGGTTCGATTCAAACTTGTCAGGAAAAAAAAAAAGTTTAAACAGGTGTTAGAAAATAACAGCGCATTAACCCGGCCTTCAGAGGTAACCAGAGGACATGTATTTTGCAAGACAGGATAAAGGGTTATAAACATACCAGATGAAACAAATTAAGGAAGATCCACCTGGCTTGTCTTGTGTCTTCCACTGATTGTTGTCCTGCCTGGTATTTCTTCTTACCTTTTTTCAATAGTTGAACTATTGAATTGATTCATTTTGCACAAATTATGGAATACTTGATCAAGTCATTCCACCTCTTAGTCTTACCTTCTGATGTATTAATACTGTATGTGATATTTTCCTCAACATTTCTGATATTTCCAAACATAGTCGGGATAGTTCTATGAGAAATATAATTGCTTATACTAGAGGTCAAATTTTACTCCATTTTATAGTGTCAGTTCTGTATGAAACCAGCAGGAAATGTACCTGTGTGACTGAGAATGGAATTAACTCCAAGGCTGGATATGTCTGGCCAAAGGACAAAGATCCTCCAGATGTCAATATATATGAGAAACAAAGGAGACAATGTAGAAATATACATAAGGAAGCAATCACATTAGTTTTAAACTAAGACTGTCAGTAAAATGAAATATTTAGCTTCAAGTATAGGGCAGTATAGGGGGCACTTGCAATAAATGAAATGGGAAAAAATTCAAGGGCATGCAAAGATGATGGTATAAAATGGCACAAGATAAACAGAACACAATGGGAAACTGGGATAGTTTTATTTGTCATGTCACAATAAGCATAATAAGATGTGTGAAATTTGGCGCTTTCAATCTTCTTTTTGTGAAGCATCATAAAGATGTTTATCCAGTCTTTTTCTGTGAATTTACTGACGAATCCTAAAATTACAAATGAATGAGATCTGGATTTTGAATGAGATCTGGCTTCAGGTTGAGATCAAGTGAAACCGTTGATTTACTATTAATTTAGTATAAACACATAAATAAAGACAGGTTCAGCCACTAGAATCTGTGTATTTATGAATCTTGGCAAACTGTCCAGGACTATTGAGTTTTCATGAGATCAAATCTGAGCAAATTTCCTTTGGCTACAGTATTAACTCAGAGTATTTCACATAACTCCAAAATACTATTTTATTTCCCCATATATATATATTTATTTATATGGATAGATAGATGTATGTATGCATATGGGCCTTTATACAAAACTTCTCAAATATATTTCTTCATGCATTGATAACTGAATCTCTGGAAAGGGCTATATGTTACATAGTATTCATTATACATAAATAGAAAAAAAATCAAAACCCATAATGGTTATATATGTAACATTACCTTTCAATATATCAATTCATATCATGTAATTCATCAATAGATTTGAAGAAAACTGAAGTCTGGGATTTTGGTTACATAATTTTTCAACATCTAAAAATAACAAATATAATAATCTGTCAGATCGAAGTGGAACTTTGACCTATTGCAATAGGATTCAAAGCTGTGTTTTACTTTCACAGCTACCAAAAAAGCTTGAACTTTAAGGTAAGTGTTTTTACTGTGAAACAGTAAGCATTGCATGTGTTAATAAGCTGTAGACTTCATTTTCCTCACATACTGCATTTGGAAAGCAAAAATTAAGGATCAAGAATTAATTAGCTATGTACAAACTATGAAAAATTGTTGAGGCAAGTGCTGTCTTGGTAATTCATGACTATATTTAGATATTGTAATGATTAGATTTTAAAAGAAACCAGCTAATTAGAACATTTTTCCAAAGTCACACAGAGGTCAGGGATGACAGCGACCTTATGTAAAATGGAGACTAAATATCTGCTGTTCTGCACATTGTATGGAACTGGTACAGTAAGGCTAAAGCCTTTTCCTGTTCAATGAGTTGGAATTAAGCATGCTAATTTGAGATCTCCTTCAAGTATTTTATTTAACTACTTTGTCCTTTAATTCCTTTATATTGCATCATTTAATGTAATGTTATTTATATATACGAAGCACGTTATACTTATTAACCAATGTGCAAAAATCTAAAGTACAGATTTTATGTAATGGGCTAATTACAGGACTTTAAAGCCACCTACTGAGTTTTGCTAAGCTTAACAACAGGTTCACTGAACTGGATAAATTTATTCAAACTTGTGGAAATGAACCCCATTCTATGTGCAACCGTACTGGGAAAACACACAAATTATACCTCAATACCAGTTTAATGGGTCAAACAGTGAACCTGAATACCAAACTTATCTACATCTTGCAACAGCAGAGAAGCTATAGGCCCTGGGTGAGAAGAGGAAGTGCCCATTCATAGTTTCTTCCTCAAGTTTGTAAATAACTCAGACTCAGTATATAGGATGAGCCAGATTTTCAGTGTATGTAGAATTGGCTGATTTTTTCTTATGGTGGCCTTTGAAGCTGATGTTTTAAAATGCGATACATATATGAAGTTGTAGAAGAAATGTAAGAGATATGATCCTTTACTATGTCTTCCTATTACACCTGCTATGTGCATTTTATTTATTTATTTATTTGAATATGCTTTTTAAACCTAGTTTATTTTAATCAATTATTTCATATGCATCTATTAGGGGTCTGAATTTCATCTAACTCGTGTGTTTGTAAATTGGGTCAAATTTAATCAAAGTTCAGCAGCTGGGAACTTTGTCAAAATAGAATGAAATCAGAGTTGTGCCAAAAAATATCTTAATACTTGACTTCTAAGATAGTGTTAAATTTTTGGGTTCATTATTTGAAGAGTCTAGAAGAGGCTTAGGTTTCCTAGTTATTGTGAAAAGTTTCACAGAGGTTCACAAGCCTTCTACTTTCCTTGTATATCCAAAGTCACTTCATTGTTTTCCATCAAGTTAGTCTTGATTTATGTCAGTGGAATTCAGCAAACTGTGTCCCTTAGTAACCCCTTTTTTTCCTCATTTATGAACAGTATTCAAATAAAAGCAAAATGAAAAGGCCAGCTTTTTTATTCTAACCATAACCTGTCCTTCAAAAATGACAAAGCAGTTCGCTATTTTAAACACCACTGTAGTCTAAGGTTCATATGTGATTTTTTCATTTGCATTGTTCTTCAAAAGTATTGTGCAGATTATCTAATAAAAATCTTTTCTCAGAAATTGAGTATTCTGTTGCTGAGATTTTATGTATCTATATTCTGTTTTGGATAACTATGCATAATCTATTCAGTAGCTGACATTTGGGTCTTGATAGATACATTCAAGCATGTACTTTCAGGAATAATAATGCCAGTGCACTGTGTTCTACAATGTGTGCAATGAAAATGTGCCTCATAAAGACCATAATTGTTGCTTAAGTTACAAAGATGATTTTTTTTCCCAGTAAATGAGGAACAAGCCACATAATCTTGCTAACACTATATGCCCAGGAAAGAAGAGTTTAAATAAGAAATGCATAAATTTAGCAGACTGCTGTAACAAATGAAATGGTGTAGCATTGAAAACATTTGAGGCAATTAATCAATGCTGTGTTTGCACATATCATTAAATATATTATACTAAGTTTAGATTTGATTTCTATGCTTCTTTTATAAAGAGTTAAAAGAAAATACATTTGAATTCATGCTGATACTGAAAACATGCTCCTAGCTCCTAGTTTCTTGGATTTCGAATCATTTCCATTAACAAACAGCTATTTGCCCTCTAATAAAATATGTCATTATGCGTCATTCACATCACACAAAAGAATCACTGAAAAATCGCCCCAATGATGGCCAATAATTACACATTTTGCTCCTGCACGAGCAATGAAGAAATCTGTTCATTGGAGAAAGCAGGTGCTGGGGCATCATGCTAATAGTCAATGTGTGCCACAGTAATTAGCCATTGCAATTGCTAAAATTAACAATTAGCTAACATGCAATTCTCTTTTTGCAGGCTGCAGTTTACTTTGTATAATCCTTGTATGTTCTTAGTAATTATTCTGACAGCTTATTATTTTTATTTTTTCTGGTTTGAACACAGCTTTAACATTTGAATCAGTCTACCCAAATGTTCAACAGGCAGTATGAAACAACTGCTTCACTAGGCAATTTCTAAGGAACAAATTTGTTTTTATTCTCAACTTTGTATTGTTCAAGAAATACACGATTCTTTTGTAGAGTAAGAACTTCTTATCTTATTTGAGAGCTTGGGACCACAGTGAAGGTATTAAGGTTTTTTTACACTGCTAGAACATAGGAATATCCCAACTTTTCAGAAAAATTGCTGTGAATTATTCTTTGCAGTTGGATTCTCAAGTCATTGGTTCATGGCCGCTGGTTGTCTGTGGAGCTCTTGATGGCAGTCTGTGGAAACCTGGCAGGTCACAAAGTTCTAATTCTCTTTGTTACTACTGTCAGCTAAATAGCACAAAAAGAATCATGGAATATACCAGCCTCTCACAGCTTTTCATGTGAACATGTGGTGGTGTTACTCCTGGAACTGTTTGATTTACAAAGACCTTCACAATCCTACTAGGAATCCTTCAGAATCATCACTAGTGTATGGTCCATATTGTAGAAATGAAAAAAACCCACCCTAAAACCAGCCCAAACTCCAGAAAAGAGTAAGGACTATCATGCACAAACTAATGGTATGCCCTCATCCTGAATACTGTATGTCTGTCTTGCAAGTCACCTCAAAAGGGAGTAACAGTAGACATAGAAAATAATTCAACAGGATCAGCAATGGAATGGCATTCAAACTGGGAAAAGCTAAACAGACATATCAGTATGGAAAAGATGACTGACTGGGATATAGTAGATGCTTATACTTCCATAGGCGGTGTGAAGAAAGTGAGTGAAGAAAACTAATTGCATGTTCTTAAAAAATAGTTGAGGGGTACCCAGTAAAATCACCCAGTTTAAAAGGCTCAAAAGCAATAACTTTTTTCTGATGGTGCATAATTTAGCTGTGGAGCTCATTGCCGCAGAATGGCATGGGGCAAATGACTAAACAGGCTGAAAGAAGAAATGGTCGGTAGGTCCCCAGCAGTACCCATGATCTATTCATGTGGCCTCAGACTCACAAAGTCCTTGAAAATGGCAGGATATGCCACTATACAGCAGGGAAATCTCCTTCCACATGCACACGACTTTTCCTTGAACATCTTACACCTTGTTCTAAGCCTTTGTTACAGAGAGGCTTCCAGAGCTAGTTGAAACTTTGGTTTCACCTGCTCCAGTCATCTTTTGTTTTGTTCAGCAACACACACTGTGTAAAATCTCAGTAATGTGCTACAACAAAGATGACAAAGAGTTGGATTTTTTCGCTACATGTTCAGGTCATAATTCATCTGAACATAAAACTGTGCAACTCAGCTGAAATCAATGAAGACTGAAGCATTTACATAGACAGATCATACCCTGCATGTTTTGTGTTGGGTATTTTTTTGGTATTAGTAGATAGGTACAGATAACTGGACCCACTCAAAACATTGGTAGCTTGTAACCAGAAGGGCCATATTCTTCCCTAGCGCAGGGTTACACCTATGCAACTCCAGTGACTCTAGTGGAATTCTTCCCAATTTTATAGGTGTAAGTGAGAGGATAATAAGGCTTGGGGAATCTGTGTAATCTTCTGTAATCAGCATGGCATCTGTAGCTGGCACCAAACCAAGAGCGGTTTTTAAAACAGTTCTTTAAAGCTCCTCCATGTTTTTAAAATATTTTAAAATGTGATTTGCTCTTGTGCATACTAACCAGCAGAGCTATGTTAGAGAGAAGTAAGCTGTCTCAGCAACTATAGTTTTTGACCTTATTTTTTAATAAAAAAGCTCAACACAGATGAAGTCAGTAAACAAAAACATTCTCTGGGATCGGTGTGATTTTCCCAGAGAAGACAGATTGAGTTAGGAGAGTGAGACTAAACTAGAGTCCAAGCCTTTAGTTAAGGCAGTAATGGTAGAAGGATCAGTTACAAGAGTAAGGATCTCAGTCAGGCATGTTTTGGCTGTAACCAGCACACTAGGCTCAGTAGTTCTGTGGCTTCCATGCACTATCACAACCGGTGACGGAGAACAACTAATGAAAATGATAATGGAAAATGCATTCTGTTTCTGAGGAGCTATCTGATATAACCTCTGTGGACTTCAGTGAAAATATTTGCTTATACATCGCTGGGAAATTAAACTCTATGGCCACAGAAAGAATTAGCCACTCACGGGTGGTTTAAGTATCTACATCAAAGAGGGCAATCCTCAAGGTTTCTACCTTAAAGCCACAGGAACTCAATGTCTATACAGACTTAAATTTTAGCTGGAAAGAATCTGCATGTCTAGACTGCTGTTTATATTACACTAAGAAGAATCTTTCTGTTGTCAATGATAAACAGTAGTGGTAAGCTGAGCTTTGCAGTGGCTCACAAGGTAGATATATCCTGCCTGCATCCTTTGTGAGGCAGAATCCGGTACACAAGAGAGTGTGATTTTAACTTCACTAGTCAGGACTGATGCCAAGTTCACAAACATACATTTCAGCTTCATGCACAAAAGAAGAACTTACATTAACATACTGAGCAATGTGTTGGGTACCTGAGGCATTCATACACATTTATTTTTGTTCCGTCTAGTACTGAAGACTGTGTCACAGTGCTATTTTTCTCACTGGTACAGTTTTTCCCAGTCTGGTTCACCAGGAGATGTGTGTCAGAGACAAAAAGCTTCAAATAGGTGCTGGCCTTTGAACTTGGTTTCCATAGGTAGGTGTCCACTTTCACAGGTGCTTCTAAAGATTAGGAAACTTAACTAACTAGAAAAGAGGAGACTCTTAGTTCTTCAAGGGTCCTGATGGATAAACTACAGAAACACCCTCAGGAGGAAGGAACTCAGGACTTCAGCCTGTGTAATTATCCGAAGTGCTAGGCTCAGCTGTCATGCATTTCATATTCTTCTGTTTTAGCATGTTTTCAATTCCTTTCTGAAACATGGAACACTATCCACAGGGGCATTGGCATGACTTCTTTTGTTGAACCTACTGCTTTCCCTGGGTGCATGGAAACCCATTTCATGGAGACCCCATTTCAGGGTGCAATCTGGTCATGTGCAAGCTGTCTTTTGTACACAGCCCTTTGTATGATCAGAAGGGAGGTGTGGCCTTTGGAATCCAGGTTCTTTATGGATGCTAAAATGCCAGAATCCTGGACCAACCTACAGAATTTGCAACTTTGTGGACCTATGCATTGAACTTGACTGTTTGAACCTAAGAGAAGAAGATTTAGGAAACAGGATTTCCCCTGTAAGTCCCCCAGCTAAGCAGAAAAAAAGATTTCACTGGAACCCACCAACTACATAATAACCTTACTGACAGACAGCACATTGGCTCTTGAATTTGTCAGTGAAGTATCTGTTAATTATGATGCATCCCATGGCCTTTGTTCCACAGCAAGCCCTACAACTAAAGGTGAAAAGTAGAATCACTTCTGATCATTGCTTCATTGTCATGTTCCACTTCATTTTATTGAGAATTAAATGACATATCTCAATCCTGGTGGGAACAAAGAGAGAGGAAATGAAAAGATTAATCTTGCATAATGATAATACACAGATATAGCACATAGATTTCCCTGAATTGGGGGAAATTCATCATCTTAACACGGCATTCTACCTCTATGTGTATGCTTTATTGAAAGAGATCAGCTCAGATCATCCCCATTAAAGCCATCTTGAATTTTTCCAGTACACAGTGGTCCAAACGATGGGCTGCAACATGCCATTTAGAAAAGTTCAAGTCATATCATGTTAGGATACTTGCTTCTATACTGCTCACATTTAGTCTAATCTCTAATCTGGTTTAAAGGTTGTAATTAGAACATGTTTGGACTTCAATCTTAGTTCTCAATAGCTACTGATACCTTTTCCTGTGAGCATTCCCACTTGAAAATGTTCCTTGTCAAGTTTATCTTACTGAATCAAAGGCTGGGAGAAGCAAGAGATATTAATGTCTCAACTCTCTTGCATTGTCTCCTCAAGTTCCTCAAATCACTAGCCTCAAGCTTGTTGTCCACCATAACTATTGAATGGTTGCACCATCTTGCTCCAATTCCAGACTTCCCCTACATCATATAAGGTTTAAAATACAAGCAAAGGGAAATTAAAATTTTATGGTCTCTCTTACATTACACTTATATTAGGTCACCCATATGGTATACATTATATTTAATTACCAATATATACCTTAGTACACGTTTTGTATGGCTTGGGGATGCTGATGTCATGAGATCATAGAATATAGAAAGAAATAGATTATGATCTGCTAAGTTATAAGAATTTCTTTGGTATACATCTGGTATTTGGTATATACATTCGGTATACAATGGTTCATCATTTGTAAATGGAGTAGCAAAAATGAATTATATAGGGCATCTCAAAACAGCAGTGACAATTTTAGAGCACTATATTCTCTATCTGGTGCATGTCAAGTGGTTGCCAGACATGATATCAAAATATTCTTGTGGATGCTGTTATATTTGTTTTCATTATTGAGACTATTTCTTATGTTTCTGCCTATAAAACCAAGGATTTAATTGATTTCAGTATAACAGGGATTTGAAAGTGTGGAACTGATTTAATTAAGACATTTGGGATGATCTGAAATTCAGGATGAATTCAAGATAAGTCACAGCTGCTCTATATCCCACTGCAGATACTTAAAAATCAGCAACTTCTAGATCATGAAAGATCATGAGCTACCAAGTTTTACATTTATCTTTGGACTAAAGTGAACATGACTAATGTTGTATTTCAGAGATGTATCATAGGCTTTTTTAGAAAAAAAAAAAATCACAGTGTGCAGTCAATTTACCAATAATAATCTTTATAACAACTCAGCAAAAAGACTTTTACAGCATTAGATGCTTCAAATCCTGGCACATGGAGAAAAGTCTAGTTTTTTGAGGTTGCTCAGTTGGTGCCACTGGTGCTATCTGGAGCGTTAGGGCAGTTAGAGCATTGTGTGTGGCTCACCTGGCAATGAAGGTTGTGTAATTTTTGAAATGATGTATGGGTTCTCAAGAGATGAATCAAAAAGATTGATGGGCTCACTGGCAAAATCTTCTGAAAATCAGTGAGAGGTTTACTGCTGACTTCAGCAGGCTTTGGATCAGGCATTTTTAGAGATCTTCAGAGACATGAATGTTACATGGCCGATCCCTCTGAGAGAGAAAGACACATAGTAAGGACACAAATTCATGATTCCTTAGATCCTGTAAGTAATCTAAATGCCTATATTTAATTTCATTTGCACTGGTTCCCAACACAGGGGCACAAAATACAAAGCTAAATAATCTCCAGATCCATGACCAATTTTAGAACAATTAAGCCAGTTTTATTTTACCACCATACCTGTTAAAGATATGCTAAGGATTACATTTTTAGCTAAGAATGTTAAGAAATTAGAAATCAATTACACTTTAATAGACATTAACTATGTTATAAAAAGTTGTCCTATGAAAGAAACAAAGTGGTTAATTAAATGAACTCACCTTTTTGCAAACCAAGATAGATTTAAAATGTGTAATGGCATGCTGTCCAGAATATGTATGCTATGGAGTAAATCTCTTGCAGTAGAAGGATAAATATGGTGTAAGCTTCCTTATTTAAGATGCTGCTGTATATAAACTGAGGCATATAAAACTATAGTATGTTTCCTTATACAGAGACATAAATCAAACAAGAACAAATCTACCACCAACTGCTTCATACTGTGTTGTGCTTTGATAGGGAAGGAAAGCCAAGTTTCTAGCCTGGGTCTAGCCTGACTCAGGCCATAACTTGTGAGTCCTGCTATTCTAACCCTTTCTCTTGATCTGCTTTTCAGCATGTCTTAGAGTACACAGCTCAAAGCAGCAGGGGAGTTTCTTAGCAAAGGGCCACCCACTTGCATATTATTCCTTCCTTGCCTGTGACATGACACAAGAACAAAGTAGACATTAACCGCTACATTAAACCCAGAAGGAAAGTAATCAGTAACCTGTTATTCCCTTAATAAAGGGAAACACATGCAGTGTGAAATCCAGAAGACTAATCAATAGCCCCAGACAATGCAATGTGCCAAACAAATTGCAAATCAATTAGAATCCTTGTTTTCTTTGAAATGGTTCACTATACCTAAAGCAATTACTCGTTCATTAGACCTAATTTAACAGCATGACTGCCCTAGCAACAACTGGCAGCGTCTGGCTATCAAATAGAAGAATGGCAGTTTATTTCTGTCTGTCTGTGAGTCTAACGCCAATCAAAAAAAAAAATTGAATTCCTTTATATCAGACAACTTTTTATTAATAGGTAAAATATTTTATGTGAAGAAAAAATCAAGTATCCTATTTGATTTGGTTGAGTTTCGTTTTATTAACTAAGTAAGGGAGTTGAGGTAGACTTTGTATGAAGAAATTCTGAAGTTCTTTAAATGGTTCAGTAAATTGCAACACTAAGATATGCAAGAAGGAGGGTAAGTCTTAGATCTCCTTCAATAAATCCTTTGGGATTTGGAAAAAAAGTAAGTCCTATATATGTTTGTGTCAGCTGCATGTTTACCACAATTGAAATGGCACAATAAGATTAGCGTGGTCCAGCACAGGATGACACAGATTCGTCAAATGGTCCATAATCCCTTTGATGGGCTCAGAGGGCATTTAGCATTTGATACAAACCCTCCCTATTGTCTTCCCTTGGCATTGGATCAGGCCCCTAATACCCTAACTACAGGTTTAAAGTGATGTTTTTTTATTTTGTTTCCTTCTCTATTCAGTGATATGGTAATAGCATATCCATAAGGGCCTTACGAGATTTTTTAAAAATGTAAGTTTTTAATATACGTTCCTTTCCCTCCCTGTAAATGTCATACTCATGAATCCAGTTTTTTCCTCTTCCTCTATCGTGGTGCACAGCAATCTTGCGATGAAAGACATGTTCCTGGAATGGTGTCAGCTGGCAGGAAGACACCTCAAGGAGAGGGGACTAGCTGCCTTGCCATCCTTGCAGCGTAGATACTTCTAGCCCTTACAGTGAATAAAGGCAAATAGGAATGTTACACACCTGTAGTCGTTGGTGTCAGGGGTGTTTCCAGGACCTAAAAGAAGTTCCAGAGCTAGTTACGGGGGCAAGGTACTGCAGTGTCAGGTACTCAAGTGCTAAAATACTGCACTGTCAATCTGTCCAGGATTAAATCCACCACAATTTTGGCCTGTAAACTTTAACCACAGGGGAAAAAAAGGAAATGATTGCCTAGAGGGTTATTCTTAATGGCCATGATTTGAAACCCTTATATTGTTTATTGACCTTTAAAGATGTGACATTCTTCTGTAAAAATCCTTGTAAACTCTTCAGTGTATATACATGTGTATATATATAAATATACATAGCCTAAATTTATATAGCCTAAATATATATAGCCTAAATATATATAGCCTATACACATATAGCCTAAATATATATGTATATATTTATAGCCTCAGTTGGAGTATATTTTTGTATTAATTGAAGTAATTTCTAATTTCCAGCAGATAAAAAACCCTTCAAAATTATTTTAGAAAGCCTTTAAACATTTTTTGAGGCTATATTTAGTGTCAAGTTGATTTAATTACTTTTAGAACAGCTGCTGTTACAGGGAGTTGGAGCTGTTACAAGTGACCGTAAGTATTTATCTAAAGATATGCAACTTCAGTGTTCAGTCTTGCCAGGCCTCCTACACTTTGATCCTCCTAGGTCTTGCCATCCTTTCTGGTACTCTAATACTCTCCCCTGCTGCAGAGAGGATTAATGAGATGATATTTTAATTCTGAGTGGAGAATATTTTTCTGGAAGTTTGTCTCTTTTTTGTGGCAATCAAGGGCTTCTCAGAAATTGGAAATGTAAGAGGTAAGTGCAATAATCATAGAAGCATAATAAATGATCACAGTTTCATGTTTTACCATGTATACCTTGTCTGCATCTGCATGTATATGCATATTTGATGTTTTGCTGTAAATTCAGAGATGACTCACCATTCCTCACATCTTACACAAACCCCAAGTAGCTGAGTTTTGTCTACTGGAATTTAATCTGGCATTACAGACCCAAGCAATGCTCAGGGTTGCAGCTTGGCTAGCAGGCACAGATACTAAGATCCTATCTGAAAGACTTTGGACCACTGAATCCAAGTCTTCCTGAACCTTCTGGCCCTTCTGCAGGCTAGTCTTCTCCCTGGAGTACAGACTAAGGAGCCATGAAAGGCATCATAAAATCAGTGAAACATGTCCCTGAAGTTCTTTCCTGATGTTTTAATATAGACCTTACAGTTCACATATGCTATCCAGTATCGAGCAGATGCTTACCTTTTTAAGAGGGTAAGAAATCTGAAATCACTTTATAACTCAAATGGTCTCAAATTGAAGTTCACAATAATCTCCTGCAGTGGCTCTGCCAACATTTAGAGTTCACTAAGAGTTATTTTTAACACTTTACCATATATACATCAATAGTTGAAGTGTGTTATTAAGTGTGACTGAACAATTGGTTAAAATTAGTTGGAAGCACTTTGCTAGAAATGCTACCTTTTGACTGTTAGAGCAAGTGCCGTGAGGCACCTTGAACTTAATAAGGAATGTGAAATTAACTACAAATTACCTATTAACTTCTGCCCTTAACATATTCAATCAAGTAGGACAGCCATTCATACCCTCACTTTGATGGAAAACTTGAGCATATGTTCATTTCCATTCTTTTTTGGCAAAACAAAAGTAGCCACTAAGTAATGGACATTGTTCATATGCTTAGATGTCCTTAGAGCCTATGTGACTTAAGACTATCTACCAGCATTCTATTGTGCAGGTATGGCAACCTGAAACATGTCCTAAACTGGATATAGTTTCTTCTTGTTTTACCAGAGTTTGAAACACAACATAATCTGAAACTAGCCAAAGGACATTTTAATACTTGTAACTGAGATATAATCATTATGTGGATGTTGAAAAATAGCTAAACCTGACATACGATAAATTGTGCCTTTTCATTTTGTGGGATCCCTCGTAGGTGAATTCCCTATGTTTTTACATTTATTGGATTCCATACATTTATTAGATTTTAGCACTGATCTGAACTGGAATTGAAGTAATCTGTAGGTAGCCCCATCACTTTCTTAATTTTGCACAGATAATGTGCAAGTGTTTATTTATTCTGAAGCTGAACACATACTAGAAGTCACCTTGAGGTATAGAAAGAGAGTATCTGTCAACTGTCTCCATGCCATGGCATGTGGGCAGGCAGGATGCTTGTTGGCAGGACTACTCCTGAGTTCCTTTACCAGTCAGGCCAGGACCTGGCTGGTGGGAAACTCTACATGAACCATTGCGTGGATCAGAGAAACCCACCATGTCTCTGATCTTGTGCAGATGCTGCTGCATGCAGTGCCCTGACACCTAGTGGATCACATATAGACCTTTCAAAACCCGCCGAGCAGATGACACTTCGGACTCTGTGCTTTGTATGTAAGGATATGTTTGCATATATTGGTATAGGTGATGGACATACTATATGTGGAAAGCACCCCCACCACCACCGCCCCCGCCCCCCAAGCATTAAGGATCATTATTGCCGTTTCTTATTTTTTTAATAACATATGATTCGCATTTTACAAACTTTAGTAGAAATCAATAATTTTTGCTCTGCAATTACATGTATGTCATTAAGGGCTGTGACAGGCAATCTGAAATAACTGCAGTATTTTTAGAGTTGTTGCTTCAAGCTCCCTGGGCTATACCTGTAGCAGGGTTTACTACTCTAGTTCCCATGTCAGAGGTAATCACCTCTTTAGCAGATGTATCAGAACAGGGTATGTATCATATTTGTGCCTCAGTCCATCTTAGCTTACTGCTCAGCATCTCAGCTTGAGCTACACATTATTTCTAAAACCAGGATTCATTCCACCATACTTTAGCTGCCTAAAAGTGAGGCACCTGAGCTGCCAGTCATTTAGGGTCCTTTTGCAGCTACTGAAGAGAGACAAGGATTTGCAGAAACTGCAAGATAATTGAGCCCCACACTGCAAACTGTGCATTTAATATTTAGCTTAGTAGCAGATAACACTCATGATATTCACAGATTGTCCATAGATTTCCTATACATAATGCCCAGTTAGATTCAAACATTTGATATTAGGGTACAGCTTCCCTTAAAATACAATGCATACCTGCTTGTGTTTAGAACATTTATCTTTTTTTTTGTAAGAATGTGGCTGGTGGGTACCAGTGGAATATTTCAAAATAAAGATTTTCCCTAAGGATTTAAGAGTAGTTGAGGACTACTGGATCATTGACACTACTTTCAAATAACAATACATTTGTCATCTTTGGCTGACTCTTACTTGTAAAGTTAAAGTTAAATTCAGTCTTTGGCTGACTCTTACGTGCATAATTAAATACATTTTAGTAGCAACAACTAAGTATCATTTTTCTCATTCGTGTTTGGCAAAGCAGGAAATCCAAGCACACAATTGGATTTCTTTGTTTCCTGTTTATTACAAGGGTAATAGGTCTGGAAGGGATCTCAAGATGTCATCACATTGATCTTCCAGCCCCAAGGCAGAATCGACTGTATCTTGAAGTTGATTAGGGGAGGAGATGTAATCTGTGTTTTGTGTTCTGGTAATTAAGCATTTTACAAAGATGTGGCTGTGGCTAATCTGAAGAATGACTATGCATATACATATGTATGCTGTGGTGAGGCATCTCTCTATGCAAGAAAGAACCGGTCCTAATAGAGCTGCACATGTTTCAGTCAATGCATACCTAACAGTTATATTGATAATGTATGAGTCAAAAGGGGATGGGATTCATCCTCTCATAGTGGCACTGGTTCAATAGCGAAAAAACTTCAGTGTCTCAATGAACATATGTAAAGAAGAACCCAGAGGGACAGAATAAAGAGCATTCAGAAAGAGACTCTCTTTAACACTTTCCATATAATTCCACTCTTTATAAAAGGCTGTTTCCAGGCTATTGAAAGGGCTTCTTCCAGGCTATTGACAGAGTGATGACAATCACCCAAATTGTCCTGTTGAACTAATTCCCTAAACTGAAACTATTTATTATTTCTCAGTATGCAATTGTGGCTTAAATAGAAAAAAAGTTCATATTTTTTCAAAGCTTTTAGGGTGTGATTTCTCTTATCTCTGTTGGAATCTATATTATAGCCAGTATCATAGTGAAGCCACTCTCTGTCATCTTTGAAAGGTCATGGAGATCAGGGAGAGGTCCATGATGACTAGAGAAGGGCAAATTCTGCACCCATCTTCAAATCAGGCCAAAAGAGCAATTTGGGAAAGTACAGGCCTTATTTTGGTCTGCAGGACAATCACAGAATGAGTCCTCCTTGAATGATTTATGGGTGTACGTAGAAGGTGGCGATTGGAAAGTCAGCAGATAAAATCATGCTTTTCCCGATTGCTTTCTACGATGAACTGAGTAGATCTGTGGATGAGGGGAGTGCAGTGGATGTCATTTACCTTGCCTTTAGCAAGGCTTTGGACAGTCTCCATAATATTCTTGTATCCAAGGTAGAACATTATGGTCTAGATCATTGGACAAATGAATGAGTAAGTAACTGGTTGGATGATCAGGCTCAGAAGGCAGTGATTAATGAGTCATGCTCTACCCTGAGGCTGGTAACAAATTGAGCACTACAGGGATCTATCATGGGACCTGTCCTGTTAACTACCTTTATCAATGATCTGAAGCAGATGGCAGAGTGCATTCTCATCAGGTGTTAGGTGACACCAAACTGGCAGAACAGGCTGATACACCTTAGGGCAGCCTGCCACTCAAAGGGACCCAAGATGGGCTGGAGGCCAACAGGAACATTACTAAATTCAACAAGGACAAATGCAAAGTCCTGCCCCTGGGAAGGAAGAGCCTCTTGCAGGAGCACAGGCTGGGGGCTGCCAGGCTGGAGAGTAGCTCTGCTCCCCAGGGGAGCTGGTAGTCCTGGTGGGCAGTGAGCTGAACATGAGCCTGCATTGTAACCCTGCACAAGAGCGTCCAGGGCAATAGTCACAGGAGCACAGCCAGTAGACCGAGGAGAGTGATTATCCCGCTCTACTCAGCCTTGGGAGACCACATCTAGATATTTTGTCCAGTTTGGGGTGCACCAGTAACAAAAAGTGTAATGATCAGTTGGAGGGAGTTCAGCAAAGTACCACTGAGATGGTCAGGGGTTGGAGCACTTGCCCTGTAAGGAGACACCACAGGACTGGAACCTGGAAAAGAGGAAGCTTTGGAGGGATCTAACAGCAGCCCTCCAGGGTGGACACTGCTTCTCTGGACTGACCTACCACCCTTACCTCAATAGGCTCTGGTTTCAGCTTCGGGAAGGACAGCTGTCAGTCATGATGGTACTGGGAATGTCATGCAGCTCTGTATAGAGGAGGTGGAATTTGGGTAGTGCTGCTACACAATCAAAATAATATCCTATAGCAAAAGTAACCAAACAGATCTGGCTAAAAAAAAAGTCAGGAAAAGAGAAAGAGGAGGTATTGATCAGCGATTAGAGTAAACCAGCATTTTAGAATAAAAAATATGTATTTTGAATTAGCAAGCAATGAATACAATTTTGAACTAGTACACAGGGAGAGAGGTACTTCCAGAAACATCAAGGTAAATTAACATATAAAGCCAATGTAGGACACTGCAAACCCTCACTTGAAAAGACTTCAGAGGCATTTTGAAGTCTCCAGTTTTATTTATTTTTCATTTTCCCTTGTTCACTGAAATTGATAGAAATTATGGGTAATTGTAATTCACAGAAGCTCCCCAACAATTTAAGGGATTGGCACAACCGTAAACACTCTAAGAGACTTTGGGCATCTGGGCAAAGATTCTTATCTGAACATTTCTCAAAGGTGTGGTCTCTTGCCCAAAGCAGGAATAATTTGAAAGTTCTGGAAATTTATAATCCAGATTTAGGGCATACAGAATATGACCATGCACCATAAAAACCCTACACTATTAAAAATGGTAAATATTGCTGAGACAAAAGCAAGATCACATTTTGTTCTGTGTTTGTGATGTTTCCAGAATCTGGGACTAAATTCCTACCTGACATCTTCATTGTTATTGCCATAAAAATCAAAACAATATAAGGCAATTAACTCCAGATACTTGAATAAAAAGTGAATAATACTTTCAAACTAATTTAAACAATTCAAACTAATGCAGATTACATCTGAGAACCACAGATAAAAATATGTGGCAAGAGTCTACTCACATAAATAAAAATCAGTTTAGAACACCTATTACATTTTATATGCTTATTAGTAAAAAATTTTACTGTTTTCACAAAAGTGAAAGTGTGTGTCTACACGTAAGTGTATGAATATATAATCTGTACTACTGAGGGACCTCAATGCAGCTGAAAAAATGACAACTTTCTATTCCTAAAATTGTGCATTTGCCTTTCCAAAATCTATGCATATTTGTTGTTAAAAAATATTTTTACACAATTTATTTTATATATATGTTCAAGCTTTTGAATGCACCAAACATTTTTGCAAAATGGTGCATAGAGAAATTCAGGCAAGCAACTTGTCTGCCACTGTTTTGAAATATGTTGAAATATCATTGGTTATTACTGAGCAAATTTATTCCAAATGTTTTAACTTGGCTATGTGAATTTTCCTATACTGGTAACATTACATGAAAAACCTAAAATGACTGTGAAAAAATCAGGATGATTTAAGACAGCTGTCTTCTAGCAAACCCTGACTTTGGAGAATCAATCTATCCATTAAAAGGAAGGAAAAGTTCAGTTTGACTATTATAGTGAAAATTAAGAATCAACATTTTGATGAAAATGGAAGCAATGAGGTTTTATGTATATGAATCGTTATTTGTTTCCCTCTTAAGAGAATTATTCAAATTGTCCACTGGCTTTCCAAAAAAAGAGAAATAAAATTAGCTATAACACTATTATAATAGCAAATTTAAAGACATTCCCTCTCATTATAATTCTTTACATATTGTCGAGCCCAGTCAGTCAATATTTATGACAGATAACATTTATGGCACCTATCAAAATGCTTTAAATGGCTTTTTCTAACAAGAGACTTGCCAAAAATTATTAAGGAGATTTTCTATATGTGATATATTTCCCTTGACTGAAGCACATGCTTCAGAGACCCGATTACTGGTAAAGCACAGATAAAAGCTATAACAGAATGGTGGTCAAACAAGTGGAGCCTATAAAGTATGCACTCCTCTTTTGTTTGCTGCTATACAAAAAGTGAATAGACAAGCCCTTTTGCAAACTTGCAGAGGACCAACTTTTTCCCTACCCCCCACTCCTGGGAATAAGCCATTTTAATTATTGAAGTTTTTTTGTTTAATCTTCCACCAACAAGTAATATGAATATTTTATACAACACTGATGAATGCTTAACTAATACAGTTCTTCATACAAATGCAAACTTCCTTTTTACTGGCCTCTGGTGACTATGCATCTAGTGCCAGAGTGGCATCATTCAGCTCCAGTTGCTATAGCATTTTCAAGAACCTCTCTGTTCTTGTCATAAATTATCTTTAAGTGAAAAAAGCTCCAAGGAGGTCTGCAGCAAACTGTATCAAATAATGAATTTCCAAGCTGTGGTAGAAAACACTCATCTTACTTATATTCTTCTACCATCGATTGTTTAGTGACCCTTCTTTGGGATACAGATGAGCATAACCCTGAAAAATGTTTGTGTTGTCTTTCTCTTGCTGGCAGCCTGCAGCCTGCATGATCTAATAAATATTGGCAGGACCAAATGAAATAATATAGAAGAGCTTCTCTTCTTTAAAGTCCATAGACCAAGAGACTCTTGTCACTTGTTAATATCTCCATCAAACAGTGAAGTGTTAACATATGTGATACGACCATGCAATCAAGTAAGGACCGATTTGTTGACTAATTAAACCAACACAACAAGCTCTTTAGCACCTACAAGTGACAAGTTTAGAGCAGGCAAGTGGAAACTCTCAATTGAGTCCCCTTTTATGAGACTATCATGCCAAATTCAATTCTGACTGAGTAGTATTTGAATGTACTTGACTTCCACTATGTGCTGACATGCTTACAATAATTCATCATGTGTGACAATAGCCCAATATTAGAGATTTATGATATATACAAAACAGTTACAAATGAAATGTAGCCCTAACATGTGTCTGCTTTACTTATCCACAGCCTATTGATATTATAATTAATGGTCAATTACTTAGGGATAGAGAATAGAAAATAGTCATTACCAGTTTCAGTCATCATCTGTTTTTGGCAAATTCTGGAAGTAAATGAAACCATTTTCATAGTGTTTGGCTGTTGCTGGAAAGTACACTGTTGCTCACTGCAAGAAGAACGGGTTTGCTATCTGTTCTGCAGTTGAAGAGTTATTTTAGAAACATAATATTTATTTTATTATCATAATGTATGTAAGTTATTAAAAGTGTATCTGGGAAGAAGAAAATAAAGTGAACACTGCGTATGAATATTTTACAAAGATTGCTAGCATTGGCCAATTTTCCAGACACACAAAGTCAACCCCCAAAGGTATTTAAAAAATATAAATCCAAATTCCTTCCATAGGGAAAAAAACCCATGAAAGTAAGCACTTCCTGTTAGTCTTTCACAGTTTTAGGTCCTGCAATAATGTTGACAAGTTGACTTGTGATTCTAATAGTCCTGTTTAAGGGGGAGTTCAAGCTACTGGGAAAAAGGCATGTGAGCCACTTTTAGGTCACTGATTGTGCAAACAGTTATGAATAATTTCCTTTTAAATTTGAATTGTTCCACTGAAATCAATGAGGCTATTCATATGCTGAAAATTATGAATATATATATATATGTGCATTCCAGTATGTGGACCCTTGTCTTTAACAAGCAGCAACCAAAAACCCAGAGCCTTCCAGGTTCTGGGAGAGCACATCCTGAGGTTCAACCTACTCGTTGCTAAACTTTCATCCCTGAGGGAATACGGAGGCTTTCCATGTTCAGAAGAGAGTCAGATACCAATGAAAGTATTTTCTAGGAAAAACTAGCCAGTGGGCACCCTCCTAAGCTTCCAAGGAGCAGAATGTGAAGAAGAGGCACTGTTGTAGCTCACCTGTTGAATCCAGCTGGGGGGCAAGAGAAAAAGCCTCCCTTAGCTCAGGAACCTCTACTATAAGCCTTCACTGGAGTTAGGCCACAAAGATCCTTAGGGATCTGGTCTAGAGGAAAGCACGTCTTCTCCAACACAAATTATTTTATAATCGCTCAAGCATGGAAATGAGGTCAGGAAGAAAAAAAAGGAACTCAGAACAAGCAGTAGTCTGACTCGTGTCTCCATTTTAAAGACATATTTAACCGCTGACCTAGTGTGGAGGGAACCTTTTAAACAGATGGTTGTAGTAACACAAGAATGATATAGGCAGTCTGTTGTTTTGGGTGTTGGCATGCCTTTGCTTGAAAGGAAAGGCGAAGAATGAGAAATAACCTTGGATTTATATCGAGCAAATTGTTCTAACTGTTAATTTCAGCACTAGTGTTTGCACAGTGCTTTGACATCATCAGTTGGAAGAACTGCAGAATAATTTTTTCTGCCTCAGAAGCTGGCAGTAACAAAAGGAGTTCTTTCCAACAGCAGGGGATAATAATTATAGTGATCCCTTTTATATGTTACTGCTAAGCATCTATTACCAACCAAACTTTTAATATTAATTTTTTAATGTCTTTAAGAGCATAATGTTTTGTCCCTAGATGGAAGTGTATTATTTTTTTGTATTCCCAATTTAGTTTAAAATTATATCCAAATAAGTAAATATCCTTAATTCATCAAACATATCAAAATAGATTGTCAGAATTTTATACAATAATGATCTGGAATCTAGATAAGTCATTTCATTTCAGAAGTACAATCATTCATAGTTGGAAAAGAAAAGCTTGATTCAGTTCTCAGTGATACTGGTACAAACAGAGAGCAATAATATAACACTGAACTAATGCAATTTAACATACAAATTCATTTAGATATTTTATTACCTAAAAACCTAAAAGCATTAGATAAAAATGCAATTATTTTAGTAACCTTAAAGGAGACGAGATCTTAACAATCTTGTGTTGATACCTGCATCTCTGGAGGAATCAATGCAATTTCAACAAAGAATTGTATCACATTGAGTTGTTTCGTATAATGCCATTGAAATGAAAGAGGTTCACAAAGGATTGATTAAATTTAAGTGGAAGAAACACAATGGGCAAAATTCATCGCTGGTGTAATTCTGTTGTCTCCTGCAGTTCCACCATGAATGGATAGGGCCCATGACAGTCTGAACTTTTCCCGCACTTTGGCAACTGAATTAGCTGAATTAAAATCCTTTAAACTGCAAAAAAACCCCAACAACCATAAATCCAATCTCCACCCCCATACTATACTAACCAATTTGAATTAAAGAAAAAATACACTGAAAGAATGTTAAGAATTTGATTTGCTAAGACAAGAGCATATGAAGAGGAAGCTTCATCATTAATGTACACTGTGGTCAATATTGACCTTGTAAGTCACATCAAAATTCTTTCAAATCATTCTAAAGATACCATGCGCACGATAAAGCTACTGATATTGTTGAGACAAATCTACCACCTTCTTTTTTTCCTTTCTTCTTCTGTTTAGGGAAGAAGAGAGCAGGGGTCCATGACAGACTTTTAACGAAATTCTTAAAACTGTCCTTAAAGACTATTTCTAAAAGATACTGAAGTCAACAGGAAGTACAGATAGTCATTATCTCTCAGGGCTAGGCAATTAATTTCTTTTCACAATGTATCATCTGTAAGACCCATCAGTTGCAGTAGCAGTTGATCAGTAAAGAATATCTAACTACACTCTATAGGATTTATATTTATAGATGCACACATGTTTAATAAGTGAAGCTATTCTGAAATGCAGCTAACACTAGAGCTTATTGTACCCAGCCTGTATTTATTATGAAAATGCATACACCTTTTCCCCTCCCAGGTACCCCAGAATTGTTCAAAGTTGTATTTCTAAAGGGATTTACCCACTACTGACATTAATCTAACCTACATCTTTCTATCTCATACAAAAGGAGTAACCTACTTTTATTGGAATGGAGTTTGCATACTAACTCCATCAGTGTGGTTTCAGTAATCATACAAATAGCTGCCTTCAGATTTTTATTCATTTAGACTCTATAATTGGAAGGCCAGAAAAGGTTCCAAAAGGAGAGGTAAGATACTAGGAAAAAAACCCTTGGATTTTTTTTAAAAAAAAAGTCAGCAGATTTCTTAGTTTGTAGATACATTATTAGATTTGAATGCAAAAGCCTCAAAGCAAGAAATAGTTCTGTGAATATCAGAATTAGGAAACCTGGTTCTATGGTCTTTCTCCTGTGTTAGCCTTGATGTCTTGTGGCTTGATGGCTAATGTTGTACCACAATCTTACTGTTAATGAGAACACTTTAATTTTACACCCCTGCCCAGCTGCCTACTTTCATGTAGTTCTTACTCAGCTTGAATAAAATATTTCTTTTAGGAATTCCAACCTTTCTGTATAATTTCATTGAAATTAGTCTACATATTGAGGAATTACTAAGAGGAGTGGGGAGCAGCAGGAGGATAGGAGACCAATTACACACATCTTTTTCACCTTTAGAAAAAAAGCTAACACCCTTCCCCCCCATTATTTGGGCTTCCATGACCTCAAGAAGTCAGTCCATTTCTTTTCCTGTTAAGCAATACAGTTGAATCAATATTTGCATATTTTAGGATTATTTTCATTCCAATGTTTAAAAAGGACTAAACATGAGAGAAATTATTTAACCCATTTTCAGTATGCTACACAGAGTTGTCCTGTGGAGTGGAAAAGTTGCAAGACTAGAGCAATACAGCATGTCTTCTGGTATTTGTGTCTGGGATTTCCCTGGAATTTTGCATTTAAGTTGAGACTTTTTGTGTTCTCAGAATAATCTCAGGACATATCTCAGTAAGGAAAGAACTGTATCAACAGGATCACAGCTGAAAGGGTATACTGGGCCATAGTTTTGCAAATACAATAATCTTTACCTTTAAGAGACAGAACATTTGAATATGACCACAGTAGTATCCTGTAATGTTTAATCAGAGTAAGCTCATGTTAGATCTGGACCAGACTTTGTACTGCTCCCAACAGAACTCAAATATATTACATAGTCTGTTTTATTTAACCTCTGTATAAAACAAAAAAAACATGTAAAATACAGGATTTTTCATGTTATTTTAAATACATAGTGCCTTCCATTTGAAGAATTGCCTTATTCCATTTACAGCAGTTTTTTACTTGAATAATATATCAATTTCAATGAAGTTATTTCTGCTGATAAAGATTAATTTCTGACTGACTAAATGCCACCAGGAGCACCCACGACAAGTCAGTGGGTAAAACTAAAGGCATTAGATCAAACTGTTCATAAGTTCTATTACCTATAACCAGACCTATGCCAGTTGGAGGATGTGAACTTTTCACATGCTGATTTATGAGCGTATTGAACAGCTCTGCCTTGGAGGGTGGCAAGACCCACTAGAGGAGTGTTAGCTGTCAAATTTTAATGTGTCACCAACAACTCTGTCAGAGCCCTAAATATCTTGGATATCTGCCTGCATTTCTACCTTGTTCACTCTCTTCCCTTCCCCATATTCTTATTTTTCTTTATTATACTCCCAAATAGCAGCTTTGGTCAATGTGGATGAGTTTTAAAACTCAGGCCTTCATTCAGGACAAGGAAAGAAAGAAGTAAGAGATGTAGTAACTCAGAATGATACACTGTTCAATGGCTCCAGTAAATTAACTTTCTCTTAATAAAGGTTGAATAGTGTTGATATGAACTGACTGAAATAGGTCTATACACACATGGGCAGGTCCAGCAGTACAGTGTACTTTGGGCATTCAGACCACATATTTGCTGTGCCTTTGGGTATTTTTATGCACCGTGGTGTATACCCATTAATGCCACTGATATTACATGGGAATGCTGTAGTATGAAGTCTTGCCCGCCTTGAAGTCAAAAGCAGAAACGTGATTGACTTAAATGGTGGCTACAGTCTCTCTCATTGGCTTAGGTCTGTAAATTGTGGATCTGGTCTAGTCATGTCAGTGGGCTACCTGCAGTGCACTAAGCTAACTGTGTACATAAGCTTTGAAGGAGTAGCACCTGGGAAGAAGTGTTCTGAAGAGATTAGAATTGATCTTTATCTGCTTTAGTCCTTATTAAAACAACTGTGATCCCATTTAAATAAATAAAGTGATCACGGTAACTGTGGGTTCCAAACACCATGTCTGTGACAATCTCACCTCCTAAGGTGTATCACCATTGCTCTGTTTGGGCTTATCACCTCCACAGGTGGTGATAACATTTCAGCCAGTGAATTTAAGATGTAAGCATGTGATCTTTTGTGTTTCATTATTACAGCAGTAGTAACCTTTGTCAGGAAGGCATGAGAACATCTGTGTGTGGTCACACCGTAAAACAGATCAGTAAGATTTGCCAGTGACATCCCCCAGCACCTGCAGAGATGCTTTCTTCCCTAAGCTTCAGCTCAATCCTGCATATGAAAATTAAATAATGTTCATATAAATAGCAACCAGAATATTTTATGGGCTGCAGTTTTGTGCTTAGTTTGTTTTGATTAATAGGACCTTGAAATAGAATAGCAGAATTCCAGCAGCCAAGTATTTTTTTAGTAGAGCTAAGCCCGAGTTTAAAACCCTTCACCTCTGGAATCTTGAGCTGAAATATTATTTATGTCACAAATGAAAATGAGTACAGTGACATGAACCTACTAGCATGTAGTCTGAGATTACAAAGCCTTCTCTCTCTTCAGTAGGATTGCTGGTTTCTGTCTAAGTGAAGGCCAAGGACTTGAGCAGTAGGGATGTTTGAGCCCAGGACTCAGGTGCATTAGAATAACTGGAGGATACTCAACAGATTCTATCTCAAAAAATTATATTAGAGTTCATGAGACAAAGAAACCAATGTAGGACTCCAATCTACAACACAATTAACATTCAGGCTTCAATACTGCAAAACACTTAAATATATGCTGCTACTGAGAGAAGAAATCTAAGATATTAATGTGGACTTAATTGCTCCTGTCCTTTTTAATGTATCTAGTTCTTACAGCGCTACCTCCACATTTTGTAAACGGAAAGTGAGACAGAGACTGAGAGATCCACTTCTGTACACAACAGTAAGCAACTATGGTAGTTTAGTACATGGCTTGTCCCATCTGTTCTCCCTTCTCATTTGCCAGAGGTCGCTGACACGATTGCAGGAAGAGAGAGGTTTGAATCAAATGTGTGCTCATTCCCCAACTGCTGGACTTCATATTCCAGTCTCAGTGCAAACTTAACAGCCCTAAAGTTAACATGCAAAGCTGTGAACTAGAATGGCTGAGGTACAGACACATAATCTTTTTGCCATTTCTGCCACAGGGTTAGTTACCTGCAGGAGAGGGCTGAGGCAGGGAGCTCATGGCGGTGATGTGTAAAACTGCCCCTGCAATATTCACCAAAACTTACTCCTGGAACTTGAAGATCTAACTCTACAAACAGTCAACTGTGACGCCTTCAAAGTCAAAGATTAAAATCCTCAAAATCCTTGTTTGTCCATGAAGGTGCCTAAATTCCACCCAATTTCTTATTTTTTCTGGGTTTATAAGTGCTGGGATGCCCAGTGTATCCATCTTGATAGAGGTAAACTACTCCATTATAGCTAAAATTTAGCAGGATCTCTGAATTATTCCGTTGTCTGTCATGTCTGGATCTTGTTCACATAAATCTCATAGAGCACTCTTGTTAGAGTAAGGTCTGCACAAACACAGGCAGGAAAGAATACAGTGCCTTTCATAACACAGAGGAGTAGGTAGAGGATTTTGATACACTATGGGAGATTTTTATTCATGTTCTTTCCCAGCTGAAGACTTAGAAAGTCCATCTCAAAGTTCTGGAGTACTGAAGCTTGTTCTGGGCTTGGAGATCTTTCTCTGTCCTGCAGAGTTGTGGTGGACAGCCACCAGATGAAAGCAGCACATAAAAAGACAGGATTCAATTCTTCAGCTCATTTGACAGGGCAACACGAATGGAGGAGGAAGGCAAGTAGTAGGGTTTTAATACCTTCTCTGTTGACTATTTGTGTATTTTATACTAGGAATTTACTGAATAAAACAAGTGCATTTTGTGAATAGAGTTCTAGTGAATTTCCCAAAGTCACAAGAGAAATCTATGGTGGACCTCAACAGGAAGTTTCGCAGCTCAGCTAATGCCCCAACCACTCGGTTGTGTTTTCTTTCTAAGCAATTTTTTTTACATCAAGACTACTCAGTAACTTCAGTATTTCCCCAGAGCACAGCCAGCATATTCCAAGATAAAGTGCTTAATTCCTAAAGTGTAGTTAGAAAAGAAGAAAAAACCAGCTTGTTTGTTTTTATCAAATTAGTATCAGAGCTGGCAGAAGACAGAAACTGTACTCTCAGACCTGCAAAGTTATTTGTCCACCTGCAGGATTAGTGATTAAATTCCCTGTTGTTGAGAACCAGTCCTAAGTGAAGATAAAGAAAAGTAGTATTTCTTACTTTTAAGCAGAAAATTACAAAGCGAGATGAAATGAAGGGGTGCAATTTTGAGCAAGGCAAGGGGAACAAACCAACTCAGTTTGTTTCATTCTATAAAGTAATACCAAGACTATTTTTGGTATTTTGAGACCCTGCCTAAACTCATGTGGGAAGACTGCTGTATGCCTATGCATATGCATATTCCATTTGGCAATGCACTCACTACGGCACGCAGCCACCTACTAAATAATAGAACTTAAAAATGGAAAATCAAATGACAGAAAAAGCTATTTCCAGGTATTTAATCAAAGGGAGGATCAGAGTACAAAGCTCAAGACAGGCCCAGCACACAACTCTGGCTGAACTGTCACTCTACAGCGGGTTTCAAACATCTGCATTACTTTGACTGAAATACCATGAATAATTTATAATAGAATAAAGAATTTAAGAAAAATAGATTTAAAAAAATTAATACCCCACAGTAATCACCTGACTTCATGTTTATTAGTGAGGTGATCTGGGGTAGAAAACATCATTGATTTTATGAACCTTTGGGGAGGTTTCTTTTTAAAAATTAACATTTTAGCTTGATATTATTTTAGTATTTACCACTCGGTATTGTCTTAGATGTCATCTTGGCAAAGGGCTCCTAAACAACTGCCACTTTTAGCACTGCTGCCAAAAGGCCCCCTTTCACAATAAAGCATGCTGTGCTTTGGCAGGAAATCAATAAAGTGAAAATCTGTTCTCATCATCCATACATTTACCATCACAATCAACAATCAAAGGCAAGACCTGGGTTCTTTATCCACAGGCTCCAGCCTCCCAATTTTCTGCTATGAAAGGCAGCATAAATTAGAACCCTTGGTTCCTGTTAGCTGGGCTTAATGGGTATGATTTATGAACCATTAAATGAGGTTATGTAAATTGATCCTTAGCAGAATGCTAGCACACAGGTGACAGGTGCAGTACATTTGAATGATGAGTCCACAAGGGTTCTGTACAAATCAGATTTCTGTGACATTCAGTTTTAGGAAGGAGAAATATGTTGTCAACAAGGAAGTGATTTAAATAGTGCCCTGGGTTTGTCAGCAATTATGCTTTTCTTCTTAATTGCTGCAAACTATATAAATTCTAATAGGAAATAAATTACTGATTTACCAGTTAATGACAAGGGGGTATAGACAAGAATGGTTTAAACATTAAAAAAAAAAATTGCCTTGTGAGGCCATATTCAGTGATGATTTCATTTATGCTGTTAAAGTTAACAGATGCTTTAAAGTCACACGATAAACTTTGACATGAGCTAAGTAAAATTGTTTTTATTGCTAAGCTAAAGGAAACTGGCTTTGTGCTACAGCAATGGGTGTTCTTAAAAGGGGAAATCATGTATTTACATAGAAATAAGGATAAAATTTTGCTTGTTATTTTTTGCTTATTTTTGTCTTAATAACCTTTTCAAAAATCAGATCAAATTATATTAACTATTCTGGCTTAATCTGACAGGATTTTTATACTAATAGTGAAAATGATTACGCTTAGCGATCTCATGGTTGACTCATTTCCTTCTCACTGCTACCCAAAGTGACCATAAGAATTGACTGATTGCCTCATAATAAAGTTTTTATAGGAAAAAATGGGCTTGCTGTTGTAATACATTTAAATCAGTGCCATCAATGTTCAGGCTTCTTTGGTCTGTGTAGGAGGGCTTTTGGAGAACTAGATGCATTTGTGTGATATTTAGGTTCTGCTTTCCCCTAGTCTGGTTAATAGCATGTTCCAACTAGTGGTCTGGCACACCTCTGCTACATAAATGTTTGCATCTTTCTTTGGAATGAAATGAAATAGTGGTAGGAATCAAATAGTATGGGTAAGTCTGTATGTAACTCAAGGTTGTGAGGGCAGCAGTTCTGGAGGAAAGATTGTACAGGAGGGTACTCAAAATACATAGGATAGTAGGACAGTGTGTAAATACTTTCAGAGGCTTAGCCATGTTAGATTATTTTCATCTGTGGAAGAAAATATACAAGATGAGAAGGAACCAGACACACACACCCCCAGTAAACTGGGAAGCCTAGTAATATCTAAGGCAAACTGAACAAACTCAGTATTAACATGTGTCTGTCTATTTTTGCCATCATGTTCATTGGCTGTGTATTTCCTGCCTTTTTTTTTTTTTTTTCAGGATTCAGTGAAGTTTGTTCAAGCAACAAGCATCAGTTGCTAATTGAATTAGCTTCTCCTATTGTGTTTTACTTCAATGGAGATTCCCTTCAAGGTTCAGCTGCTTACTCATTGCATTGTTCTGCTCAATGCTCATATGTTGCTCGCTGTAATACTTCCCCTTTCACAGAAGCTGTCACTTTTATTTCTGTGAAGAGGATCAACAGGAGTGAGTCCAGAGTGTGTAGTGCTTTTGGGGGTGTGGAATGCAAATTAAAAGGATAGCAAGGTTGCAATGTGGGTAATGAAGAAAAAGCACGATGCAGTTTCATTGGTGAGGAGATGAAGTACTGGGTTTTATTCCAGGTATCAAGGAAGAATTCCACAGCCTTCCTATCAGTATTATATGACAAAGCTACATCAAAAGAATGCAAAAAACAAGCCCTTAAAAGCTAAGGAGAACCTCACAGCACTTGTTTATGCAAACCTCATTCAGCATTTTCTGTGACTGCATTACCAAAGAGCCTTCATCATACAGGATCTGCTGGTGTTTTGGAAGGTCCTGCTTCTGTTTCACACCTACAGAAGGGATTGTGTACACGAAGAAAAGTCAGTTATTTTTAAAGGTATTAGCCTGATCTAATCAAAGTTATCTTCTCCCACCACACAGCTTGCCTTAGGTTGCTACCTTTAAATCACCATTGCAACCACAACCCTGTAAGTCCAGTCACAAATAAAACTAATTTTTTTTCTCACGCGGCCATGCCTCATTCAGTGTATAAGACAGTTGTTCTTCATGGAATGGGTTACTGCTGAATGTTTCTCTGTGTGCACCGTGCCTGCTGCATATCCCATGCCTTAGTCCCTTGCCCTCTGACAGTGGCAAAAAGCAGATGCTGCAGAAAGAGTACAAGAGGGGAAAAGATGTATGGTACTTCTGATCCCTCTTCCAGCCTCTAATCATTGTCCACTTAGAGAATTCCTGAGTTGGATGCGATTTCTTAGTTTATTAACTTCTGATGGATTTGTCTTCCATACAGTTGTCCCATCTTCTCTTGAACCCACATAAACTTTAACAAGACATTCCAGATGTTAGCTCATCTCCTTTTGTTTGTTTTGAACCTGAACCTCTGTTCAGAAAATCAACTCTGAGGAAGGAGTATGACTAATGGTTAAGCACTGGACTACAATGAGGATTTTAGATTCTGGCATCTCACATTTTACATTTTAATACAATACAGTTTCTGTAAAAGGTACAGAGACAGTCCCAACTATATGCTCAATATATCTATCAAGACATGAGAGACTGACTGAAATCCTGAACAGCTCCCTCTATAAAATGCCCTATGGGGATTCTATCTATATTCACTCTGGCTTTCACTGGCTGGAGCATAGCTCCAATAACTGGCTATTGTAAGAAAGGTGGCAGCATTTCCTTCTCTTCCTGCTGAAAATGGAAAGAAAATGGTGCCCACAACTGCATTTTGTAGAGATGTCTGGTCAGCTGTGCACTGGGAATATCTGTTGGTATCACATGGAAGCTGGGGTTTGAACTCGGTGTGATTCTGCTCAGATCTGGCAGAACTGGGCAGTTCTGGCCATGTAGAAGTGCCTATGTTTGCACATGGAAATGCCACAGAGAATGCTTATGAAGATTATGAAGGGTCTTAGGAAGATTTGTCAACTCCATAGTTTGGTCATCTCCAGGAGTTGTCACAATTTTACCTCTGAGCAGAATAGAATGGAGCTCATGACATTTCCTAGAGGTGCCCAAAGGCATGGTTTATACTGTAGTGGATCTCAGTGCAAAGATCCCTGAGCGAGCCAATATTCGCCTGAAGTAGGACATCCACACAATGCAGAACAGCTTTATGTAGGCTCAGCAGCTCAGGTTTGAAAGTAGTCTGGTTGTGCTGGTGCAATGCAGTAACGCAAGGAAGCTAAAACCCATGAACTAACACTAGTGTAGCACAGAAGCCAAATCCTGCAGATTCAGACCAGAGGTCTTTACATCATGATAGTGGGAGAAGCATCTGATTTAAGTGCCTTTTAGACCTAGTTCTGAGTTCTTCAGAAACACTGTGCTGCTCCTTCCCTGAGGACATTATCCTTCCTGTGTTCCAGATGGGCAAGCAAAGGCAGGGAAAGTGTATCCCATGGGTACAGTCTGATTGCCCAGATAAGGAAATGTGGCAATGGCTGCTTACAGAAGTTCTCTTTTGGACCAGATTTATGGGTTTATTTTTAATAAAACAAGCCTAGGAAAGGGGACTGATACACTCCTCTTCCTCATGTTCCCCTGCAAAGAGTTCTCCAGTATAAAGGCACTTTGAAATTCCATAATACAGACAGGCACTGACATTAAAGCCTAAATTGACAGTGACAAATAAATGTGGGTGGCTGGTTTGAAGGAACAAAGATCTAATTTTATTGTATCTTAACTTCTCAAGGCACTTCATTTTCACAGTAGAGCTTCCAAGGGCTCCAAGAAAGATGGTCAGAACTTGGTACAACAGTGAAACACAAACATGATATTTGAAAAGTGACAAAATAAAGTGACCTTTTGTGAAAATACTGGCTTGTGATTTCTTAGCATCACACAAGAATTCCATGTCAGAATTTGGGATAAGAAGCAGTTTGTTAAAAAAGTGCTTCATTGCCTTAGTCATCAGGGCAATCTGTGCCCCTTCCTGCAATTCCCTTTCTCACTGAATGGATTAAGCAATTAATGAGATGGTGTTACTGAGGTGGTAATATCCTGAAGCACATAACATGGATTCATCCTCAGACTAGTTCCTATGTACAGTGAAGTGAGGTTAAGGTTTCTCATGCTGAGAAAGCTTACAAAATAATGGAATTAAAGAGTGTATTATTATACTCTTAATAATAAAAGGCAGTCTTAATTCTGGTAATCATTATTTTGAGTGTTTGACTATATGACCTTTATGCAATTCTTTACACCTGGATTTTTTACAATCTGTTGTTTGTTTTTTTTTATCATTTCCCATAGTATAAAATCTTGGACTTTGAAAAAACCGAACTTTCCATCGTGTGTCAGAGCGTGACCCCACAGAGAATAGGTTCTTTGGTAGGACTGAAATGTTTAGGGCCACAGAACCTTTCAGAGCTGATTGAAAGGTGGATTGAGAAGGTCATCTCGGTTCTGGTCCCCTGGGGTCCCATCTCACACAGACAGTTTCTGTGCCTATTGCTCTTTCTCATGCCTCCAGAGTCTTCCTCTTTTACTGTCCTCACTGTCTCATCCTCAGTGTTTAACAAACACCACTATACTCCCATCCTCTCATCTCCAGTTTCTGCCCTGCTTCTAACTTCTTCCTGTTGTCCAGCTCTTCCTTTATCCATCCTACTTCATTCTTCATGTTGTCGCGTCATACCTGCTCTGCAACACCCTGGAAATCCCTGGGGTTTCCTGCCCCAGCTGAAGTGCAACAGATGTTTCTTCCAGTCTCCACCAGTTCTGCCCCAGGTTTACAGAAGAGCACATCTAGATCAGTACAGCTTAGAAAGGTCCCCGAAGTCACAGACCACTTTCATATGAGACAGAGGGTTCAAAAGTCCTAAGGTCCCATCTTCAACTCGATCTTTCAAAGTATATAGGATTATTTTCATAGAGTTGGTATCCTAGATCCTGCATTTCTGCTGGAGCCAGGACTCCCAGTTCTCCTCACGAGGCAAGCCCCATTTCACTGGTTAAGAGACACTGCAGGAGGGTTCCTTCTCCAGCAGAGAGGCAGGAAAACTGACATAGTTTGTCAAAATTGCTATATGAATACAACAAAGAAAAAATAATTGTCTTAACAAATTTAATTGCCTAAAATGTCTTCAGCTTTGTCCTCTCAATTATTTAAATTCCATTTACTTTGCCCTGGACACATCTTCTCCCATGGTAAGGCCCACAGACTAGATCCCCCCAAAGGATGAAGGATGAGCTGAGACAGAAACCAGGCTGCTATGAAACCGTTACAGTGGGAGCATTTCAGTGTGGCTATAGGAGAGCAGAAGATCAGGCCCATTGTCTCAAGTATCATTAACTGGCTTTTCTCGAGGACTGATTGTAGTCTGGAGTGAGTATCCATTTAGCTTGTCTCTGACTTTTGTCTCCCCATATCTGTTTCTCTTCTTATTCCAAATGATTCATGGAAGAATCTATTTGGAGAGAAGAGGTTCAGGTTCAGGGAAAAAACCCTTCAAAAATCACTTTCTAAACTGCTTGCCCCCATCTTGGCTTTTTCAATAGATTTTTCTCGCTTCTGCTCTATGAAGTGGTAGAGGAAGTATATTCATATTGGTTATTAGCATGTATTTAACCACTGCTAGCATTCATTGAAAGGATTTCAGGCCCCCTGATTCTGTGACTTGTACAATTAAATTACCTGGACATATTACTGTTACAAATATTTTACCAACATGGTTCATACAGGATAAATCCTTATATGAGAAAATGGTGGTAGACCTTAGGGTGATTTGCTGAACTTTCATTTTTCATCCTGTTAAAAATCATTATAAGGTCATAAGAATTTCCTTTAGATCTTCATTTTTTTATTTATACTATCAAGTTTTATCAGTTTCCTGGTATTTCTATCTAATGCTCAAATATTATATAAAGCAACATAATTATGTTACTTCTTTTCCTCTGAAATAAAAGGGCTAAAAAGTCAAAGTTGCTTTTTTTCCTCAGATGCTAAGAGTTCCGGGTAATTAATTCTTTGCTGTGAGCTCAGCAATTAAAAAAAAAAAACAAAAAACCAAACCAAAACCCCAAAAAACCCCAAACAAAACCCAAACAAGAACAACAACAAAACTTTGCCATGAAAAGTGATGTTTTTCAGATATCTTAGGCAGCTTATCAGCACTAATCACATGGTATCCCCAACAGTGCACAATATACCCAAGGTATGATTTGTATACTTGCATGCTTAACAACTAGTTGTTTTCCTTCTCTTTTGGAGACCACATAAAGTGGGTGATATGCTCTGCTCTGGTTCTTTGTACTCCTGGAAGGCAAGTTCTGCCAGTGCTGTGTATCCCACTTGTTCTTCAGTTAAGACTACACCAGGAGAAGAAATAGCTGCAATGGAGACTGCGAGCATGGCCACCTGCTATTTGTATCCTCTTTGGCACAGGACCAAATGACAATCCTTCATTACTAGTGAAATTAGGACTACTAGAAAGCAAAAGGCAAATTCAAGAAAGACCAGTCTCCATCTTCTGCATGGTCAGGAAATCTCTGTTCTTTAGAAGAGGTTCAGGAACTGATTCAAAGTCATGATCCTTTCAACTTTTCTGCAAATACAGTTGAAGAGTTCAAGCTGAAGTGCAAATCTCACTTGCCATTTGGTTTTTGTACTGATGAGTTCAGAAAAGACCAGAAAGTCAAACTTGTAATGATTTATCAGAAAGCCTATGTTGTAAGATTAATTATATAAAATAAAAATAGTGATCTCAAAAAGCTGGAAACATGTTTGATGAAAGAGCTTTTCCTTCTGCAGTTTTACCCAGACTTTTTATTATTATTATTATTATTAGTAGTAGTAGTAGTAGTAGTATTCCTGTTCAGTTTTAGTACTATATTGTGCATAATTTCTTTCTCCATCTATCAGTAGCTTTACAGCCATTTTTCACCTGTGTTTGGCATGATCCTTTCTACTTTGGCAATTTTAAAATCAATTTAATTGCACTAATATTAGTAGAATAACTCGTGCCTAGTGCTTGTCCCAGTAAAGACAGGTTCTGGCTTTATATTCCAGGACTTTTGTAAATTACAACTTTCTGTGCTAAGTGTTTGCTTGAAACTCTAGCATGGATAATGTTGAAGGCAAATGATTCCTTTACAGCCTTATATTAGAAAGCAATGGCCTCTGTGAGTGGAATAAAGTTGCTCAGTAGGAAAATAACTTCCACCTAGTGGCTTTCCAGAAAACTGCCATAATAGTGATTTTCTTGTGAAATTCAGATTTATATTTTTACATAATTTAGGGGTAGTCCTACCACTACAACCCATATTCAGTTTTCAGTGAACTCATATGTGCTACTTACACATATATAGTACTTAGTATATAGTTCACAGTAATTTTAGCATCACCATGCTTGTGGATTTACCATACCAACATCATTCTGACAAACTTTAGACTAAAACTTCTTATGATTTCTAATGGCAAACTGATTTTATTCCAGCTTTTCTATTTCACATGGAAAACATATTTAAACACCAACTATACTAATATCCCTATACCCACTTCAGAAAAAGCTCTCTGTATTATCTCTGTACTTAAACTACCAGCTCATCAAAATTTTATACATAACCATTTGGGCAGTGTGGCTTAGTGGAATATAAATGACTCATAAATCTGGTAAGATATGAATCCACTGTTTAATTTAAAAAGGAATTATTCAAGAGTTTAGTATTATACATCTGGCAGAGCTGAATAAAGAAAAACTCCTGGAAATGAAAACTCAATACATTATTTCTCATGCCATTGAAACAATAACTATTCTGGATCAGTGATTTTAATACTAATTTACACAAGCTGAGAATCCACTAGGCTACTGGGCTACTCTGAACATTTTATTTTTTCTGGAACACAAGTATTAAAAAATTATTTTTAAATTCAGGCAGGCAGAGATGAGTTTCTGTACTATGCAATTAGTGTTACATAGCATTCATGTTGAGTATCAAGGATATATGTATTGGTTGAAAAAGGACTCTGATGAATGGCGTTGACTGATAAATAATTTTGATTTGACTCATTAAATTGCTAGCTATGGGCTAAATCCCAAAACGTAATCCAAACTTGTGCTTTTGTAACAGTAAATTTTTCCAAACAAAAGAATCAGTAGAAAAATTTAATATAGCAAAGGTATTTGTTAGAATCTAAGAAGTAAATAGAGAAGCTTGTAATAAACTGCAGTTAAATTAATTTTATAATTTTTAAATGTCTAAGCTAAGATAAATAAAAAGTAAACAAGCAGAAAAAAATAATAACAATTACAGTGAATTTCTGTTTTTTTCCCCTTTCCAATAATCTAAAATATTTAATAATAGAAACAATAGAATTAACCACTTTCCTGCTGTGTTTGGTTCTTTATATAGCCACATATCTTTTTGCAAAATTATTAGAAGGTGAAGGTGACAAATTCTTTGCATACATGTGGAAAATTAAGCAAGATGCAGAACAACAAGACTGTGTTTTTTAAGTTAACAATTGCCCAAGCTATTAACACATATACTTAATTAGTTTACTATAGTTCTCCTGTCAAGTAAATGTAGAAATGTTAATCTCTTCATATTATCAATATATGTGCAATTGTACTTGTAACATTATCTTAAGATAGCTGGTCACCCTGTACATATCTACTGTAAACTCAGATTACATACATTGTACCTGGGGTTTTGCCAAAGGAAAAAAGAAGGGTCAGAGTCAGAGCAGTTGAATTCAGTTAAAAAGTTTCAACTGCTTTTTTAAAAGGTCCTATTTTATTCTGTGCTCACAGTGCTTACCCTAGATAGATAAGTTTATATTTAGTTTTGTGTGAAATGGGTAAAAAATGAGTTCAGAATCAGCTGGCTGTGTGCAAACTTTAATTCAGTCTGGTGCTTGGGAATCAGGGGTGTGGAAATATTTTTTGCATGTATGTGAGAGGTTAAACTAGTAAATTAAGCAAAATGAACATTTTTCTGAATTAGATGATTACTATATGGCACTTTCCATTAGAATGGGTTTTATCAATGGAATATTTAGTATTTTTTCTTTACATCATCCCTTGTGATATATAATATGTAAGCCATTATCTGTCAACCTGTGCACTATGTGACTAAGTCAGTTCCACTACATGAAGTATAACAGTATGATGTGACGAGAATGAGGCTTTAAGTGTATGATAGGAGATCCACAAAGCCAGGCAGCCTTTCTGAACTCTGAACATGGCCTCTTTGAAGCTCAATGACCTATAAATGTGGTAGGAGTTCTCTTTAGAGTACTTTAAAGGGTGGTGAGATCCTATTCCTCTCTTTCAAACCAGCAAGAAACAGGAGGTTGCCCCAGTTGTATCCAGGAGTGATGGGAGAGGAGATGCAGGCTTCCAAATCAGCTCCTGCCTGTCATCTTCTTGCCCTCTGAGGTTGTAAGCCTATATAATAATCTTTTCAAAATCTTCCATATTTATTCTGATGCTGTGTAGTGAGGTAGCAGGAACAGTTTGAGGATTGCAGTGCACCCTTTTCTATCTGTCTTAAGTTTTCATTGCAGCTCTGAAGCAGAATGTCAGTACTTGCTTATTTACTATAATGGGTATATATTTATTCAGGCTAGCGAATTGCAATTAATCTTGTTTATGGAAGGAAAAATTAAACAATTAAGCAATCAAACATACTGTACAAATTCATTAGAAAACATTACAAGAAAAAAAAAAATAATCTAAAGGCATATGACTCCTTGACTTTGTTCCTAAGATTTTAAATGATATTCTGGAATAAGGAAAATCCAAACAACCAGAACACAGTTTTTAGAGAAATAATTTTATAATTGCGAAAGATTTTTAACATCATAAGATGGAATTAAACCTCTTTTATTACAAGCAGTTCTCAGTACAGTGAACGGATAGATTTCATATCATAATTCTGGAGAACATCAGAGAAAACGAAACCTGTACCTTCCCACATTCTCCAAATTAGGTAAATAAAACACTCCATAATAAATGAATGCTCTATTAAAGCTGTCAGAAAATGCATCTGGAAACATCTGGCTATAAAGCTGGAAAATGAAGGAAGTTGCATACAGACAATATCAGCAGTGAGAGAAATACAGAACTGTGATAGTCTGACACCCAGATAAATCCTGCTGCCAAGCAGTAATACTGAGACAAGTTCTTTATCTTGCCCAGGAAGCCAGGCAATATGTAAAGAGCTAGGGGACTAATACTTTAAAATATTTCTGTGATGGTTATTTGCACAATAGATATGGAAGGAAGATGGATTTTGTTCCCATGGAAAAAGTGCTGGAATTTAAAAGGTGTTTGTTATTTTAAAACTGAATAAATGTTCATAAGTTTTTGCATTTTATCAAAATCCTGACACATCCATCACCTTTCTTTCCTCTCTTTTTTGACAACAAAATACTAACATTTGTTGAGTTTGTATAAAAAGAAATAATTTTGTTACTGCCTAAAAAATAGTTTGTTTCTTCAAAAGAAGCACTGCTACTGATTATTTCAAAAAAGGCTGTATTTGACACCAAACAGACTGCAAAATCATTTCAATTGAAAAAAAATTGATATGAGGTTTAAATGGGTTTATTTATTACTTTTCATGTGATGTAAATAAATACCAACATCTCTGCCCACCTGAAAACTGGACTTTGCTGGTCCAGTTTCTGAATGTTTACTGGTTGAAGGGGCAGGAAAAGAAGGTGACCACCTCAGTAAGGCGTGTGTGTGTGTGTGTGTATGTGCGTGTGAGTGCATGCATATCTGGGGTACTGATCCATGCATATAGGGGTGGATATAAATGTTTTATGGTATATTCTACAAAGCAAAGACACAGATGTATTATAGTTTATTAACAAAAATATCTAACAATCACTACAGCACTCCACTGTCTTGTACCACCAGCCAGACTGTAGGATGGATTTATAAATGCAGTGCAGAACGTTCACTAGCAGAGAAAGGTAACCTTCAAGAACCATATAATGAGAGAGCCAGCCATAATGCTGGCACTTTTCTTCAAAATTCAGTTCTTCCTGTTGTCCCCAGTCAGGTTGAAACACCTTGTATTTACAGTTTATCACTCTAAAATGGATTAGTACATCACAGCATAATACGACACTAGGATACGAAGGCTAGAAGATTTATTCACTTCGGTGCAAGTAAGGAAAGCTTTTATTTTTAAATTTCTACCACTCAGTGCAGTGCGTCAAACAATCAGTTTTAATATCTTTAGGGTTAAGTGCACTCTTGCAATTTAGAATTAAATGATTTTTATTAAGCACTTTTACTGAATATCTACAAGCTTTACAACTACACTGATTAAGGATCTGATAGTGACTGGTAAAGCAGCCACCTCCATGAATTAGGGAAGCATTAGTGAATGCATTCTGTCTATGGTTGTAGTGCTAGGGCCTGAAAAATAGGCCCTGAAACAAAGTTGACCTCTACATGAACCTCATAACCAAATGTTATCCATTATTAGTATCTGCTAATTAGTAAAATCTGCATTACCATTAGCATTTATTAATTAGTATCTGATCATTAACAAAATATGTATGCTCAATAGTGAAAGATGTAGCTTAGGCAAAATGTAATCAATAGGGAGGATGAAATGCTGTGAGAATGTGTATCTACCTTCCCTTGTTTAGCCTTGTTGAAGGCTGAGAACCCAAGTGTTTGGCCTTGATAGAAACTCCCTTGGTTCTCCCCCCCGAGCCCTGGCCAGACTTTGGGTGGAATCCAAAAGGAGGATGAAACCAGATGTTTTGGCTCAAAGAAAGGTGCAAGTCATTCTGACGTGCTGATTTTTGGTATATAAGGCTGGACCCTCGTGCTGCCGACTTTGGCAGCCTCACCTACGGGTGGACACATCACGTAGGACTTCCCACTTGCCGGGACAGGCTCTCCAAATCCTCGCTGCAACCGGGGCTCCCCAGCGACTGCAGGTCTGGGTGTTGGTAACGTGTGCGAGTGGTGAGGGATCTTTCTTAACCCCTGTTCTCCCCATCGTGTAGTAATGGTTAGGTGCATTATCTTGCTTGTTCTTATTTTCTGTATTACTTGGTTATATCCTTTAATTATTGACAGTAAAATAAGCTTACTCTTTTCACTCTGGTGTTTAAATGGCACCCTCAATCAGCAGAACATAAATTGGTGTCAGAAGTAGGATCTGACAAAAATGCCATTATTTAAAGTCAAAGCTAATGTGTCAATTCCATCTGACATTCCAGGGTGGGAAGACCGTCCCTCCAGCTTGCTGGCCCAGGAGTGGAGTAAGGTTGGAGGACTATACAAGCAATGGGAGAGTCAGATAAAGGGAGCTGAACCATTAGATGTTTTAAATTGTATGGCAAGAGTATCTGTTGAAAAAGGAAAAGAGACTACAAATTTAGATAAATGAGGGTGGATCTTGTTAACTGCAAATAAAAAACAACACCAGAGTAAAAAGAGGCTGTTGTTAGAATGCTCCCACATGGAGAGACAAATAATGTGACTTGCAGAGTCAAATAGTAACATTACAGTGCCAAAATAATTGCTTGCTGATAAGTTGGATACTTGTCAGGCTGTAGCCTAAAGAGCTGCAGTACGGGATGCACAGTATAGGTATAAGAAAAGGAGAGGACGAGTGAAGTGTAAGAAGGCGCATGCAGTGATTGCAGAAGCAGGTGTGCAGTGGGACCCAGAGAAATGGGATGGTGATATCTTGGATTCTACAGATTCTGATGAGGCTGGTTCCTCAGATGAATTCATAGATGTGAAAACCGTGTGGAGGCGAAAGAGAGAAGTAGATCCTAATAATGGCAAACCTGTGAGGAAGGATGTGGTAGAGGATTACACTCAGCATGAGGTAAATGACATAACTGACAGATTTAAGCAGAGACTGGGGGAATCCCTACTCTCTTGGATGTTCCGACTGCATGATCAGGAAGCCGCAGGGATAACCCTAGATGCAGAAGATTCTAAAAGGTTTTTGATCTTAAGTTCAGATTCTTTTGTGTAAGATGCATTTTGGAATAATCACCAGTATACACATTTATTGGCTTTGACAGCTCAGGGATGTCATACTAAGTATCCTACGGAAAATGATTGGCCAGCATCTGAATGTCCCTGGTATACTTTGAGAGATTGTATACAGCAACTGAAAGAGGAAGGGATGAAAGTGGCAGTTTATATAGAAGATGCTGACACTATGATGCAGCATCCTTTGTCTGTTACCATGAGAGACAAAATGATTAAGACTGCCCCACCGGCATATAAAAATGTAATCATGACTCTTTTGATTAATGAGATGGGAAATCCCCTTTGTAATGTGATAGAAAAAATACAGCAGCTGGGTGACCTTGGAGAGTGGGGCCCCCAAGGGAGTGCAGGGAATCAAGATACTCAAGACAGCCCTAAAAGCAGTGAAAACAGGATTTCTCATAAGGAAATGTTTACAGCTTTGTTAAAAGATGGCATGTCCCATGAAAAAAATGTCAGTGTTCCAACTGACAGGCTGTGGCGAACATATAAACAGAGAGGGCTGAATAAACCTAGCAAGAGAGTGCAGGGTTCTAAACCTAAGCATCCAGGGACAACTCAGCCTATGGCACCTTCTTGGACCTCAACAGGACCCTCTATCTGCTCACGGAGGGCCCCCTGTGAGTGGATCAACAGTTCTGAGCTTGAAAGAGGATTGAGCACTGTTTTCTGACTTGTACCCTTTGCAAGAGGCAAGGGAGGTGAATCAATATGATCAGCATGAATGAAGTGATGGCCAAGCCCCAGTGCAGTGGGTGTGGAAGGACTGATGGCTCCATGTGGAGCTTAAAATCTTTTGGAACAACAGGTCCCCGCAAACTGTAAATGCCCTAATTGACACTGAAGTGGAGGCCTCAATATATGGGAATCCCAAGAAATTTAAAGGACAGCCTGTAATTATTACAGGTTTGGTAGGAAAACAAATTGAAGCTGTACAAACACAAATAAAAATGAAAATAGGCAAGCTCCCAAAATGATGGTGTTCAGTCATGATTGTCCCCATTCCTGGATATATAATAGGTATAGACATTCTAAAAGGACTAACTTTAAATCTTTCTAATGGTCAGTGTCACCTTGGAGTTAAACCTTATATTAGTGCCAGACCTGTTACGTTTAGTAGAGTAAAAATGCCTCCCATGCAGATTCCAGCTGCCACTAAGTTAGTCATGATGAAGCAATACAGAATTCCAGGAGGACATGAAGAGATATCACAGACAAGTGAAGATTTATTAGATGCAGGAGTTTTAAAGCAAACCACCACAGCTTGGAACAATCCAGTGTGACCTGTAGAGAGAAGTGATGGATCATGGAGAATGACGGTGGATTTTAGAGAATTAGATAAGCATATTCCACCACTCACAGCAACCGTATCAGACACTGTTACCTTAATAAAAAATATTCAGAAGCACCTGGGAACATGGTACACCGCAATAGATTTGTCTATTGCATTTTTCACCGTCCTGATTGCAGAAGAGCATTGGGACCAATTTGCTTTTACTTGACAAGGGCGGCAGTATACTTTCACCTGGTTACCACAAGGATGGTTGCATAGCCCCACCATCTGTCATAGAATTGTAGCTGAACATTTAGATGAAATACCACTGCCTTCTCATATGCAACTGAGTCATATATAGATGATCTTTTAATTCAGGAAATAATGAGGAGGAAGTACATCAAATTCTTGAACTACTGGTAGATCAGATGAGACAGACAAGGGTCATAGATACTGGAACAGGAATTCACATTCCCCCAGACACTTTGGATTAATAACTGCTTGCTCGAGCCTAGCCCTGAAAGGTGTTCATGTCATGGGAGGACTGATTGACGCAGACTGTCAAGGTAAAATTAAGGTAATTTTGTTAAACAATGGTGAACAAGATTTGACTATTCAACTCCAAGACTGGGTAGCACAATTGATACTACCGGTTCTGCAACCAAGGGTAAAGAAAGGGGATCCACCCCCAGTCACCACAGTCTGTGGAGATAAAGGGTTTGGATCGACGGGTATTAACAATGGAGCCAAAGTATGGGTTCAGAGGCCAAATGGTCCCCCCTAACTGGCTGAAGTAATAGCCATGGGGAAAGATAACACAATTTTGATCATGAGACCTGGACAAGAAAAATGGGAGCATGTCCCTGCAACATGTTACTTGCAAGAGTAACTAGATAGTATAGAATTTTGTCTTACAGGTCCTGCAAAATTTAATATACCTGTTTACCGCAATGGCCCCTTTGGGAGAGGATATTATCCATTTCACCTGATCTGAGGAACTAGTTTTCATGGAGAACAGAGAACGCACAGACAATGGAACTATTGTTGGTATTATTGATTATATGTTATCATTTTAATCAAATTGTAAATTGGGAAAATAGTTTCTTATCCCTAGAAAAGGCAGCAGCAAACACATTTAACCTCTGCAATTGCTGGGTCTGTGGGAGCCCAGGTGGATTTGAAGATTGGCCTTGGATAGCCCAACCAGTATCACCCAAGTGGTGGATCAGTGATCAAAGTGATGTACATGAAGGAACCCGAATTTGGAGTGAAGCCAGTGATCCTTGGTGACTGTGCTTCTTCGGAAAAGGCACTTACTATCTTAATTGGACACAAAAGCATGGGGTTCAAGTGGGAAAAAGTGTTTGTGAATGAATGCAATTCATAACTATACTTGATAAAACGTCATCAATTAATGAACAGAGATTGATGTCTATACACGTAACTTCCAGACCTGAATTAGCCATAGAAGCAATTTATTAGCCATGGTTCATCTATAGGTCACAGGACCAATTGTAGTGCTAGGGCCTGAAAAATAGGCCCTGAAACAAAGTTGACCTCTACATGAACCTCATAACCAAATGTTATCCATTATTAGTATCTGCTAATTAGTAAAATCTGCATTACCATTAGCATTTATTAATTAGTATCTGATCATTAACAAAATATGTATGCTCACTAGTGAAAGATGTAGTTTAGGTAAAACATAATCTGTAGTGAGGATGAAATGCTGTGAGAATGTGTATCTACCTTCCCTTGTTTAGCCTTGTTGAAGGCTGAGAACCCAAGTGTTTGGCCTTGATAGAAACTCCCTTGGTTCTCCCCCCCGAGCCCTGGCCAGACTTTGGGTGGAATCCAAAAGGAGGATGAAACCAGATGTTTTGGCTCAAAGAAAGGTGCAAGTCATTCTGACGTGCTGATTTTTGGTATATAAGGCTGGACCCTCGTGCTGCCGACTTTGGCAGCCTCACCTACGGGTGGACACATCACGTAGGACTTCCCACTTGCCGGGACAGGCTCTCCAAATCCTCGCTGCAACCGGGGCTCCCCAGCGACTGCGGGTCTGGGTGTTGGTAACGTGTGCGAGTGGTGAGGGATCTTTCTTAACCCCTGTTCTCCCCATCGTGTAGTAATGGTTAGGTGCATTATCTTGCTTGTTCTTATTTTCTGTAATTAATTGTATGTAATATAAATTAAGTATACTATTCTGTATTTTTCTTATTGCTTATTTTCTGTATTACTTGGTTACATCCTTTAATTATTGACAATAAATAAGCCTACTCTTTTCACTCTAGTGTTTAACTGGCACCCTCAATCAGCAGAACAATGGTCCTTAGCACTTAGGGAGGATTTAAAAATAAGGGCAATTTCTGTAAAATGTAGCCATAAAACTGCGAGTGAATCAACATATGTGAAACCTAGTGCTTGCATTGCACAGTGACGTCTTTTAACAGGTTAAAGGCATTTTTCTAGAGTGAGGACAGATCAGATAAAATCCCCGTGATGTGAAACTTCAAGTTCAGAGTTTCTGAAATATTCCCCCATGACACTGAAACATTTAAATGAAAATCTAGCTATTCCCATCCAAGGTGTAATGGCCATGTTGTCACTGACAACCCAGATCTGAGGGAGGCCTGGCCAAATGGCCTGAGCGCAGGTCTGGGACCAAGGAATGCCCACCGCATGCTGATAGTAACCTCCTCTGCAAGCTTGCACAAGCTCCTTTATTTGCAGAGATGTTGCTCCCTCTGCACTCTCATTAACTTCAATGGGAGCCAAGAATGCACAGCACCTTTGAAAATCAAGCAGCTAACTCACAGCTTCAGTTTCCCCATCTATAAAATGAGGCTAAACCTTTCTTATCAGCCTCATAGAGCTGTTGTGCAGATTAATTAGATAATGACTGCAATGCCCTTTGAACATGAAAAGTGCTAAGAATTGTTGTTACCAAATGATGGCAAAGATTGGGCTATTCTTCATTGCTGTCAAATAATAATAAAGAGATGTGCTAGTCTAAGGAAAGGAGAGGTGGAAAATAAAGGGCAATAATGGCTGCTGTTGTTTGCGCATATGGTACTGAATAATCTTTGAAAGAAGAAGCCAATCTTGTGAAAAGCTATCTACTGTAATGGTGCTAGGGTTATTGACAGGTCTGGCTATAAGTGCAGGTTCCATTAGATACATCAGCCACAATGTATTCGCGGCAAATCTCACTGATGATTGCCCTCCTGCAGAGGGAGAGATAAGACAAACTATGATTGAAGTAAAAATGTAAACAGTTAAAAAAAGAAATAGAAGTCAACCACTGCTCTCCCACAGGGGCAAGGACCAAGGATTGTTGCACCTGTGAAGCAGTAATAACATCAAATGTTAATGTGATATGTGATTGTAGCACAGATACTGTTCAAGCTCTTGCTGAAGAATTTATGTTGTTTAGTATTTTTATATGTATATTAAGTGAAGTGCACTTTCCTAGTCTGGGGCAGTGCAGGGCACAATACTGGCAAACTGAAGGGGTTTCACATGAGTCAAGTTAACAAGAGCATTCTTCAGCAGTACAAGTTATAGCTTGTGCTTTTTACAGGTCTCCAGCAAAAGCCTCTGAACTAATACTGACCCTCTTAATCTCAGGCTTGTGTTATGAAATATACATATTACAGTTTTCTCTTCATATTTGAAGCTTATATTAGACCCATTATGTAAAAACATATTATTAATTCATATCAATGCATCACATAAATTCTCTTTGGCAACTGGGAAAAAAATGAGTGATACCCCAATGATAAAAAAGCACCTCCTATTTTCCCAGTGATAGGGAATGTTTACAGTAAACATTGACATTAAATCATTTTCCAGTCTGAAGGATGGCATTATATGCACCCCAGAATTTTAAAGCGATTGGCCAAAGAAGCATTCTAAGGTTGATTTATGAGTGTGGCTTAACAGACAATGCATTTTGTGTGGCTGCCTCTTCAGCTGGCCATCAGTTCTCCTTTTCTTCCCCACCCCTTTCCCTCACCCCCAAATAATTTTCACCCTTTGGGTTAGTTGCAGTCACATTTAGCAGAGGCATAGAAGTAGAAAAGATAATTAATTTCCCCCACTTTTAATTGGAAAAAAATAGTCTGTGTAGAAGAGAAAGACTATTCATGCCACAGAGGAGAATTCATTGTCTGTTATGCTTAGCAGCAGCCAGCTTATTCTGTGATCACCCATGTACTAGCCAGCTAGCCAGCATGTCTGTGCCAGAGGTGCTGGCTCTTCCCCAGCTGGCAGGGCAAAATACAGAGGTAGAGAACATGGAAAGGAAAATATAGAGAGCATGGAGAACGTGGGGCTTCTGTTGTACTGGACATACAGGAGATGGAAGGGAGCTGGGGACAGGGACAACAGAGATTAAAAGACACTGTAAGGAGTGCACAGCAGCGGTGTAGTGAGCTAGGTGATGTGATGGAGGAGAACTAGAGACATGGAAGGGGTGACATGGCAGTACTATGTTGGGAAAGATTTAGAAGACATGGAGAGAGCTGGGATAACAGCAGTGAGTGGGTAGAAGCTATAACTCAAAGAAAATAAGGTTTAATTCTACTGCTCATGGAACAATCATTTCAAAATACTGTAATGCTGTAAAAGTTTCAGTGGTCTGGAAAACATCTAACTCATTGGCATTTTTTTTTTAGATCCTTAAACAACAGTACCAAGTAAGTAGAAATCTAGTAACCTTATATTCATTCCAGACAAAATACTGGGATATAGAATAGAATGGGATCTAATCAGTAAGTTTATAAAGACAATAGCATAATCCATTTCAGTGAATGAGTTTTCATGGAAAATTAGTGATAGAACTGATTACATCTTTTGATGAAATGAAAAGGTTCTGTTGCTGAAGGAAGTTGCTTAATATAACTGAGCTATTTTACCTTGTACTCTGACCTTCTGGTTAAAAGTGACACAACGTAAAATCCATGTAGCATATTTTAAAAGGCGTGAAAAGGCTGATACAGCTAAAAAGTAATTGCACAGAGGGCATCATTATATAACGGGGTTCCACATAGATCTATTCTTAGTTCAGTGCTATTCAATATCTTTATCAATGAGATGGAAGAAAATAGAAACTTGTTGTTGGTAAAGGCTGCAGATGCCATATTCATATATAAGAAGTTAGTACGTGACCTGATTTTTAGAGGCGCTAAGCATATTTAGGCAATGAAAAACGAGGATTTTGGCTTAGAAACTAAACCCACAGATATGTAGCTATTGCAGTTCCAAGCTTTTAAGCACCTTTTGGGCTAAACTCATCTCAAAATGGGCTTCAAAACAGATGGTAAGAGAGAGATGCCCAAACTAGTCAGTACAGAATGACCCTGTTCTTCAGTGCTTAGGCACCTATTTCTGATCTGTCAGATGAGAAGGAAACTGCTTCATATCAAAACCCTCACACTGAATTAAGCACTTAATTGCCATTTCATACAACCAAGCTGTCTAGCTTGAGAGTGATCACTGGGCCATGTGGGTTACCAGGGCTGAACATCCCCCTTTGGTGTGAACAAGTTGACAGGTGCACCTCTCATGTTCTAGGAAGGTGTCTTCACCTAAAGTTAATTTGGATGAAGGCACTTTCCATCCTTCCTGTTTAAGGTGGGGTGCTATATAGAAGTGCCAGAAAAACACCACATATACACTCAGACAAGCATCAGATATTGTAATAGCTACCGCATCTTCTGTCCTCACCAGCTGATGGTGAGAAACAGATGACCACAGTCTTAAAATAAAATTATTCTCCATCATTGCACTTGTTTTTAAGGCAAAATCTGGTGCCAGAGAAAAAATGTGAGTAGATAAGCAGAAGCTGGTAGGTTCTCTCTTTCTATGAATGTGTGTTTAAAAAAACCCCAAAGCATCAGGATGCTGCTTCTTTGTGGTTTATGTAGGAACCAGACCTGAGTGTGTTACCAGCGCTGTTGCTCTTCACTTTGCTTAATATAACTGAACTATTTTACCTTGTACTCCGATCTTCTGGTTAAAAGTGACACAACGTAAAATCCATGTAGCATATTTTAACAGGCGTGAAAAGGCTAATACAGCTTTTTACATGTTTTCCGTGGAAACAAAGATACAGCAGAGAGGACAAAGATGGAATGTCTCCATCTGAGAGGTATGCTTCTACGACATCCCATATCTGGATCAGAAGATGGAGAAGCATTCCCAGATCTTGCAGTTTAAACTCAGCCTCAGAGAACAGAAGTTTCTCCTTGGTCTTCTCTGCCTCTCACTGTTTTACTATTCTAATCCCTTTTATTCATTTCCTCTCTCAGGTAATGAATCCCAGACTTTTCCTCTCTCTCTTCATAAAACTTTTTCTTTCCCTAGGAGGAAGGCAAAGACCTGGCACAGTCATTGTTCCAGACAGCAGATATAAATGTACTGGAGAAAGAGAGTAAAAAAAAAAATCCTAAAGCATTTTTATTAATTCTGATAATTAAATTGGTGATAATAGAAAAAGATACCAACCCTTTAATTTGTCCAAACTACAGGTACCTCGGGATAGAGGCTGTGCAGACCTTCCCAAACCACAGATTTGTTATAGTGACCCTGGGCAGCTCATGCTCCAGACGTACGCCTTTCTTTGTCTCACTGCTGGAAGTACTAACAAGAGTGCCACATGCGGGTGTATTTTCTATAAAGTAGACCATTACCAGCAAAAAGTAGAGTGAAACTATCAATTCACTTAACGTTGAGTACCCCTGAGCATTCAGATGCTGCCACTTCTGGTCACTGATGGCATTTGAATATCTGTAGGTGCTCGTGACCTGCATTCCAGGTTCTGACTACCTGATGAGCTGGCCATGAAAAAACTGGCTGAGCTCCCCCATGGTAGCTGATGCTGTGCAGGTCACCATCCCTCTGTGCTGTCAGAGGCGGCCAAGAAGATCTGCAGCTTGTCTTGTCTCAGGGTGGCTTGTGTAGAAGTTTTGGGGTATCTAAAGAGATTTCATCTGTTATTTTCAGGGCCATTTTAGAGCCCAGTTGTATTGTAAGAGCAAAAAGACCCTGTCCATGTTCAGAGTATGTTCCTTTATTTATATTTTCCTTATTTTTTTTTAAATTCTAAACCAAACTGTCTTAATGTCCTTCTGCAATAACAAAGTCCTGCAGCAACTGTTTAGTTAAAGTGTGCCTTCTTTGCATAGGTACCGACATGTCTGGGCCGCAGTGCGGGGCAAGATATCCGAACTGGCCTTAAACGACTTAGATGCAGTCTAGCCATTCCAGCACAGCTGTCAGCTTGGATCAATTTTCCCTTCCAAAAAAATGCTGCCATCAGTAGGAATGCTTTGTGGCTGAGCTATCTTGATCCCCCACTACAGTTGCAGCATAGATCTAGCCTATTTATATTCTTCACCAAACAGCAAGGAAAGAGTGCTCCTGATCTGGGAATCAGTGTGCACCCCATTCCTGTTGTACCTCTAATATCAGAGGGAGTTAGGCTGTTCTCTGAAAAAGTTCCTCATCTGGATGACTGACATGCAAGGATGCACTGGGGTAAACAACTACAGTCTGGTGACCTGTACAGCTCCGAAAAAAGCCACGTCTTTTATGAGAAATGGTAGAGTTTATTTCAATTTTACCTAACATGATTTTCTTCCACTTTATGTATTTAAATACTTCTTCAACACAGAATGCAGTTCTCCCCAGCAAAGGTAATTAGTAGCTATCAGTGTGCAGTACGGAAATGTTTTTCTCATTTTGCTCCTACAAAGAGAGCACACTGTGTATCACATTAACACTGTCTGATAGCAACAGATGACAGCCATAAAAAATCCAACAAGAAAATTAACAATAATGCTTCAAAAATCATCACTTAGGACCTGATCGTGCTAATTGATGTTTAGGATGAGTCATCCAATTAGTTCTTTGAAATAGGACTGGCTGCTGTTCTTACATTATTGAGATTGCTATGTTGTAGACCTTTGACAGTATCAAGCAGTCAATGAATGCAAATTAATGACCATTGACCCACAGATGCAGAAACAATTACATCTATGTTATCTTGCATCAGCATCCCAGGGAGTGTCCTCACGCACTGTCTGCGCTGCCTAGCCACTAACTATCCCTCAGGGTGCATTTTGAGCTTTTCAACTGATAACAAGTGGGGAACCTCAGAGCACCCAACCTGCAGAGTATTATGGATAACTGGATGGTCTACAGAAGCCCAAGTTCACTCTGTCCTACAAAACCATGAGCTTGGCTCAAACTGCACTTCACACTCTACCTCAGACATCCTGTGCCACTACGCAAAACAACACAGCACAGATATTTAATCTTAATGCTGTCAAATGGCTGAGATAGGGACAACACATCTTCTCATGCCAGTAGGAGGCTCACATGCTTCTTTCCAAATGGAAATTGGATAGAAGAGACTACACATTTGAAAACAGCTACATCTGTGCAGAGACCATCGGCTGTTCTGGCAAGCTAGCATGCAGGAGAGCCAGGGAAAAAGCTGAGAGATGCTTCAAGCAAGGCTAAAAATGGACAGTTTGTAGTTATGTACAAGAAGAGGGTACAGCATTGCCCACTGAAGAAAAAGGCAAGCATCAAAGATTCTCAGACATACTCTCAGAAGTACAATAAATGAAATATTCAATGTATTCATCCAGTGCAGGCCTCATACAAATGGATCCACAGAAATCTTCATTATCAAGGGTCATCACACAGCTACAGTGAGACATCTCATCCCAGGGACAGAGAAGACCTCTGCCAGCAAGGGGCAGCTATCCCCACTGCACTTCTGCACACTCCACCACAGGCCAGGAGCCTCTCTGTGCCTGAAAAAGTATGGAAGAAGAATGTTGAGTGGGGCCATGAGACCAGACTCAGGGGAGCAAGATGGGAGTAGTCAGGAAACTAAGTAGAAAATGTCTTCTAGAGAGATGCTAGAAGCTGGCAGGTGGGGGGCAGGCAGTTGCATGCTTTCTTGTACATTTTCTTTGTGCTCATGTGAAGTGAATGACTGTTGCTTTAAATCCTATTTGCTGTCTGTCTTCAAAAAAAGAATTGAGAAGAAATGTGTATAATTATACACAGAATATTAATCTTCTTCCTGGTGATCTACAACTCTAGCATATTCATCACACTGGAACTGTGCTCTAAAGTATTTTCATCTGATTAAAACCGCTGATTCATCGATGCATGTAATCCTTTGCTAATAGTATGTATATAAATGGCTCTTAACAATTTGCACATCAGTTATTCCTCATTTTTCATTGTTATTTGCTTTTTCTTAAACACTAAGTGCAACACTGCTTTTACGTTTTGATCGAGGTTTTTGAAGAGGTGAGGTGCAGTGATCTGGGCTACAGATGGAGGAAGTTAGAAATCGTAACATCCGGTTTTAGCTCTCACCCCAAATTCCCTTTGTAATTTTGAATAATTCACTCTGGTCATGCCTGCACTGGGGTCAATTTTATAGTCACCTTCAATCCTGGACTCACAAATTTTTTTGAGTTGTGAATACTTAAACATGATCACCAGCCATCTACCTCAGTACTGGAAACAGCCACGCTTCAGGGTGTGAAGCTCACTCTGACATTTCTCACTATGCCATGTGTCTTTCTACACTTTCTCAGACAGTCACACTGGAAGATTCTTATATACTCTCACCAGGAATGTGGCAATTTGCTATTCTCTGCTTCTGACTCTTTCTGTACCTCCTTCCTTTCTTTATTATATATAAATGGAAGCTCGCCTTGAAGAAGAGACAAGGCGGCCAAATGATTTACAGTAGTGTCCCACAAGGAAATTTGGGATAACTCTTACCTCTGTGATCATGAAAGAGAAATGCAATGCAAACGGCTTTGGTTTACCCCAAACAGCCCGTAGATACATGATGCAGACAAGAAATATTGGCTCATGGGTCTCAAAATACTTGAGAATAACTTCAAGGTGAGCCCTTGAATGTCTATCATTATAGATATACCCTTAGGGCATGTATTTATAACAGTCTCAACACCACTCTTGTAAAAATCTTCAAAGCTGCAACTTAGTTTCATAGGCCAGAGATACTATCAGTTAAGATTCTCACTACTTAAACATCTTTTCCATACATGTTCACAAATGGTCAACAGCAGAACACCCACCTCATACCCGTTTTCCCTTGTTCATATGGAAAAGCTGTACACATCCAACCTATGTCTTTTGAGAAACCTGAAATAGTAGCTGTGCTCAAAGCATGTGAAGTGTGTATCTAGGAGACTGATTTTGTGTTAAACTGAGTGTTAGCCATTTATTTTATTAAAAATAAAGGCAAGTACTGACCTGCTTTTTGTACCATACTCTGGTGATCAGAGCATTTCCCCTAGGTGCAGTTATCTCCTCAGGCTGAGAGAAAAAGCAAGGTCAAATACAAAGCTCCCAACAGCTTCACTGTCTGGCTGAAAACTCTTCTTGGGACACACATTCTTCATTGGTTGTTGGAGCTGTTAAATAGCAATCCTAAAATCTGCCCACTCCTGTGAGTGCTTGAGGCAAGAGGTTCAATGATCATACTCACAATCCCCAGTTCTCTCAATCGTTTTTTTTTCTCTAAAAATGACTTAAGCAGTTGCCAGGAAAGAATGCGGAGTTCTTCAGCCCACGTGGAAGAAAGTTACAGCTGGAATTGTGAGAATCTGGAAATCAGTCTTTCCTTTGTGTTAGCTTAGGCAGCTTCACGCTCACCTGCTAGGAACATTATTCTGAGTTAATGAACTCCTCCTATGTCTTGATCCTGGGTAGTTAAAAACTTGTAATGTTCAGTATTATCGTATCCAAGATTCTTTATGAATTTAACTACTAGGACAAAAGTTTCCATTCTGAATATGCAAATGTCTTCAGTGCCTCTGAAAATTAGATCATGTCTCTATCTAGTCAGTGCCTAATTTTACAGTTGATGTTCAGAAATGTTTGCCCAACCTCTGTATTTTCTGGTTTTTGTTTGTAAAAATGGAACATTAATACTTAATTGCTTCTCAAAACTTTGTGGGAATTAATGCTTCTAAAGCATTTCAAGAATGAAAAGGACCATATAAACTGACAACTACTGTAATTAAGTATGAATTATTTAAAATGAAAAATTTGTATTGCAAATGAACTGCTGGAGCAATATATTGAACAAACCACCAAAAACCTCACTAAAATTACTAACCAAAACACAAGGCTTAGACATCTTGCAGTACCACCTCTTAGCAAAGTACAGAGCATCAACTGAGCTGTAGTAATTGACCATATGTGCGCACAGCCTTGCTCTCATGGAAAGCAGTTTCACGTGACATATTTTACCTTGCATTTGGAGCAGACAGGAGTATGCACATGGTCAGTCAGTTAACACTGACTTAATGAGAAGCCCTCAACAGCAGTTTCATAGCGACTGCTAGTGACTGACATCTAACTGTTATTCTGTGTCGTCTTTTTTGCAGTATCCAGATTTTTTTTACTTCCAATATTTCAAATGTAGGTTCTGTGGGGCAGTAACCACTGTTTTATTATATGGACATAGAACAGTTAGGCTTAAACTCTTGCACTGGCATATGATCCAGTATGGAGAAATGTCAGTGATAGTACTACTACTACTAAACTTAACATAGTTAAAAAGGAATATGACACTTCAGGGTCTGTATTAGCAAGCTGTTGGCTTTTGCCCTAAGTAGCTAGAGCATAGAGCTCTAGTTCATGACACCTACAAGTGTACTTGAAGCATTTCTAGCACTCATTTTTTAATACAGTGTGGTTGTACATGCCTTACATCTACTTTTTATTCCTGGTTATTTTTTATCTTAGTTTTGAAGCACTTTATATGAAATTAATTATATATTAAATAGCAAATAGACTCTAACTTCCTTCTAGTTTTCTCTTCCAATCTGTTCTGTGAACACTGTCTTTCAGTTTAAAAGTCAGTGTATTAAAGTGATTTAGCTCTTTTCCTATTTGTAAAATGACACCTCATTTTAAGGACATTTACTATGAATAACTATATGTAAACAGGTGCAAAATGTAAATATGATTTATAGTAAATACCTTAAGTGAGTCTTTTCTAAATGAAACATAGACAGTGGATTCAGTTTTGAGAAAGGGAAACTAATAATTCATCTATAATATGGTATAATAATATTTTGACATTTAATAACAGTATTCTACTAATAAACAGTTACCAATATTCAATATATATTTTTAAAAGTAGGGATGCTATTATTGCAAGTTTTGCAGACATTTTACAATCTCATTCTATTCAGAAAAAGACCTGATGGCTGGAAAATGGCCAACATAATGCCATTATTGAAGACAGACTCTGGGAACACTTCAGGAAATTATACACCATTCAGTCTCAATGCCTTTTGGGAGAAGAGAATCTTAAAAAGCATTTTTGGACATTAAATGGTTACCATTTAGAAAAGCACAGCTTGATGAAGGATAGCCAATATTGCCTCAGGAATGAAAGGTCATGCTTTACTATCTTCTGAATTTCTTTCGGGTTGTACATAATCAGGGGAACAAATAGATAGCATACATTTGGTTTTCATTTTCAGAAAGCATTCAGGAAAATTTTAAATCAAGGACTAATATAGTGTACTGTGATGTTGGTAAGGGAATAAAGTAAATAATTTTTCTAAGAGGACAACTTTATTATTCTGAAACAAATAGGAGTAGAGCAACATGGGTATTAATGATAGGGTCTGTACTTCCATTTTATAGATATTTAGTAACAATAGTAATAACAAGATCAGGCTATCCAAAACTACGTTATTTAAATCACAACAGAGTACTTAAGCATGTATATAACCCTAAGCAGATGCTGAAACAGTGTTGTTAATGTAAGTGGAATTACTCAGGTGGTTAAATGATTTACAGAGAATGGCATGTTCAGCCCCTTCTAACATAAGCTCAGAGAATCCAGATCTAAAAAAAAAAAAAAAAATCATTCATATGAAAAAAAGAAGCAATTTCTGCAACATGTTCACCAGGAAGCTAATCTGATAGTTACAGAACACAGTTTTTTAACATTTACCCTCTTAACACTTACAAAATACTGAGATTTCACTTACAAGTTTCTGATCCATCCAGCTTCGTGATCCCACCCTCTACAATTTGTTGTGCCTCAGTTCAGAAAATTTTGTGGTATCATCAAGATTTTTCATAAACAACTGACAATTTTTAGTGTCTCTATGCTGGGACATGGGAGCAAGAAACCTTTGAAATATGTGCCCTACAGAAAACAGGTGAGTATTTCCACCTCTAAAAATCACTCCCATTTTAAAGAAGTCCCAAATTTATCATGAAAAGATGGAGACACCCAAGACTGCAAGAGGTAACCTTTCATGAAATTTTTAACTAAGATAAACTGTAATTAAAGTAGCTAAGATCAATTGTGCAGCACACTCAATAGAAATACATTTTTCATGATGTGGAATTCTCAACTTTAGATAGAGATATATAGATATCAACCAAATTTGGAGTACTATAGAATCTGTTCAGTAAAGTTCATTATTACCTCAATTTACATTAAACATATCACTACCACAAGGCCCAAGTACATAATGAGATAATACATAATATAGACCAGAACAGATTTAGCTAAAAAATTCTCTGCTATTTCTTCCTCCAGTCCTTTCCTGTTTTTTCTCCAATATCAGTAGCAGTCTGAGATTTAAACTTGACATCAGGCTTCATCCTGAAAATTATTACAGAAAAAAATCCTTCAAACTGATTTATAGCTGACTGCAATTCTAGAAATATTATAACAAAACAGTGAATTTGTTTGCACAGCAGCATTAGGCTTTTCATTTCTTCCAGGACCTATGCAGACATCCGACTGAGATATGCATGCTATAGTTAATATATTATAAATGTGTTCACATTACCTTTCAACCTCTTACTTTTTTGGATTGTTTGGTAAGAGAAATCCTAACTAGGAAAAACAGGAAGACTGACAGGATTAAAAGGATGACAATATGTAGGAAGAGTTTAAACAGTTACTCTTGATATAGCCTTAATCTGGGAATTCAAACATTATTCAAATCATTTGATAAAGGCAGTACTCTGAAAATAAAGCATAAGAAAAATACAAGATAGATCTCTGTCTCAAAGAGATCTTGGACATCCAAAATTGTTCACTCAATTCACTGAAAAAAGGAAGTCAAGACAAAACTCATCAATTAATTAAAGCAAACCCCATCATCTCATTGTGATTTAGGATACACAAAGTTCATACAGAGAGAGAATACCTTCTATAAGACAAGCCGGTGGAGGTGGGAAAGGGGACAAACTTCGAGGCAGTCTCTGATCACAGCTCTGCAGGGGTAACAGTTTGGTGAGAAGACTGCTCCCAAAAGCTCACCTCTCTTTTGCAACTGCACCAGCTGTTCTGATATACCTCTTTCTCCATGCCCTGTATCTCTGCCTATTCTTAGATCACCGCTATTACAACAGTGCTACTATTTCCAGCTGAAGGCAGGGAAGACTGACAGAGGATGTTTAAATAGGGGAAAGTGAAGCTAAAAGCTATTTGTAGGATAAATCATGCAACTACTCACTCTTGTAAGCCCTGCTTATTTATACTCCCATTTTAAACATACCCTGAGATTACAAAGTTAATAGAAATGTATTCTGTGACTACTAGTACAACACAGTGCTCACAAGATGGTAATTAGCTTGATGCAATACTATGCTTTATCACAGAGTACTGCAAGCCTACTCTAAGACAACAGAAAATATATATAAAAAAAAAGTGATTTATTAGATAAATAATGCAAGGTGGATACAGTAGCAGTTTATCATGTGGGTGGATGGAAGCTGCACAGTTTATGCGGCTTCTGTGTGGAGGAGGAACCAGTCTTATAGCAGGTGGACAAACTACAGGAGTCAGAGGAGGTGTTGAACTTACAGGACAGAGTAGAAGAGGAAAAAACCGAGCACTTACACAGTACAAAAAATAGAGACGTTGAGAGAACAGACTTAATCAAGACATTGAATAGCATGAAGAGAAGAAATTACAGAATTGCCAAGGCACCACTGCTAGAAGCTCAGCTGAAACAAAAGAAGGGGCGGGGGGGGGGGAATTGGAATAGCTCAGTTATGAGCCTAAAATCAATCTCATTTGTAATACTGAGATCTGAAAGGAAACTCAGATGACTGGGATGTTAAAATCAACGGTTATTGCTTATTTAAAGACTGAAGGGGGAGAAATGGTAAACTGGTTTAAGGCCAGGAGTGGCCTACCTTTGCTCCTCCTCAGAGGGCTCCCCTACAAGAGCTCTCATGATTCTCATCTTTCCCATATGAAAACATCAGTGGATTGCCTAGAAATCCTAGTTGATAATGTTTTCATTCAGACTGTTGCTTCTACTGTGTTTCCATCTTGGACCTGAACAGTGAGAGGTAAAGGGGAATCATTTGCAGAATTAAGCATTAGTTGTTGCCTGGGCACAAGGGTTCATGAGGAAATTTGATGTGTGAATGGAATAAAATCCAGTCTAGAAATCAATCGAATCAAATGTGAGAAGAACATGAATGAAAAAATGTGATCAGTAATTGTGAGCTGCTTAAGAACATTTTAATAGATATCTCTCAAAACATTAGCATAACAAGGAAGAAAGGGCAGACTGATTATGAAACAAACCTAGCCTACAGACAAGTGAAAGCAGCTGTAAAAATAACTGATAAGTGAATTCATACTTCACTTCATAAAATAAATGGAGGAACAGAAAAGATAAGGGTAGTGGATACACATCAGAGAAGATAAATTAGAGCAAATTAATAAGAATTAAAACCACACAGAGTTAAATTTTAAAACTACATTTAAATAGATAGGGAACAAAAGAAATCCAAAGAGTGAAATTGGGACTTTATTAGATTGAAATGGCAGAACTAGTTACAATTACACAGAAGCTCTATATCAATATTTAGATTCTCTATTTTGAAAAGCTAGCAGATATATTCGTATTATCACCTGACGGTGATACTAATTCAAGAGCAATTACAGAAATTTTGGCTCAGGCCTCCTCACTCAAAGGTTCTGTCTCCAAATAAGCAGCATAACTATAAGGGCCCAGTATGACCAGACCTCATCACAAGGCCTTGGCTTTTCTGACTGGGAGACTTCTTCCATCTCTTGTTGAAACAGTGAGGAATATCAAAGTCTAGGCTCAGGTAGAGGTAAAGCACAGCTCAGTCTGACTTTGGCCAACGTGATTAGAGGACCCTGATGGGAGGATGATCTTAGGTTTCTTGACCCTGCTCCCCCAATACATATGTGAACGTTTACATCTCTGACCCACGCTTCTTGCACACCAGTATGCGCACTGACCCCACTTCTACAGAAAGGGAGGACATTTCTGCTCAGAACTGCCCTACAACTGAGGGGATAGGCCTGTGGCTAAAGGTGTCTCAGGCAGAAGTGCCTGACAAGAAAACAGATACCAAATAATCTCCATTGTTTGGCAATGGGGTTCCAGCAAACATGGTTTTTATATGGTCTGGTTTTGTCATAGGAACAAGGAAAATGACAGGAAATCTCTCAATGGGAGGCACTGAATCAGAAATCTGTGATGTTGTTAATAATTTAAGAGGATATGGCAGAAATTCAGATGAGATTTCTCCCTGCAACACTGTGCTCAAGCTCAACCTTTAGTAGTAACAGCTGTTTGGGCTCTCAGTTTCAGGTCTGTTCTAAGAAGGATGCCTTGAATTCGGATCAAGTTACATCAAGTTACATCAAGCTACTGACATAATTGATATTTGTAATTAAATGCTTCAAAATCATGTTCAAAATCATGTTCATGTATTTTCTACCTTAAGAATGCCCTTCTCAGGAACTGTGTAACTAGCTCAGCAGGGACTCAATGACACACTGCCCACATCTGGTCCATTTCAGAGTTGCTTTGAATAGATTTCTGAAATACCATGATCATGCTGGTAACACGAGCTGTCCAAACCAATATTTTAAAAAATTGACTTGTTGGATCTTTTTAAGTGTCTACTTCTTTGTAAGGGGTCCTTATCACCTCTGTCTATTCTTTAGAAGGAGAATACTGCATTTCAAAGTGGGACTATGAGCTGTACTCACCATCTTGCAATTACATGCAGTGACATGCCTGTCAGCGGTTCTACCGTCCAAGTCCACATCCAGGCTACTAATACTGTGTAACATGTCCTACAAGATAAAATAATAGCAAGATTCCCTTGACATTCTGCTGTACCTATATCTCTTTAACCCTTTTCCAGCCTCTAAATGTCATTTCCTTGAAGGTGAGGCTTCCTTTGATGTCTTGCTATTAATAATGAAATTCTTGTTAGAAAAGATTTTGGCATCAACTGTTTTCCTTCCCTGAAAACTTTTTTATCCCCGCTAATTAATTTAAAGCCAATATGTGAGCTTTAGGAACAATCATAACTACAGCTACAGCCTATGTGCAATGCAGACTCTAATGCAAATTATATAGTTCTCAGTACCTTTATACTTCCACCTGGTCAGATCAGGAATACTTCTGAGAATATAAGGTTTAGCCTGGCCCAGTGAATACATGCCAATGATAACTGTGGCTTCATGTGACCTGCATGCACAAGTACAGGAGTAATGAGTAAAGGGAGAGGGTGTACGTCACTTTTTTTCCTTGCTGCTGATTCAATCTTTTTTAGAGGCAGTTTGTTTCATTTCGAAGTGAAATATAAAAATCTCACTTAAGTTTCATTAAAATTGTCTTTAAGGTAAGGTAGTTTGTGTCTTAGCTACTTAGCATTCATCACATGGGTGTGCCTGACAAACTAGAGCTGACTAGCTGAAGCCCTGTGAATTCATATGCTTTCTGCACACTAAGTTCTGTCTGTAGAGAAGCCCAGAAAGGAAGTTAAAGAGTGATTTGTCCAAGTTCTGTAAGGTTTTTACTAAAGAAAAATGAAGTTTGATCAATGCTTTCAGTTTGGGCAAATCAATGTCTGAAATTAAAGGCTACATAAATTTAGACTAAAGGTCCCATTTTTTTCATTGTTATGATAATAATTGAAAGATCATACTCAGAATTTTGGTAATGTTTTTCTCTCTGGGAATGTTATAATCAAGTATAGCATGTTTTGTCAAACATACACTCTAATTCCAGAAGTAATTCATTCCAGGAAATTCTTAGATCTATGTTATGTGGGAGGTCCAGCTAGAGAATTGCAATGGTTTCTACTGGCTTTATACTATACAAACAACCTAAGAACCTGTGACTGAATAGTTGTTGCTACACCACTCCTGTTTGGGGAAGAAGTATTATGGTTACAATGCTCTTTCAGTGGCAAAGCTCATTTTAACTACAGACTAAAGTATCAGACCTTAGAAAGAAACTTCTGATTTGGCAGTTTCACCCATTCTGGCTCTTTGTATGTCTTTAATAACTTCACATTTCTTTCTAGTTTTACTAGATCACTATCACTGAATAAAATTACAAAGAATTATCAGTACTTTAGTAAATTGACTCATTTATTTAGGATAGAACATACTGATATGTCATATATAAATTGACCATTGAAGTCTAGTAATTCAGTGATTAATGCATGACTCATGCGTATATGTTTGTCCAAGTAATGAAACTGTAAAGCAAGCATTCAGTAATATATCTTCTTGCCCAGTATTATAGTTTTAAATAATACTGATAGAAGCCCAGACATGTGAAGATTTGCTATCACCTAAGACACAAATGTTGTGTTTTAGGTGTCTTTTGATCACAAAGAAATAAGATTTAAAGCAAAGTTTCAGTAGTTAAAAACTAGATAATAAAGCTATTACAGGATCTTCTGGTTATAGTATAAGAAAGAGTGCTCAAGCACATCACTATATGTAGTTTAAATATCTGTCTCCTTCCACTTTTTATACCAAAATTGATACAATTTCACCTTGGAGACAGCTTTAGGATAGAGTTTATGCATGAAATCAGCTTTTCTACTTTTCAAAAGCACAAATGTGTCAGGATCTGTCACCCTTTTATCTTTGTGAAGAATGCTAGGCTAAACTGAATCTGATTCTTGGACAAATGTAAAAACTGATGAGGATGCAAGGGATCCTAACCTTTGTAAACACTGGCATAATCTGCAGAGGGACAAAGAGAGAGAGAAAGAGAATGTGAGACATTGGTGAAAGAATTCACAGTGCTTAGAAGTCCCAATTATGGGCCAAGATCCCATTTGCATTGTTTAATAACAAAAGATACTTCTTGCCCCAAAGCACTTACAATAAACGCGGATTTGAAATTCATTTTCAAGGAATGCTAGGGTACTTGTGTGTGCCCTGTGTTTAATATATAGGCAACACACTTTTGGAAATGGCATGTATCAGTGGAATAAAGCCAGCCTAAGTCTGCATATTGTTAAACTGTTCACAAGATAAAAATTATTGTGTTATATTGGCAATGACTTAATTTCTTCATTAATGAATTCCAGTTGTTAAATGCCTTTCTACATTAGCTATAGAATTTATACACCTGACAGTATCTGAATGAGAAAAATAAAAGATTTTGCATTCTGTCACTGAATGACCTTGATAGCCATAATAGAAATTAGAAAATATGTTCTATATTTGTTATGACAAATGTATTCTCCAAAGTATTACAGTAATTATTTTTAAGATCATAGTAATTTAAAGTCCCTCACTTCTTCAGGTACTCTGGCCTTGGGTGATTGCTTGAACCTTCACATATACACATTACCTGCAAAATCTTTGTATGCGTTTTTAATACTCCAAACTTCACTTTCCTTGAAATATGTTTAAATATAGTGTGGTTTAAATGAAAGGCCAGATGATGATATTTCATGGTCTTTCATGCCACAGCTGAAGTAAAATGAAACTGTCCACCAACTCTTAATTTTTATGAAAATCTTTTTATTTTCCCTTTTAATGAAAGAAAAGAAGTGAGGTCTCAAAGATCTTTCACATGCAGCATCAACCACCATTGTTTCAGTCTCATAGGTCTGGATCGAGGAATGAAATTTTCCACCATTAGCTTCCATAGCTCAGTTCTTTGCAGCACTGGTAATGGATGAACTCATCCCCATATCTCATTACAAAATCATTTCAAACAGTGTACAGCACTGCTGGCACCCTTGGGACTTTGCCATTCTTCTGTGCACAAACAGCCTTCCTGAGAGCTATGATGGTCTATGGAACTCTCTAGGAATTTTCAGTTCTTTCCCATGTGTTTTTCTATTCCCAGTCCCCACTCCTTTCTGTATACTGATTTTGGGAAGCTACTCAAGGGAACAACGTTCCTCCCCAAATCTCCCCAATCTGGATCTACAGCACTGTAATCAGCTCTAATGTTTCATGCAGACAATGAAATAATGTTGCCTATAAAACTACTGGAGAAGCACAAAGCCTTCTCAGACATAAGGCTTTGGCTCCATTTCTTGTCCCTTAACGTGTCAGTCACAGTAGGCATCATGCCCAGAACTCCCTCTCATATTTCCCACCTTCCTTTTTTCCTTAAGCTATTTGAAATTCTTGTACCTATAAGGTGCAAACCTCCTCTTCTTTCCCAAACTGCTTCTTATGTAAGCCATCACCTGGCTTCTTTCTTCCTCGGATTTCTTCTCCCTCTTCAATCAAGGTTCCCAGTGTCCCACCTCTTGCATCTGTTCACACATGGGGACCAACAGCATTAGGCTGGAAGAGCTTATATCTGCACTGCCTCCTGGCATATAACTGCAGTACCTACCGAAAAGGGCATCTCGCTGTGCTACCATCACAGGACGGTGCACATATTGCATCACACGACTTCTTTCCCCATGACACCTGATCTGTGAACCTCAGCTATCAGAAAGGAGCTGTTGGATGTATCTGAGCCCTATCAAGAGGAAGGCAATTCCACAGAGCTCAGAATGTCATCATTCTGCTCTCCAAAATGACAAGAACCAGTTCTTCTCTCCTAGTTATCATAGGACTACATGACTTCCTCCTTGGCTCTAAAGATTCGTCTTCCTCTTTCTGCTGGAGTCTGTCAGCAAACCTGAGCAGATCTCCCACAAACATTCTTTGAGTATAGGTGATTATTTATTTATATATTGTTGATATTTATAGGTGATATATTTAGATAGGGCCTATACCTTCCTAGCGTTTTACATTATTAAATCCATCCTTTACATCCACAGTAGCTACAGCAGGAATTATTTTTGTCTTCTGAGCACTTACAAAGAATTCAAAACAAGACTTCCTCTGACTTCTTACTGCCAAAGTACTGTGTACTTGAGTGTAGTCTAAAATTTGCCAGAGGTACTTCCAAAGGTTATGCAAGGCCGTGATTCAGAGAAATGGCGGCGAACATCTATGTCAGAAAGTGAACTGTGCTCAGCTGCATACACTGACTCAGCTGTTATGCAGACACCTGGCAGATACAGACCTTCAGCTGCCATCTGTGCTGCCTGTATTGTGCAATCACATCCCTGTAATCTTAGAGTAAAAATGGAGGGGAAGAAGTAGCAATAACTGTGGAGAAAGAAGAGTGCAGTAAGTTTCATATAACCTCTAATATCAAGAAGTGTAGGTCACAGAGTAGTTGATTTTGCTTGCCATCAAAGCAATTTTCACAGTAGGTGATACACAAAATTATCCTAGACTCATTCAGTTTTTTCGAATAATCGAGGAGAATTACACACACATAAAACTCATGTTATATATAGGGCAGTAATAGTCATTACCATAGGAACTGTCTGTCAGATGCCTGCTTGCAAAGAATCCTTCAGAGACATCACAAGGAGAAGCCATTAGGTTTTTGTAATCTGCAGAGGGTAATAAATTCTGAGTGACACTATTGGTAGTTACTTTTTACATCAGCATCTCTACTTGCTGATAACTGCCCCTTATCTTCTCCCTCTAGAAAGAAAAAGCAAAAAAGGATGTCTCTCAGCAGGAGGTTTTATTCTTTAATACCCAGCTCTGTATCACATGCGCAGGAGCTCATCCCAACACCAGAAATTTAAGATAGGGGAAAGCAATAATGCAAAATCAATGTAGTACAGTGGTGGCCTCCTCGTGCCTTTTGAACTAAAAGGGAGACAACCAAAGGACAACTAGGTTGAAAGTTCCTGCAGTTAATTCTACGCCTTGTTTATCTTTCCAACCTTTCCCAGAACTCCTCAGAGCTTTCCAAGTTAAGCTGGGTTGCTCTCAGTATTAAAAGGTTTCAGAATGGTGCTATGTGGAATAAACGGTGTAAATTAATAAATTCATTTGTTCAATGGCAATCATGCTTTCAGCTTTTATAATTGGGCTTTTGTTCTCAGGCCTTTTCATATGTCTTTTCCTTAGAGGTAACGTCATATGTGAGAGCTAAAGCAGTTCTCTCATAGACAGCCCTCTGCTCCTCAGATGCCAGGCACAGATTAGCCAAGGAATTACTTCTCCCTCCATTTTCTTCTCTGTACCTCTGTTTGGTTTCCGTATCTGGTTTTGGCCAGGTTTAGAGGCTATATGGATTATATATGTTCATTATTGTATTCGGAAACTTTTTTGAACAATATGTGTCTGTTAGTCCATAAATACATGTATTTTTAATATGAATATATTTCTCTAATTTACTTTCACTTGCTTTTTTACAAATTACTTATTGCATCTAGTCTTCAGGGCAAAACCAAGCTCTTCCCACATGTTAGTATATTCAGTATGTAAAACTTCAGTATGTTAAACTATTCTGCAGCTCCACAGAATATTAAATGATATTTCATAACCTGTGATTGTTTTTCCTTACAGAGTTGCTAAGGTAACATGATGGAACTTGTGGTTCAGTTTTGTTCAGCTGACTGTTTATTACATTTTAAAAATAAAAGATTTATTATATTATTTTATTTATTATTTCTATAACCTCTGCAATTCTCCATGGGCTTCTATTCCAGAGACAAAGGCAGCCTGGTGTTTGGGAGTTCCTTTTCTCAGGGGTGATGATATGGGGGAGAGGTATATAGAACTAGATAGTAGATCATTAAGTGGCTTGTTGCTCTTACAGAAGACTTGAGATATTGGGTCATCAGTCGAATTTCCTTTGTTTTGCTAGTACATGGTAGATGCTTGTTCCTTCTGCATGATTAGCTTAACATTTGTCACTATTCTTTGTTGAAGCCCTTCTTCTCAACCATGCTTGGGCCAGACACATCCTACCCCTTCAGGAGAAGCAGCAAGCCTCCCATGACCTGACCCTGACATTCTGTGCTAAGGCTTCTCCTATCTTACTGCTTCTCAGGGTACCTGGCAAGCTTGGGAAGTGCCTCGGTTGCATGTTAGGCCAAGCACAATCAGCTCGACAGGCATTGCTGCCTGTGCTTTTCACCCTCCCCATTGTGCCTGCAATTCCACTTCAATGTCATCACAATTCCTTGTATTCAACAGCTTCTGTACAAGCTACCCACTTCAGTGTTTATTTTACTGATTCATGAATATTTTAAAACACATTCCTCTTGGAATCATAGAATCACATCTTTTAATTAAAAAGTCAGGTGACCATCAAATGCCTATAGATTGTAGTTTCATCACACACAGGCTGTTCTGAAGATACAGTCTTTAAGGAAACTCAGTTTCAAGGCTTAGACGAGACCTTTCTCACCCATCACTTCAGTAACTCAAACCTGCTGCTTCCATTGAATTGGGAAAATGGTATGAAAGCATGAAGTACTTATTAAGTTTAATGTTTTCATTCACCTAGTTTACTGCCTTCCCATCTGCCCTTTACTTGCAGAGGACTTAAAATAAGGTAGGAGCTAAAGGAAATGTAGTCATCCTGCTGTTGTCTATTTAGCTTTCATTAAGTAAGTTGGTGCACGGCTCACACTCATTCTCAAAACCAGCCCATCATCTAAAAGTATTTACATAAGACTCTGCATTATATACCAACCTCTGCAACACTAGTATTAGCTACTTACATCTGCCAAGGCTGACTAGTAAGTGCTTTACAGTATCAATTCATCCTAAGCAAAAAGCATGTTTGAGTGCTGCAGTGCTCTTGTTAATGCCAATAAGAAGTATCAGAGCTCATATGACACCTAGCAGAAATTAGTACCCACATTCAAAGAAAAGCTTTTGTTATTTTCCAGAGTATTATGTGGACTTTATTGAGATGACTGCATCTGACACCTGCTGTAATATAAAATGCAGCTATAATTAGCCAACTGATGCTCTCCGCAGTTTAGGTCGAATCCCTTCTGTGGGAATTATGCTTTAAAATATTCAGAACTCCAAGTGGCTCTCATTACATTTAATTTTTACTTAGAATTAGGTGGTCTAGAAAAAAAATTTAGGATTGTAATAGCCCCCCGCTGAATGCCACACAGCAACGTGAAAACCCATAGATTTTTTTCCAAATAAAAAAATGAGAACAGCAGACTACACTACAGCCTCAATTGAAGTCTGGCTTTGCTTAATTGTACTTTTTGCACTCATCAGTCTCTCCTCTTCAGAGCAAGCTACAAAAATTGCCTGAATAGCCAAAGAAAAGTTTCCCACAGTCACTGGCCACAGAAAAACACCATTGTCCTTCCTCACAGTTTGATGGACAACATTTCTATAAATGGGTAGCCAGTCTGTCAATGGTACCCTTGCTGAAAAGGCAAAAGAAGAGAACAGATTCTGCCAATATCTGACAAAGCATGTTAACACATAATCAGGCATTCACTAGTCAGGCAGCTGCCCCTGGGACCTTCATAACACAGGTGCCTTTAAGCCATTTCCTATTCACAGATAAAGGAAACAAGCAGGAGATACCTGGGAAAGGAGCAGTCTATTGTGGCCTGTCAAATGTCCATCTTCTAGGCTGCCTGCATAAAAACAGAAAGAACATAAAGAAAACCTCAGCCTTAACTGCTAAATTATAAAACAGCAAAATACTCTCCAACTCCATAATCTTAGTTTAAATAATTAAAAAGGTTAGTAAAGGAGCACCATGCATTATATGAAGCACCTTCATTCTTTTTCCTGCATCAAACCAAGCAAAAGATCTGTCATATCCCCAAGGACAACTAGAACAAAGCCAGCAGTAGTGGTCCCAGGACTATCACCGTCACCCATGACAGATTGGGTATGTTTTTTTCCATGCCTAATATGCTCACTTCTTCACCCATCTGATGTTATTAAATTCATTCTTTAACTGAGGAAACTGGAATTTTCTGATGGACCAGTCTAGCGTGACTAAAAAATGATTAAGCTGCAGGACAAGGACTTTTTCCCTTTTTTTTACCAACTTTCTCTTAGTGAGCCTAACAAACAAGTGACATTTCATAGTCATTATTACTTAAATGTCACTAATAGAGCAATCATTTTAGCAGTGAGTAGATCATGATAAGACAATAGTTAGCTTTATGCAGAAGAAAACATTTCTCTTTTGTGATTGTGCATAAATGTGCCCATTTTATACACTCAGCATATTAAATTCCAAAATCTATAGCCCCAAGCAGGAACTCAGTTTACATTTAAGTAATCTCATTGATTTTTCATGGTGATTTTAAATAGCACTGCCTCCGTGTTCAATGCTAAACACATGGAAAAAAATTTATCAAATTCTATGGGATTTCCTGATGGAAGCAACTCATGGAAGCAATACTGAGAAAAAAGTATCAAGAGATGTATCAGAACCACTGGAATTACCCTGATGTTTTTGGCAGGCTCCTGCAGATGATGCACTGTCTCTGAGAACATAAACTGCTGCAGTGCAGCATAAAGCACTTGCAGCAGAAACCAGAATATGGCATGGTATGACAAATAGGTATGGAATGCTCGTCTGTGCACTTCTTCATGAAAGAGTGCTCATATCTTTCTTTCTCTTCAAGCAAAAATGTTCCAAAGAGCACAGTTATGATTTCTCACAATTAACATTCTCTAAGCAGATCTACTCTTTCACACTGGGTTTTTATATGTATATTTATATGAATTTAAAACAGGAAATTTTCTGAGTTCTTGCAATAAAGTGATTCAACTGGAATTCATAGCCATAATGAAATTAATCTGAAGCCAAGAATTAAAAAGATTAAGATAAAATACAATATTATAAAATGTAAATGAAAAAATATCTATGATACCCTTTGTAATTTTTTCTTGGTCAGTTTTGAGAGTTCCATGTACTATGAGGTTTCTTAGCATTGCTCATACCTGTGCAGCTGAGCTGGAGCTACACTTTGCAACATTTAAAAAGGAGTGCTTGTTCTCTGTTGAATCAGCCTCAGGTCATTATCAAACTTACAACCTAGGCCCAGTCTTCCAAAGGCTTTTACACACAGGCTTAGCTTTATGCACATGAATAGTCCTTTAGAATTCATTAGAATGATTTGTGCACAAAGTAAGCAGGTGCATGCCTAGCTTCACTGAAGGATTGGGACCCAAAATGTCAAAGACTCCATATTCCCTATTAACAAATGCCTCTTCTGCATTAGAAAAATACTGACAGTGTAAAGATGAGTGTGCTCTTTTGTTTTGCCTGTTTACTATAATACAATGGAGATCATTCAAATAACTTTATAGTTACTTTATATCCAAAAAAGTCATTATGTATTTACTCGTACAGATGTAGAAGTTGAAGAATACTGCAGGTGCTGTGAACACAGACTGATATATCCAGAGGAGCTTAAAGGACTTAGGTGCCTATCTTACATTGTAATATGGATATATTAACTCCTTAAGGCTATTTTGAGAGGTTCAACTCAACTACATAATATAGGTCCCTAATTTCAACTATCAGTCTATGAATCTTACATCTAAAGCAGATCTGGATCTGGTTCCTGAAGTTGATGGAGGAGCCTGCTAGATACTGAATGATTGATCGGACCAATAATAACAGATGTGGCCTATTAGACGGTAACTGTCCAACTACTGGGGTATAGAAATTTATAAGCTAAACTACTGAAGCAGGAGGTAAATTTAAATTTGAGCAACTTAACAGTTCCACAGAAAAGGCTAGGAAGTCTGTATGTTTGGAAAAGGACTTGGCTCCCAGCTAACTGTGAAAAGCTTATACATAGCACAGCTGAAGAACCCTATTTTAAATATTCCTAAGCATCCATCACTATTATTTCTTTTAAAATAATAGCCAAATTATACTAATAAAGATGCAAGCTACAGCCTTTAAATCAAGCACTCAGCAATCAAGGAATCCCAAAAGTTAAGGTTTCTCTGAAGTAAATGTGCTATATTCCTGTTTCCCTGTTAAATATAGATTTTCAAGTATCCCATTAAACCTGAGTTAAATATATAATATGTGCAGCATGTACATATTAATGCAGTGGAAAATTATTAATTTTTAAACTATCTTCAGATATGAGTGCTTAATTGCACAATGCTTGTGTCAGTTTATTGACAGTTTACAGACAAGGGAAACACTGTGCGGATAGACACATATTCTGCAAGGCACCTTCTACATTTTCATGTGATAGCCTTTGAAGGAAACTATAGAAAGGAGGTTTATAACCAAAGCTTTCAAAGTAGCTATAGAAGTCTACAATTTGTGAACACAGAATTACCAACTGACTTCTAAGAAGAGCTGCTGAGGTGGGCCTTGCAGAGGTCAGTTCTTGATCGCAAATTATATAACTGAACTGAAGAGTTTTTTGTAGAGGACGCTAATCTTATTTGCAGACAGCAGCAAGAAATAGGGGGAAGGCAGGTAGATAAACTTAAATATGGTGTAAAATTTCTAAAGTTTACACAAAGACATGAAAAATAATGACCAAAGTAAGGCAAAGCATGAAGCACTATCAGAAAATCTCAAGGCTATATAATATTCAGAAAGGAAGGGCCATGGGTCTATATGCAAGTCAGGATAAGGTCACTAAACAGAAAATGGGCAACAGCCTCATGAAGATTGTTGCATTTTGTTAGGAGTGATGAAATTACTGCAAGTCATAAATATAAGATAGGTTGGGGCTTTTTTTCTTTAAGTGCAAATACATCACAGCTGTATTTCCCACAGGACATTTCATACAAATCCTATTCCAATCCTGTCTGAACAGGGCTTTCTAAATTTTGATAAAGTGAGAAAACCACCAAAAAGTCAGTGAAGACATTTGCTTTGAAGGAATGCAGCTCCTATTGGAGAATTAGATTTGCAATTCAGAGCCTTTATTTGACATGGCTACATTTTAAGGAAGCAGGCTGAGTTTTTTCAGCTGGGGTAGGGCTTAAAATTAGGCACCAGCTTAAGCATCTTGTTGAACAAGAATCCATAACCTTGGTTGGAGCAATGCCTTTTCCTGGGTACCCAGGTAGCAATAGAAGTGAAATGCTCTTCTTCTGAAATTAATGCTTGGAAAAATAAATAAAAACTTTTATTCTGGAGGGGACTTTGTTATGTCCTATTCTATTCTAATCCAATGAACAGGATACTATCAATTTTCTATTTATAAACTGCGAATTTAGAGCAGCACTGATAATCTGAGTATTAAGGAAAACTACATTTACAGCAGTCAGTGCCAAGCTGCACCACTTGCCTGGGGCTCTGGGAAGAATTCAGGGTATTGTTTTTATCATTGAAGCCCCAAATGATTTCAGTTTAATTTTTTTCTGAAGTGTTGTCTCTTTTGCCTTTCTATGTGCTACAGCTGACATAAGCAGAAGTACACAGCATGAGCTTTTCAATTCAGGAAAAAAAACTGCTTATACATTACACAGGCTCCTTAGCTCAGCACTTCACTCTTTAGCACAACAAACCTCAACCACTGGTACATTCTGCAAAGCATCCACCTTTCTTTGGATGTTAGTTAGGGACAAAATTAAAGTGTGAGTTCAGAAATTATGTTAATGTAGTACTCAACAGAAAAAATAGTGCTAGTATTTGTTAAAGTGGTGACCAGCAAACAGAACTTGTGTTAATTTATTAAAATTTGCTGTGATTTTAAAATGCTTAAAGGCACCTAGAGTTGGATAGAGGTATATCTTTATCATTTTACAAACCAAATAAAAAAAGAGCAATAGTCCAAAACCAAAAGAAAATTCTTTTCCATTTCAAAATGATTTTCATTCAAACAATGATATTTTACATTGAAGAACTTAGTGGTTTTGTGTTTATAGTTTTCAAGGTGGTTTTGGTGGGAGAGGCTTTTATATGCCTCAGAGATCCATTTCCAGGATCAAAGCTGCAGAAGATTTAATATTATTATGATAACTCTATCCCTGAATTTTGAAAGCAATTCCAGATTATTCCCTCCCTTGGTAGTCATATTATTAAAATATCTGAAAGTGGACATTACTGCCAAGTAACACATATTTAAATCTTCTGATCCCTCTTTCTAAACTAGTATATCTATCTCCAGCAATCCACTTGCCAGTTTTCTACAAATTCTCTCCAAATTACCAGCATCTTTCCAGCAATGAGAGCTTCCAATATTTTATTGTTTCACCAGCTTTAGTAAGCATGCCATGTAATTTCCTCTGTCTTTATGGGAGGCCTGGATTTACTGTGGCCAGATTTACTGCCAGAGGCGACTGCTAGTGTGTTCATTTTTACTGTGCACTACACACAGTGAGCATATAATCATCTTTTGGAACCATTCTCCTCTGGTCTGTCTCTTCCATTAGATATGAATGTTTAACATACTTTGTCTTAGCTGTATTTGCACATGTTTTTTCCCTATTCTTATTTTCTCACATGGTCTCATTTTTCTAATCTCTTAAATCACTTTGGATTATTTCTATTCTGTTCAGGCTTGCATAATGCATTACATAATTTAATCTGTGAAATTTCAGATACCAAATTTATTCAGCTAGAAGCTGCCACATGGATCAAGGCCTTCTGAGACAGTGAAACTCGGAAGAAAATCTGTGCCCTCTTTACTCGTAGGAATCATTATTGTTAAGAGAAGACAGTTGCCATCAACAGGAAGAAGGCCAAGATCTAGTTTCTGCTTAGTAAATAAGAGGTGGATATCAACAACTCTACAGACTACTTCATGGTCTTTTGCTTACTTTTCTTGTAATGATCACTGAATAAATAATGATACATCACCCCCACGTCTCTTGATATCCTACTCATTCATTCATCCTCCCTTATATTTCCATGTATATGGTAGCATAACCTCCAGTACTTTTCTGACATCTGTAGAATCACAGAATGGTTTGGGTTGGAAGGGACCCTAAAGACCATCTAGTTCCAACCCCCCTGCCATGGGCAGGGACACCTTCCACTAGCCCAGGTTGCTCAAAGCCCCGTCCAACCTGGCCTTGAACTCTGCCAGGGAGGGGGCAGCCACAGCTTCTCTGGGCAACCTGTGCCAGTGTCTCACCACCCTCACAGTGAAGAACTCCTTCCTTATATCTAATCTAAATCTTTCAGTTTAAAGCCATGTAGATCACTAAGGGCATATCACTATGCCCTGTAAAAAGTCCCTCCCCATCTTTCCTGCAGGCTCCCTTTAGGTACTGGAAGGCTGATATAAGGTCTCCCCAGAGACTCCTCTTCTCTAGGCTGAACAAACACAACTCTCTCAGCCTGTCTTCATAGAAGAAGTGCTCCAGCCTCTGATCAACTTTGTGGCCTCCTCTGGACCTGCTTGAGCAGGCCCATGTCTTTCTTATGCTGGAGGCCCCAGAGCTGAACACAGCACTGCAGGTGGGGTCCCATGACAGTGGAGCAGAGGGGCAGAATCATCTCCCTTGACCTGCTGGACACACTTCTCTTGATGCAGCCCAGGATAGGGTTGGCTTTCTGGGCTGAAAATGCACATTGCTGGCTCATGTTGAGCTTCTCATCAACGAACATTCCCAAGTCTTCTCCACAGGGCTGCTCTCAATCCACTCCTTGCCCAGCCTGTATTTGTGCTTGGGATTGCCCTGACCCATGTGCAGGACCTTGCACTTGGCCATGTTGAACTTCAGGAGATTTGCACTGTCCCACCTCCCCAGCCTGTCCAGGTCCCTCTGGATGGCTCATCCCTTCCCTCCAGCGTGTCGACCGCACCACACAGCTTGGTGTCGTCAGCAAACTTGCAGAGAGTGCACTCAGTCCCCCTGTCCGTGTCTCCAGTAAAGATGTTAAACCAGTGCTGGTCCCAACACTGGTCCCTGAGGAACGCCACTTGTCACTGCTCTCCAATCAGACATCGAGCTGTTGACCACAACTCTTTGAGTGTGACCATCCAGCCAATTCCTTATTCACCGAGTGGTCCATTCATCAAACCCACATCTCTCCAATTTAGAAATAAAGATGTCATGCAGGACAGTGCCAAACGCTTTGCACAAGTCCAGATAGAGATATATGCTTATCTATTTTTCATTTGAAATGTTTTGTACACTAAAACAACCTCTTGCTAGAGGTAAAGATAACATGCTCAAAAGCAAAGATCTCAGGTCTCTCAACTAACAAAGCTACATCTAGGCACTGCTAAAGTAGGCATTTAGTTGCTCCATCACTCCAAGAAAGCTGCATTTTTCGGAAGTGGAATTTATCAGGTAGCTGAGTATTCACCACTTAAAGTTAAAACTTGGTTCACAAACGTCTAGAGTTGATATATCTTTGCAGGCCATTTGAGTCAGGGTAAATTGCCTCCTCTGACACTGAGAACTAACAATCAATACCAGGGTGTTACATCTGTGCTCCATATTCTGTTCTGGCTAGCAAATTACTTAGATGTTTATTCAGTGTTATAGTGCTGATAGGGGTAGGAGAAAGGAGATTGTATTGTCCTTTATTCTTGAAAGCTTCATGGTTTGATAAATTAGATGATTACATTTTGCAGAGTTGCTTCAGCTGCCTGTCCAAAGATAAAACTGCAAAAGACAGGGCAGTCTGAAGCAGCCAGTCCTTGACCATAAAATGGGATTAGCATTGTTGGATAGAACTGCAAAATAAAATTTCAGTCTTTCTTAACTGACTACCATTCTGTGTATGTGTTCAAGATACTGTCATTTGACAAAAACAGTATCTTCACAGGAATTACATAAATTTCCCTACACTTCAGAGCTTCAAATCAGGAACACATTCTGCAGCAAGCATTTCTGAATCCAAAGAACAGTTATCATCTGAATCCAGCCAAATGCCATCTAGCTCACCTCAGATAAGATATTCTTGTACAATGCAGCTCTCCATGAAATATATTTGTAATCATTAGCACTGAAGTCCTCAATCTTGGAAGATTGGAAGAACCAATCTTCCTGTGGAACTGAGCAGAACTTTCTCTGAATATTCTCAAATATTTGACAGCTGAATGGAGACACAGATTACAATGTCTTCAGTTTAGTGGGATTTATTTTCACTAAGTTCAGGTAAGTTTTATCTGGATACTTTTGAGAAGAATGCCTTTAAAGTACCCCCCCAAAATATCAGTCAAATAAATTAATCTGCCTAACATTTTTATTTAAGAATACTTTAACATTTGCATATATAACAGCACTCATCATTTCCCAATGGAACAAAAAAATATTGGAGGGGGAAAGGAACAGGAAGGGGTTGGAAGGTTAAAGGATCAAAAAAAATTAGCATATCAAAGGAAACATCAGGTAGAATCTTTGTCAGAATTCATACTGTCCTTGCAAAGAAATCAAATAGGCTGTCTTAGAGGGAATATAGTCTTGCAAACCCCATAATCAGAGCACTCTGACACACCTGCTCCCTTTGGTCTGATGAACAACTGTGCTGCAACCTGAAGAGTCAAGGCTTTGAAGAGAAGCACGTATGAATATAAAAAAGTGAAGGTATAACCAGAAAAATGCAGCTGAAACAAGCACAGTAATCCAATATACTTAAATAAAATATGCACTGTCCTTCCCTCGCGAAGGTGCCTGCCATGTGCAGCTCTGCAGAGTCTGCCAAAGGGCAGGAGGGAGCCACGAGGCAAAGAAAAGGGTGAGGGAGTAAGGTGACCTCACATGGAGAGGCCATCCCACAGGAGCTGCCGGCCTAGCATTCAAAGCCTAGTGGTACCAAAGGTGTCAAAGCACCACACGGAGCTGAGCCTACACACTGTGACTCTGCAACCACCGCGGTGGTCTTTTACCTGATGGCTGCAATGGACCTGAACTGAGAACTGCTTCAGGGGCCCAGAGGTCTGAGAAAGGAGCAATAGCTAAGATGCTCCTCAGGCTCGGGAAACGGGGCTGCTCGCTACGCTTAAGAGACAGGTACTGCAAGAGAGGGTCACACCACAGCATGGAAACCTAAGGGGCCGGAGGAGGACGGGCAGAGCCGGGCCACAACGGGCAAGCCTGAGGCTGCCTCTCCCGCCCGGACCCTGCTGCCACAGCCGAGAAGCCGCCCCGAGCCGCCGCTCCTACGCGTATGGGCGGAGCAGCTCCCCGTCGAGCAGCGCTGCCAGGCTCAGGAGCCCAGAAGGGCCCCTCGCCCCGCGCCGCCGGTAACGGGGCCCAAGCCCGGGCCGGCAGCGTATATTAGCGCCTGCAGGGCGAGCCCCACCCCTCCACGCAGCACCGACTCGCGATTGGCTATCACGCCTGTCCATCAGCGTGCGGGGGCGGGGACAGCGGCCGCAGCCACTCGAGGGTTCGTCATCGCCGAGCGACGGCCGGGACGTTACTGGCAGCCGCAGCTCGGGCCGGTGTCATGGCGGCGGCGGCGGTGCCCAGTCCGCTCCAGCCCGGCGGCCACGCTACGGAGATCGGCGCCGACCCTGCGGCCTCGGAGGTGGCGAGCAGCGCCCTGCGCTGCCTGGCCGGGCTGGCGGGGCAGGTGAGTGCGGGGCGGGCGGGAGGGAGGGGGAGGCCTGGGGGCAGGGTTGGCCCCGGCGCCGCGAGCCCCGCACCGCGCCCGGCTCGCCCCCCTTGGGGGCCCGAGCAGGGCGTGTTCCTGCTTCTCCCCGGCCTGCGGGGCCCTTCTGGGCTCCAGAGGTAAAGTACGGCGCCGGAGAGAAAAGAAGCTTGCTGCGAGCAAGGGAGCGGCCTCGCTTCTGGCTGTTGCTCGGGCCCGCCTGCGGGAACGGTGGGGCTGCTGGCCGGGCCGGGGGGGCGGTGCCGGCTGCCGCCCTCCTGGTAGGGGCAGCCCCGGGGTGCGTGGCCTCCTGCGGCTGCTGCTGCACCTCTTCGGCTTGGCCGTGCCCTTGCCTCTTGCTGACGGGACGTCTCATGTCACTCTGTAGTTTGACGGATGATCTCACCCGTGAGAAACTGCAGTGTGCGTAATTGCTGTAGCTTAACAATTAACGATTCTGAATTGAAAAGCTGCTAAAAGCTTACTGTGCATTAAATCAAAGTAAATGATCAGGAGCTTGAAGTTAGCCTTGCCTTGGTAATAACATACCATGAAACACACAGTGCATCTCAGTGGGTCAGAATTTTTAAAGCAGCTTTGCTCTGTGGTACTTAAGTTGAAACACCTCCTTTAGGTTTAGTAATGGCTATGAATTATTTAACAGATATTACGGTAGTGGTGGGAGGCCCTTATCAGGAAGGTTTTAGTAACAACTTAATTATCACCATAAATAATTTACAGATTAATTCCTTTTCCACAGTGGAAGCATATACGTAGTTCTGTGAAGGCAACAGAAGCACATTCTTGCTTCTGAAATAGAAAGCAATTTGAAGGTTTGGGGCCAGATGATGAGTGTTATCTGCAGGGGATAATATAGCTTAATATATGTTTATGTTACAAAAATACTCAAAAATGGACTCTTAGATACAAAGGTAGTTTAGTAGTAGCTTCTGACTGATCTGAAATGATTTTTTAGAGCACTCCACCTCTTATCTGAATAGAATTGTGTATCATATTTGCTTCTCGTCTTAGAGTCTGCTAGTAATTGTCCCTGCTTTCAAACAAAAATAATCCAAAATTAAGGGCCTGAATATTTAGGCTCTGACTGGTAAGAGTCTCAGTTTTCCTATTTCTAAAGTGATTAAAGACTACCCTAACTTTTGAACAGGAGTGCGGTGCTAAACAACTTGATGGTCAGACACTGCTGATTCATAGGATTACTGAGACAAGAAAACTATGTATTGAGGTTGAAATGTCCCATAATTCTTCCTGGTGAAAATTCTAAATGTAATCAGTGAAGAACTAGTGACTGACAGTTTAGATGCAATGCTGTCATTCATACTGTTGTTCTTACAGTGTTAACATGGTTGAAAAGTTGAACTTATGTATTTATGAAAAACACAAGGAAGGATAAAGGAAGTTTCCTAAACTTTTAACTAGGGTAGTCATCACAAGTTTAATTAATTGTTTTCAAAACTGCATTAAACACTCTTGCTTCTCTCTCTTCTTCAGTAGCTTACTTGTTCTCCAAAATTTGTTGTGTCTAGCATGTGACTGGAGAGAGCTTAGTGATTTTAAACAATATTTGGGTGTGCACAGACCATTGCAAGAGAACAGTGTAGAGTAGCTACATCCCCTCAGTAGAGTTACAGTACTTACGGTGCAGATTAAAGTTGTCTTCATTGGCATTTAGAGTGTATTCTTTCCATGACAACAAACCCATTTTACTGTGCACTATACTGAACTGTGAGTAGGGGTTTGGTTGCTCTATCTTAGCTGAGAAGGCCCTTTTAATTGCTCAGTCATGATTGTTTCCAGTTGTTGAGTTATGCTCTTATCTGCCAGCACTTGAGTTCTGGTAGATTTAACTGTGATGCTTTACCAGCTTGCTGAGTAGCAATCCATCCTGCATTTTTAACTGAGACTACTGATTCCCCATTTCCATTTTATAGGGATGAGTGAACATGTGCAGATCATTAGCTGTCACAGTTTGTGATCCATCCTAGTAGTTTTAAGTTGGATTTATGTTAGCAGGTTGGACTGTAAAGAATATTTCTAGCACAGGAGTTTTTTGACTAGGGCAGTCGTTTGCAGCACAGTGACTACAGAGATGTCTGAGGATAGCAACTCCTAAAAATCAATATGACTGATTGTGAAAAGTTCTTTAAGAAAAGTGAAAGTTGGTGTCTTTTCAAATTTCAAAGGCCTGAAATGATTTATGATCCTGTAAATTGCTACAGAATAGGGGGTGGACTTTTAAATATACAAAGGCTTTGAAGTTACCAAATCACAGATTTTATAAACCTGCTTGTCACTGTTCTTATAGGTAGAAGGATGTGAAACAGTGAGAAAACTAATTCTGTTGCACTAGAAACATGTTTGGATGCAGGAGGGGTTTATTCTGTACTTATATTTAAAAACAGTGTCTATGAGTTTACACTATCACCGGCCAATAAATTATTCTAAGTCAGAAGCTCTACTGTTTTTGCACGTTGAATCACCTGGACAGGAGTCACACACTATGATATGAAGGCACATACCAGATGATTCTTTTTGAAACAAGAGGCTTATTAAGAAATTGCAGTAGTACTCCTGTTTTGTTTTGTTATGATGACTCCTATGCCTTTTTTTACCCTGTCAGTGGACTGGTTTTAGTGTATAGCAGATGTTACTCTAGAAACTTTGGGAAGAAATATTTGCTTGAGATAATTAACATATGCAGAATGACTTAATTCTTAAAGTTTTATTCTGCTAAATTCTAAATACATTCTTGATTTTTGTAAGGTGTTCAAAACTAGTATTTCCTAAAACATTACTTTTCCTACATCCTATGTAGTTTAAGTAGTAAACAGGAATAACCATTTGCTTGAAAATTATCTGAAATACATTATAATCTAGTCAGAGCATCTCCTTTGCTATGTAATTTGGAATCTAACAGTGGACTTAACAAGGCTGTTCTCTGACTAAAGAGGGAAGGCTTATAGTTCTTTACATACAAAATTGTGATAAGGCTGGGATTTAAAACTAACAACTTAGTATCCACTGCTTTGCCTTCAGAGTGATGGAGGCATTCTTATGTTTAGTTCTCATTGTTTCCTCATTGAGAGGAAACTGTGTGGTGGATTCAGGAAACAAGTGCATATGCATTCTGTGTTCTTGTCCGTAATGTTTGATGGCATTAGAAGTGAGATATCTTTAGACCATATGTTAAAAGTCACTTCTGTCATCTGCCTGACATCTCTCTTCCTTTTTTTTTTTTTTTTAGAAAGAAAATGTAATGGAGTGAGATTTAGACGTACAAATATGTATATGACTTGGGAATTCTGTGTCTTAAGAGTATCTGTAGGTCCTCTTGATCTTAAATGAGAGTTTTATCTGTATTTAGAATTTGGGGGATCGCTTACAGGTTGTTTGGTTGACAACCAACCTACTTGGCTTTGGGAAATGAAAGTGCTCATTACTTCAAGATATTGAGAAGAGCCTTAGTGTAAGAAAAATGGCAAAAGTGGGTGTGAAAGTGTGTGGTTCATTAGTGATTTTTAACAATCAGCTTTGTTTTAGAAAGGGAAAGTTTATTTTTAGCTTATAGAAGATACATAGTTCCCTTAAAGCTTCAGATTCGTTATGTGTGTTTATTGCTTTGGGAGTTAAATAGTGCAATTCCTTGGCAAAGAGAATGGACTATGGCAATTGTTATTTTGATCTGAATGCATGTAAAAGGAAATAGTGTGATTTTGAAACAGGTTTGATCGGGGTGGTGTGTGGTCTAGAGTTTGTTTAACCTTGAGATTTTAAAAAAAAATTTTTTTTTTTTTTTTTTTTTGAATGCTTATTTTTCATATAAAGCCTCCCTTGGATTAGCAGCAAGTAAAAATTTCAAGAATGTGACATGGAACAGTATTAAGACCTTGTTCATACAGGCACAGAAAACCTTGCAAATCTCAGAATAAAATACATGAACTTACAGGAGACTGCCATCCTGGGTGCATGTTTCTTCCTGCTGGTGGTTCTATCATTCTGTCAAATATTTGAGTGATTAACATGAACAGTATGTTTTCGTATGATGGTTAATTGAATGGGGAATTGACTAAAGATCAAATTAATTCAATGAAAGTGTGATGAGGTAGTAAGGAATTTAAAATTTTTGAATATACTCTACAAATATTAGCTTACTTTGAAAATGACAGCTGCTTGAATTATAATTAATGTCAAACCTCTCCAATGTCCTCATATAAAAATGGGGTCTGCATGAGATTGAGCATAATTGTTGTCCTGTAGAAGTCTTATATGCTTTTGTTAATACAACATAATTTTTTGTTGTTTGTTTTGCCCTCTTGAAGCTTAACCTTGGAGATGATATCGTGAAAGTTGTAATCGATTGGAGCAAGCTTCAAAGCACATCAGCACTTCAGCCAACATTGCTTTTTAGTGCACTTCAGCAACATATTTTATGTTTGCAGGTAAATATTTCATTGGACTTACTCAACTTGACAAAAGTGATCAACAACTGAATGTAGTTATATTATCTAAACTGTAAAATTTCAGTCGTTTTGATCTTACATTGCTATGTCCAGCAAGAATGTGAAAGTATTATATGCTTGGGATTCCACTATGCTTCGTAGGTACTCGCATTTATGGATTTTTCAGATTAGTGGTGGGAATAGCCGCTGTAGGTGAGCAGGCTGAATAAATGCAGCCTCATTGATTTCTAGACTTGCATTGTAAATGTGATACATTTCCATCTATGGTGAGTTATAATTAAGCAATAAGACACGGCAGGTGTGTGTCATGCTATGATAATGATTCCATGCGTTGGGTGAGTTTTGAGGCTCATGGAGTGCTTTCAGTGGTTCAAGAAGTGGCATTATCCCAGCATGACACATCCTGGAGTGTCTTACTGCAATTAAATATATTTTCAGCGTAGGGTTTTTTTTTTTTAAAGAGTAATTTTTTTGACATTAATGTCTTATCTTGCCAAGTAGCCAGTCACCATTACTGTCATTTCTTTTAACTATTTGAAACTTTCCAACCCTGCCAAAAGTATGTGTAATTTAGTTGCATGGCAGGGAGGTTGAGCAGTTTGTCAGCTGGTAACTGAACAGTGTTTTGCCCTTGATAGTTCATCTCTAAAAGGTGAGGATTTGAATACCATTTTTTTTTTCTTCAGCTAGTCAATGAATTACTTCAAGCATGTACTGAGAGGGCGAAAAAGGAAGTTACTGTATTTGCTTGTCTGTGGGTAGAAGAAAAACCCTTTATGTTATCCAGACATCCACCAAATCTTTGGTGTGATAAAAAGAGAAGATATGCAAGATAAAAGCACGTAAAAGTTGCATCCATCTGTAAGAACACTGCAAGTCAAAATTTGATTCCATTTCAGGAAATGTGACTGGTAAAAATCATGTTGTCTTTAAAGAAAAATAAAATAATTTCTAGAGGAAAAATAAGTGAAATTCAGACTAGATGAAACTGGTAAAAATTTAAAAAGGGATTTGACATATATATCTACTGAGGTTTTGTTATTACATCTTGTGTAAGAGTTATTGCAGTAGAAGAAGCATTTAGTTTTGCTACTACAAATGTCAGTGTATTCTCTCATTTAATTTCATGACCTAAGTAGGTAATCGAACATGTCAAGAAAAGCATGTGTCCAGGATAACGCCGATATATTTCATGTCTGTGTTCTCTCATTCACTTGGGCAACTGCAGTTTCAAGTGGAGAATGTAGTGCTGTGATGATAAAGTAAAGGCTTTACAGTGTGAAAGCACTGTCTTTCATGTTCAGGAAGAAAAATACTAAGCCTTACTGTTCTGAGTAGGCATTTGAATGATATGTTAATTAAGTGGCATTGGTGCCAACGCTCAAAGCTTTGATTTAGCTAGTAACAGATGAGTAGCAGGCAGATTTTCTCAGAAACTTGGGAGTTTTCCTATACAAACCTCTAAAAGGCACAGGTCAAAAAGGCCAGAATCATGGTGTGCAGAGTATTTGGAACTATAACCTTTTTTTCTTTTTTAAAAAATTTTATTACTGTGTTCCATCGGGGACAGATGTTGTAATTCCTAAAATTATTTCAGTTGGTCTGTTTTAGAAATTATAATAGTACTTGGCTTTTTGTTTTGGGGATTTTCTTTTTTAACCCTAACATACTGTTTTCTTTGTTCAGCCTCTTTTAGAAAAACTGCAGTCATTGATTAAAGAGGAAAGTATAGGCAATGTTGAACCTGCAGGTAAAACCGAAGGCCAGACCTGTGAAACAAGTTTAGCTGTTTATGATGGTAACTGCCAGACTGAAGAAAAGTATGCAAGTTATGATTTGGGAGATCTGAAAGATGCTCATGTTAATTTTGATCCAGAGGTTGTCCAAATAAAAGCTGGAAAAGCAGAAGTAAGTGATTTACCTAAATTTTTAAACCAAGAAAAAGACGTTTCTAAATTTCAAATTTAAAGAATGAAATAGATATATACCATCATGTTTATTACCTGCAGATTGACAGGCGGATATCAGCCTTCATCGAGAGGAAACAAGCTGAGATCAATGAAAATAATGTCAGGGAATTTTGCAATGTTATTGATTGTAATCAAGGTAACTGGCTATCCAGACTTTAATCTTCATAGCAATTTAAGTTTGGGGATTTTTATTTATTTTTCAAAAGCACTATTCTATATTTAAAACAGAACTTTGTTTTAAAGTTAAGAACTTGCATGTGCACTGCAGATGTCAGGTAGACAAAAAAAGAAAATAGTCATGGATGACAATGTTTAATGCATCCCATACGGAAAGATTATAGCTATGACTGCTCATTTTAAGACCTTCCATCATAAATCAGATTATTTTGTAGCTATTGTTCCCAGTGCTTTAGCTAGATGTTCCTTCCAAAGTCAATAGAATTGCATTCAGAAATGTGAGTTGCATATTCAAATTGAAGTTAATTTAATGCTAGTTAAATTATGAGTAAGTATTTTTTGCAATCAGTTTGAATTACTAGCTACTTAGAATAACTTTCCTTTCAACATTACTCACACTATTGGTGTTTTTAATGCACCAACAGGCACAATTGCCTTATCTATAAACAACCAATGTTAAATCCATGTGGTAGGCTGGATTGTATTAGAACAATCAGCAACTGTTTAACCAAATGCATCTTAAATGTGAAGACACTTTTATATGCATAAGTACTACGGAGACATTTTCTAAGTACATGTGAACCCAGATGTGCATTGTCTCTGTGATACGCTTTTAGAGATCAAAGCTTACTGTTCCTTAAGCTTTAATAGGAAGAGAGTTTTAATTCCTTGAATATTAGTTGGAATGAAAATGGCATCTGAGGTCTAGTAGAGTGTTCTAGGTAGTAAATACTGATTCTTAAAATTGTTAATTACGTACACAAGAAATGATAAGACCTTCCTTTGTATGTTCAGGTATAATATATGTATAAAGCTTTGGTGTATATGAACAGAAATGATAATGTAAACACTAGAATAAACTAAGATGGTCTGTACTGTAGGTTTTTATGGTTAAACAAATTAAAGAAGTCACAGGCATCAGAATAAATACGGGGAGGTGAAAAAAAGAATGCTGATGAACTAACTAGTCTAAAAGTAGGAGAGTAGTTTCAGAAAAGGACATAAAACCAGAGTAACAGTAGTAAGCAAGGAAAAGACTTCAGTACAGGAAGAAGGAAATAAGTTACAGAGAAATGCAATGAAAAGAACCAAATAAAGTGTAAACTGGAAGAAATTTCGTCCTGATCCCATAAACTTTTATATACATGTGTATATACATTTATATAAGTGATTTATCCAATTAAAACCAGTAGGTCCATGCAAGTGTGTGAAACTATTAATGAGCAAGTGTTTATAGAATGAATGAAGTCTTTCTGATGTTTTTATTGTATGAAAAGTTTTAATTAGATTGAGGCTTTTAACAAAGGCTGATGATGGTTAGAATATTTTAAATCATAAATACATAATTATGACATCACTTTTTACATTACTTATTTAGAAAATAGCTGTGCCAGAACAGATGCAATTTTCACACCCTATCCTGGATTTAAAAGCCATATAAAAGGTAAGCAACTATTTTAATATCCATTTATTAAGAGCCTCCAGACAGAACAGACCTGATGAATTTTTGACTTTAAAACTTTTTATAGAATGCTCAAAAATGCAAACTTAATGTATTGATTTTTGACTCTAGTGAATCCTTTCACATCTTCACTTCTCCAAGGTTTTCAATCCTGTAATTGCTTCATTAAACTGATGGTTATGCCCTAAAGACCAAGACAGAGTAGCTTAATTTCATTGTCTGAAAAGAAAGATGCATAAGATAAAGCAGGACAGAGAAGCTGAACAATTCTCGGCATTTCTTCTAAGATGAAGCCAGCAGTCCAATTAAGGAATTGATATTAAATAAAATGATCTTCTATTTTTTGTGAGTCAGTGTAGTTATATGGAATTAGAAAATAGTTTTGGGTACAGTGGAAGTTCTGCGACACAGATTTATGGGAAGTGACAAGCTGGGAAATGAGCTTACCACTGCACTAACTTTTGCAAAGGAATAAATAGTGTAGAAATGATTGTCCAACAGAAGTTATGGATCTGCTCTCCAGTTGTACACAAGTTACTCCATATTTAAAAACAAACAAAATCTGCAAAACGAGAATGAAAGTAACCCTCTCTTCCATTTTTGAGAGTGGTAGCATTCAGTTATCCACTTGGTTCTAAAACCAATTAATTATTCTGAATTCTAGAATAACACTGTGAAGCTTGATGATAGGTATATAAGCATTAAAGATCTGGTGAGCTAAGAGGGAGATGGGAAAGTGAGTTTGTGTTTAGAATCTTTCACTAAGAACTCCTTTCAATAGTCACTTTTTAAAACTGAGTGCTAGTTTGTAGTTTGGATGGTAGCGTATTACAGGAAAAAAGAAGAGTTTGCACTTCAAGTAGCTAAAACCTGAACAATTCATAACTGAAACGTGAATAACACTTAGAAAGGAATTGGAAATAAAACCAGCATAAACTGAAGCAAGAATGTAACATGGCCTTCGTGAAGTACTGAGTAAGAAAAGTGTGTGCTTCAGTATCTGGAGTTGCCAATGTAGTCTTTAAGTCTGTATTACACTACAGTAGTCCTATCGGAATGGACTTGAGAAATTACTCTGATTTAAAGAGAAGTGACCAAAATCTTTTGGTGAAGACATGGTTCAGCAGGGGGAAAAGATAGACCAAGAAGCAGCTGAAGAGTCATTAAAGCTGATACCCGAATAACAAAAACTAGAAGAGAACTTCCTTGCTGAGATTTGTAGCAGTTCTAGTTGTTTACCTCCCCTCATCTTCATGTATTTATGATGCTTCCTGTAATATTAGGTCTGGCCTCTTCTTTGCATTCACAACAGCTCGCATGTGCAACTGCTGACATAGATACCGGGTTTTCTGCTATTTATCAGCAGCTGATGACAAATTCTTGATACTGCCATTCTACATGAATGTATGAGTAATTCTTTTACTTTGCATATGTAAAGTCCTAGGTTTTTGATTAGTTTAGTTACTCATGCAAAAATAGGAAAATACTTTTACTTGAACCTTTGATCTTAATATATGTGGGACCCTTCACATGAGAGGATTTAACACAGGTTTTCATATTTTAATATTTTGATTGCTTTAGTTAGATGTACTTTGTGTTTCATGTGCGTATATATTAAATTTGCGTTCTTTCTATCTAGTTTCTAGGGTAGTAAATACATACGGTCCTCAGACTAGGTCTGAAGCAGCACATGGGTCCAGTCACAAAGCTAATGTACCCATTCATGATTGTGGAAACCAAGCTGTTGAGGAGAGATTGCAAAACATTGAAGCACACTTACGGTTACAAACAGGTTTGTATCATGTTTCAGTTTTGACATTGGTGTG